>NW_028225179.1:30903354-31210400 GCF_052327205.1 Somniosus microcephalus | reverse complement strand
CCCATAGCCCTGTATCAATCCCAAACTAATCCCACTGCCACGCTCTCTCCCCATAGCCCTGTATCAATCTCAAACTAATCCCTCTGCCCCGATCTCTCCCGATAGCCCTGTATCAATCCCAAACTAATCCCACTGCCCCGCTCTCTCCCCATAGCCCTGTATCAATCTCAAACTAATCCCACTGCCCCGTTCTCTCCCGATAGCCCTGTATCAATCCCAAACTAATCCCACTTCCCCGCTCTCTCCATAGCCCTGTATCAATCCCCAAACTAATCAAACTGCCTCGCTCTCTCCCCATAGCCCTGTATCAATCCCCAAACTAATCCCACTGCCCCGCTCTCTCCCCATAGCCCTGTATCAATCCGCAAACTAATCCCACTGCCCCGCTCACTCCCCATAGCCCTGTATCAATCCCAAACTAATCCCAGTGCCCCGCTCACTCCCGATAGCCCTGTATCAATCCAAAACTAATCCCAATGCCCCGCTCTCTCCCCATAGCCCTGTATCAATCCCAAACTAATCCCACTGCCCTGCTCTCTCCCCATAGCCCTGTATCAATCCCAAACTAATCACACTGCCCCGATCTCTCCCGATAGCCCTGTATCAATCCCAAACTATTCCCAATGCCTCGCTCGCTCCCGATAACCCTGTATCAATGCCAAACTAATCAGGCTGCCCTGCTCTCACCCCATAGCCCTGAATCAATCCCCAAACTAATCCCACTGCCCCGCGCTCTTCCCATAGCCCTGTATCAATCCCCAAACTAATCCCACTGTCCCGCTCTCTCCCGATTGCCCTGTATCAATCCCAAACTAATCACACTGCCCCGCTCTCTCCCCATAGCCCTGTATCAATCCCCTAACTAATCCCACTGCCCCGATCTCTCCGCATAGCCCTGTATCAATCCCAAACTAATCCCAAAGCCCCACTCTCTCCCCATAGCCCTGTATCAATCCCAAACTAATCACACTGCCCCAATCTCTCCCGCTTGCCAGGTATCAATCCCAAACTATTCCCAATGCCTCGCTCGCTCCCGATAACCCTGTATCAATCCCAAACTAATCAGACTGCCCTGCACTCACCCCATAGCCCTGTATCAATCCCCAAAACTAATCCCACTGTACCGCTCTCTCCCCATAGCCCTTTATCAATCCCAACCTAATCCAACTGCCTCGCTCGCTCCCGATAACCCTGTATCAATCCCAAACTAATCAGACTGCCCTGCTCACCCCATAGCCCTGTATCAATCACCAAACTAATCCCACTGCCCCGCTCTCTCCCGATTGCCCTGTATGAATCCCAAACTAATCAAACTGCCCCGCTCTCTCCCCATAGCCCTGTATCAATCCCAAAACTAATCCCACTGCCCCGCTCTCTCCCCATAGCCCTGTACCAATCCGCAAACTAATCCCACTGCCCCGCTCACTCCCCATAGCCCTGTATCAATCCCAAACTAATCCCAGTGCCCCGCTCACTCCCGATAGCCCTGTATCAATCCAAAACTAATCCCACTGCCCTGCTCTCTCCCCATAGCCCTGTATCAATCCCAAACTAATCACATTGCCCCGATCTCTCCCGATAGCCCTGTATCAATCCCAAACTATTCCCAATGCCTCGCTCGCTCCCGATAACCCTGTATCAATCCCAAACTAATCAGACTGCCCTGCTCTCACCCCATAGCCCTGTATCAATCCCCAAACTAATCCCACTGCCCCGCGCTCTTCCCATAGCCCTGTATCAATCCCCAAACTAATCCCACTGCCCCGCTCTCTCCCGATTGCCCTGTATCAATCCCAAACTAATCACACTGCCCCGCTCTCTCCCCATAGCCCTGTATCAATCCACAAACTAATCCCACTGCCCCGATCTCTCCGCATAGCCCTGTATCAATCCCAAACTAATCCCAAAGCCCCACTCTCTCCCCATAGCCCTGTATCAATCCCAAACTAATCACACTGCCCCAATCTCTCCCGCTAGGCCGGTATCAATCCCAAACTATTCCCAATGCCTCGCTCGCTCCCGATAACCCTGTATCAATCCCAAACTAATCAGACTGCCCTGCACTCACCCCATAGCCCTGTATCAATCCCCAAACTAATACCACAGCCCCGCGCTCTCCCGATAGCCCTGTCTCAATCCCCAAACTAATCCCACTGCCCCACTCCCTCCCGATTGCCCTGTATCAATCCCAAACTAATCACACTGCCCCGCTCTCTCCCCATAGCCCTGCATCAATCCCCAAACTAATCCCACTGCCCCGATCTCTCCGCATAGCCCTGTATCAATCCCAATCTAATCCCAAATCCCCACTCTCTCCCCATAGCCCTGTATCAATCCCAAACTAATCACACTGCCACAATCTCTCCCGATAGCCCTGTATCAATCCCAAACTATTCCCAATGCCTCGCTCGCTCCCGATAACCCTGTATCAATCCCAAACTAATCAGACTGCCCTGCACTCACCCCATAGCCCTGTATCAATCCCCAAACTAATCCCACTGCCCCGCGCTCTCCCGATAGCCCTGTCTCAATCCCCAAACTAATCCCACTGCCCCGCTCTCTGCCGATTGCCCTGTATCAATCCCAAACTAATCACACTGCCCCGCTCTCTCCCCATAGCCCTGTGTCAATCCCCAAACTAATCCCACTGCCCCACTCTCTCCCCATAGCCCTGTATCAATCCCAAACTAATCCCACTGCCACGCTCTCTCCCCATAGCCCTGTATCAATCTCAAACTAATCCCTCTGCCCCGATCTCTCCCGATAGCCCTGTATCAATCCCAAACAAATCCCACTGCCCCGCTCTCTCCCCATAGCCCTGTATCAATCTCAAACTAATCCCACTGCCCCGTTCTCTCCCGATAGCCCTGTATCAATCCCAAACTAATCCCACTGCCCCGCTCTCTCCATAGCCCTGTATCAATCCCCAAACTAATCAAACTGCCTCGCTCTCTCCCCATAGCCCTGTATCAATCCCCAAACTAATCCCACTGCCCCGCTCTCTCCCCATAGCCCTGTATCAATCCGCAAACTAATCCCACTGCCCCGCTCACTCCCCATAGCCCTGTATCAATCCCAAACTAATCCCAGTGCCCCGCTCACTCCCGATAGCCCTGTATCAATCCAAAACTAATCCCAAAGCCCCAGTCTCTCCCCATAGTCCTGTATCAATCCCAAACTAATCCCAATGCCCCGCTCTCTCCCCATAGCCCTGTATCAATCCCAAACTAATCCCACTGCCCTGCTCTCTCCCCATAGCCCTGTATCAATCCCAAACTAATCACACTGCCCCGATCTCTCCCGATAGCCCTGTATCAATCCCAAACTATTCCCAATGCCTCGCTCGCTCCCGATAACCCTGTATCAATGCCAAACTAATCAGGCTGCCCTGCTCTCACCCCATAGCCCTGAATCAATCCCCAAACTAATCCCACTGCCCCGCGCTCTTCCCATAGCCCTGTATCATTCCCCAAACTAATCCCACTGTCCCGCTCTCTCCCGATTGCCCTGTATCAATCCCAAACTAATCACACTGCCCCGCTCTCTCCCCATAGCCCTGTATCAATCCCCTAACTAATCCCACTGCCCCGATCTCTCCGCATAGCCCTGTATCAATCCCAAACTAATCCCAAAGCCCCACTCTCTCCCCATAGCCCTGTATCAATCCCAAACTAATCACACTGCCCCAATCTCTCCCGCTTGCCAGGTATCAATCCCAAACTATTCCCAATGCCTCGCTCGCTCCCGATAACCCTGTATCAATCCCAAACTAATCAGACTGCCCTGCACTCACCCCATAGCCCTGTATCAATCCCCAAAACTAATCCCACTGTACCGCTCTCTCCCCATCGCCCTTTATCAATCCCAACCTAATCCAACTGCCTCGCTCGCTCCCGATAACCCTGTATCAATCCCAAACTAATCAGACTGCCCTGCTCTCACCCCATAGCCCTGTATCAATCACCAAACTAATCCCACTGCCCCGCTCTCTCCCGATTGCCCTGTATGAATCCCAAACTAATCAAACTGCCCCGCTCTCTCCCCATAGCCCTGTATCAATCCCAAAACTAATCCCACTGCCCCGCTCTCTCCCCATAGCCCTGTACCAATCCGCAAACTAATCCCACTGCCCCGCTCACTCCCCATAGCCCTGTATCAATCCCAAACTAATCCCAGTGCCCCGCTCACTCCCGATAGCCCTGTATCAATCCAAAACTAATCCCACTGCCCTGCTCTCTCCCCATAGCCCTGTATCAATCCCAAACTAATCACATTGCCCCGATCTCTCCCGATAGCCCTGTATCAATCCCAAACTATTCCCAATGCCTCGCTCGCTCCCGATAACCCTGTATCAATCCCAAACTAATCAGACTGCCCTGCTCTCACCCCATAGCCCTGTATCAATCCCCAAACTAATCCCACTGCCCCGCGCTCTTCCCATAGCCCTGTATCAATCCCCAAACTAATCCCACTGCCCCGCTCTCTCCCGATTGCCCTGTATCAATCCCAAACTAATCACACTGCCCCGCTCTCTCCCCATAGCCCTGTATCAATCCACAAACTAATCCCACTGCCCCGATCTCTCCGCATAGCCCTGTATCAATCCCAAACTAATCCCAAAGCCCCACTCTCTCCCCATAGCCCTGTATCAATCCCAAACTAATCACACTGCCCCAATCTCTCCCGCTAGGCCGGTATCAATCCCAAACTATTCCCAATGCCTCCCTCGCTCCCGATAACCCTGTATCAATCCCAAACTAATCAGACAGCCCTGCACTCACCCCATAGCCCTGTATCAATCCCCAAACTAATACCACAGCCCCGCGCTCTCCCGATAGCCCTGTCTCAATCCCCAAACTAATCCCACTGCCCCACTCCCTCCCGATTGCCCTGTATCAATCCCAAACTAATCACACTGCCCCGCTCTCTCCCCATAGCCCTGCATCAATCCCCAAACTAATCCCACTGCCCCGATCTCTCCGCATAGCCCTGTATCAATCCCAAACTAATCCCAAATCCCCACTCTCTCCCCATAGCCCTGTATCAATCCCAAACTAATCACACTGCCACAATCTCTCCCGATAGCCCTGTATCAATCCCAAACTATTCCCAAGGCCTCGCTCGCTCCCGATAACCCTGTATCAATCCCAAACTAATCAGACTGCCCTGCACTCACCCCATAGCCCTGTATCAATCCCCAAACTAATCCCACTGCCCTGCGCTCTCCCGATAGCCCTGTCTCAATCCCCAAACTAATCCCACTGCCCCGCTCTCTCCCGATTGCCCTGTATCAATCCCAAACTAATCACACTGCCCCGCTCTCTCCCCATAGCCCTGTGTCAATCCCCAAACTAATCCCACTGTCCCACTCTCTCCCCATAGCCCTGTATCAATCCCCAAACTAATCCCACTGCCTCACTCTCCCCCCATAGCCCTACATCAATCCTAAACTAATCCCACTGCCGCGCTCTCTTCCCATAGTCCTGCATCAATCCCAAACTAATCACACAGCCCCGCTCTCTCCCCATAGCCCTGTATCAATCCCCAAAACTAATCCCACTGCCTCGCTCTCTCCCCATAGCCCTGTATCAGTCCCAAAATAATCCCACTGCCCCGCTCTATCCCCATAGCCCTGTATCAATCCCCAAACTAATCCCACTCCCCTGCTCTCTCCCCAAACCCTGTATCAATCCCCAAACTAATCCCACTGCCCTGCTGACTCCCCATAGCCCTGTATCAATCCCCAAACTAATCCCACTGCCCCGCTCTCTCCCGATTGCCCTGTATCAATCCAAAACTAATCACACTGCCCCGCTCTATCCCCATAGCCCTGTATCAATCCCCAAACTAATCCCACTGCCCCGCTCTCTCCCCATAGCCCTGTATCAATCCACAAACTAATCCCACTGCCCCGCGCTCTCCCGATAGCCCTACATCAATCCCCAAACTAATCCCACTGCCCCGCTCTCTCCTGATTGCCCTGTATCAATCCCTAACTAATCACACTGCCCCGCTCTCTCCCCATAGCCCTGCATCAATCGCAAACTAATACCACTGCCCCCGTCTCTCCCCAAAGCCCTGTATCAATCCCTAACTAATCACACTGCCCCGCTCTCTCCCCATAGTCCTGCATCAATCGCAAACTAATACCACTGCCCCGCTCTTTCCCCATAGCCCTGTATCAATCCCCAAACTAATCCCACTGCCCCAATCTCTCCGCATAGCCCTGTATCAATCCCAAACTATTCCCAATGCCTCGCTCGCTCCCGATAACCCTGTATCAATCCCAAACTAATCAGACTGCCCTGCACTCACCCCATAGCCCTGTATCAATCCCCAAACTAATCCCACTGCCCCGCGCTCTCCCCATAGCCCTGTATCAATCCCCAAGCTAATCCCACTGCCCCGCTCTCTCCCGATTGCACTGTATCAATCCCAAACTAATCCCACTGCCCCGCTCTCTCCCCATAGACCTGTATCAATCCCCAAACTAATCCCACTGCCCCGCTCTCTCCCCATAGCCCTGTATCAATCCAAAACTAATCCCAAAGCCCCACTCTCTCCCCATAGTCCTGTATCAATCCCAAACTAATCCCAATGCCCCGCTCTCTCCCCATAGCCCTGTTTCAATCCCCAAACTAATCCCACTGCCCCGCTCTCTCCCCATAGCCTTGCATCAAACCCAAACTAATCCCACTGCCCCGCTCTATCCCCATAGCCCTGTATCAATCCCCAAACTAATCCCACTCCCCTGCTCTCTCCCCATACCCTGTATCAATCCCCAAACTAATCCCACTGCCCCGCTCGCTCCCCATAGCCTGTATCAATCCCAAAACTAATCCCACTGCCCCGCTCTCCCCCCATAGCCCTACATCAATCCTAAACTAATCCCACTGCCGCGCTCTCTTCCCATAGTCCTGCATCAATCCCAAACTAATCACACTGCCCCGCTCTCTCCCCATAGCCCTGTATCAATCCCAAACTAATCCCACTGCCACGCTCTCTCCCCATAGCCCTGTATCAATCTCAAACTAATCCCACTGCCCCGTTCTCTCCCGATAGCCCTGTATCAATCCCAAACTAATCCCACTTCCCCGCTCTCTCCATAGCCCTGTATCAATCCCCAAACTAATCAAACTGCCTCGCTCTCTCCCCATAGCCCTGTATCAATCCCCAAACTAATCCCACTGCCCCGCTCTCTCCCCATAGCCCTGTATCAATCCGCAAACTAATCCCACTGCCCCGCTCACTCCCCATAGCCCTGTATCAATCCCAAACTAATCCCAGTGCCCCGCTCACTCCCGATAGCCCTGTATCAATCCAAAACTAATCCCAAAGCCCCACTCTCTCCCCATAGTCCTGTATCAATCCCAAACTAATCCCAATGCCCCGCTCTCTCCCCATAGCCCTGTATCAATCCCAAACTAATCCCACTGCCCTGCTCTCTCCCCATAGCCCTGTATCAATCCCAAACTAATCACACTGCCCCGATCTCTCCCGATAGCCCTGTATCAATCCCAAACTATTCCCAATGCCTCGCTCGCTCCCGATAACCCTGTATCAATGCCAAACTAATCAGGCTGCCCTGCTCTCACCCCATAGCCCTGAATCAATCCCCAAACTAATCCCACTGCCCCGCACTCTTCCCATAGCCCTGTATCAATCCCCAAACTAATCCCACTGTCCCGCTCTCTCCCGATTGCCCTGTATCAATCCCAAACTAATCACACTGCCCCGCTCTCTCCCCATAGCCCTGGATCAATCCCCTAACTAATCCCACTGCCCCGATCTCTCCGCATAGCCCTGTATCAATCCCAAACTAATCCCAAAGCCCCACTCTCTCCCCATAGCCCTGTATCAATCCCAAACTAATCACACTGCCCCAATCTCTCCCGCTTGCCAGGTATCAATCCCAAACTATTCCCAATGCCTCGCTCGCTCCCGATAACCCTGTATCAATCCCAAACTAATCAGACTGCCCTGCACTCACCCCATAGCCCTGTATCAATCCCCAAAACTAATCCCACTGTACCGCTCTCTCCCCATAGCCCTTTATCAATCCCAACCTAATCCAACTGCCTCGCTCGCTCCCGATAACCCTGTATCAATCCCAAACTAATCAGACTGCCCTGCTCTCACCCCATAGCCCTGTATCAATCACCAAACTAATCCCACTGCCCCGCTCTCTCCCGATTGCCCTGTATGAATCCCAAACTAATCAAACTGCCCCGCTCTCTCCCCATAGCCCTGTATCAATCCCAAAACTAATCCCACTGCCCCGCTCTCTCCCCATAGCCCTGTACCAATCCGCAAACTAATCCCACTGCCCCGCTCACTCCCCATAGCCCTGTATCAATCCCAAACTAATCCCAGTGCCCCGCTCACTCCCGATAGCCCTGTATCAATCCAAAACTAATCCCACTGCCCTGCTCTCTCCCCATAGCCCTGTATCAATCCCAAACTAATCACATTGCCCCGATCTCTCCCGATAGCCCTGTATCAATCCCAAACTATTCCCAATGCCTCGCTCGCTCCCGATAACCCTGTATCAATCCCAAACTAATCAGACTGCCCTGCTCTCACCCCATAGCCCTGTATCAATCCCCAAACTAATCCCACTGCCCCGCGCTCTTCCCATAGCCCTGTATCAATCCCCAAACTAATCCCACTGCCCCGCTCTCTCCCGATTGCCCTGTATCAATCCCAAACTAATCACACTGCCCCGCTCTCTCCCCATAGCCCTGTATCAATCCACAAACTAATCCCACTGCCCCGATCTCTCCGCATAGCCCTGTATCAATCCCAAACTAATCCCAAAGCCCCACTCTCTCCCCATAGCCCTGTATCAATCCCAAACTAATCACACTGCCCCAATCTCTCCCGCTAGGCCGGTATCAATCCCAAACTATTCCCAATGCCTCGCTCGCTCCCGATAACCCTGTATCAATCCCAAACTAATCAGACTGCCCTGCACTCACCCCATAGCCCTGTATCAATCCCCAAACTAATACCACAGCCCCGCGCTCTCCCGATAGCCCTGTCTCAATCCCCAAACTAATCCCACTGCCCCACTCCCTCCCGATGGCCCTGTATCAATCCCAAACTAATCACACTGCCCCGCTCTCTCCCCATAGCCCTGCATCAATCCCCAAACTAATCCCACTGCCCCGATCTCTCCGCATAGCCCTGTATCAATCCCAATCTAATCCCAAATCCCCACTCTCTCCCCATAGCCCTGTATCAATCCCAAACTAATCACACTGCCACAATCTCTCCCGATAGCCCTGTATCAATCCCAAACTAATCCCACTGCCACGCTCTCTCCCCATAGCCCTGTATCAATCCCAAACTAATCCCACTGCCCCGCTCTCTCCCCATAGCCCTGTATCAATCTCAAACTAATCCCACTGCCCCGTTCTCTCCCGATAGCCCTGTATCAATCCCAAACTAATCCCACTGCCCCGCTCTCTCCATAGCCCTGTATCAATCCCCAAACTAATCAAACTGCCTCGCTCTCTCCCCATAGCCCTGTATCAATCCCCAAACTAATCCCACTGCCCCGCTCTCTCCCCATAGCCCTGTATCAATCCGCAAACTAATCCCACTGCCCCGCTCACTCCCCATAGCCCTGTATCAATCCCAAACTAATCCCAGTGCCCCGCTCACTCCCGATAGCCCTGTATCAATCCAAAACTAATCCCAAAGCCCCACTCTCTCCCCATAGTCCTGTATCAATCCCAAACTAATCCCAATGCCCCGCTCTCTCCCCATAGCCCTGTATCAATCCCAAACTAATCCCACTGCCCTGCTCTCTCCCCATAGCCCTGTATCAATCCCAAACTAATCACACTGCCCCGATCTCTCCCGATAGCCCTGTATCAATCCCAAACTATTCCCAATGCCTCGCTCGCTCCCGATAACCCTGTATCAATGCCAAACTAATCAGGCTGCCCTGCTCTCACCCCATAGCCCTGAATCAATCCTCAAACTAATCCCACTGCCCCGCGCTCTTCCCATAGCCCTGTATCATTCCCCAAACTAATCCCACTGTCCCGCTCTCTCCCGATTGCCCTGTATCAATCCCAAACTAATCACACTGCCCCGCTCTCTCCCCATAGCCCTGTATCAATCCCCTAACTAATCCCACTGCCCCGATCTCTCCGCATAGCCCTGTATCAATCCCAAACTAATCCCAAAGCCCCACTCTCTCCCCATAGCCCTGTATCAATCCCAAACTAATCACACTGCCACAATCTCTCCCGCTTGCCAGGTATCAATCCCAAACTATTCCCAATGCCTCGCTCGCTCCCGATAACCCTGTATCAATCCCAAACTAATCAGACTGCCCTGCACTCACCCCATAGCCCTGTATCAATCCCCAAAACTAATCCCACTGTACCGCTCTCTCCCCATAGCCCTTTATCAATCCCAACCTAATCCAACTGCCTCGCTCGCTCCCGATAACCCTGTATCAATCCCAAACTAATCAGACTGCCCTGCTCTCACCCCATAGCCCTGTATCAATCACCAAACTAATCCCACTGCCCCGCTCTCTCCCGATTGCCCTGTATGAATCCCAAACTAATCAAACTGCCCCGCTCTCTCCCCATAGCCCTGTATCAATCCCAAAACTAATCCCACTGCCCCGCTCTCTCCCCATAGCCCTGTACCAATCCGCAAACTAATCCTACTGCCCCGCTCACTCCCCATAGCCCTGTATCAATCCCAAACTAATCCCAGTGCCCCGCTCACTCCCGATAGCCCTGTATCAATCCAAAACTAATCCCACTGCCCTGCTCTCTCCCCATAGCCCTGTATCAATCCCAAACTAATCACATTGCCCCGATCTCTCCCGATAGCCCTGTATCAATCCCAAACTATTCCCAATGCCTCGCTCGCTCCCGATAACCCTGTATCAATCCCAAACTAATCAGACTGCCCTGCTCTCACCCCATAGCCCTGTATCAATCCCCAAACTAATCCCACTGCCCCGCGCTCTTCCCATAGCCCTGTATCAATCCCCAAACTAATCCCACTGCCCCGCTCTCTCCCGATTGCCCTGTATCAATCCCAAACTAATCACACTGCCCCGCTCTCTCCCCATAGCCCTGTATCAATCCACAAACTAATCCCACTGCCCCGATCTCTCCGCATAGCCCTGTATCAATCCCAAACTAATCCCAAAGCCCCACTCTCTCCCCATAGCCCTGTATCAATCCCAAACTAATCACACTGCCCCAATCTCTCCCGCTAGGCCGGTATCAATCCCAAACTATTCCCAATGCCTCGCTCGCTCCCGATAACCCTGTATCAATCCCAAACTAATCAGACTGCCCTGCACTCACCCCATAGCCCTGTATCAATCCCCAAACTAATACCACAGCCCCGCGCTCTCCCGATAGCCCTGTCTCAATCCCCAAACTAATCCCACTGCCCCACTCCCTCACGATTGCCCTGTATCAATCCCAAACTAATCACACTGCCCCGCTCTCTCCCCATAGCCCTGCATCAATCCCCAAACTAATCCCACTGCCCCGATCTCTCCGCATAGCCCTGTATCAATCCCAAACTAATCCCAAATCCCCACTCTCCCCATAGCCCTGTATCAATCCCAAACTAATCACACTGCCACAATCTCTCCCGATAGCCCTGTATCAATCCCAAACTATTCCCAAGGCCTCGCTCACTCCCGATAACCCTGTATCAATCCCAAACTAATCAGACTGCCCTGCACTCACCCCATAGCCCTGTATCAATCCCCAAACTAATCCCACTGCCCTGCGCTCTCCCGATAGCCCTGTCTCAATCCCCAAACTAATCCCACTGCCCCGCTCTCTCCCGATTGCCCTGTATCAATCCCAAACTAATCACACTGCCCCGCTCTCTCCCCATAGCCCTGTGTCAATCCCCAAACTAATCCCACTGTCCCACTCTCTCCCCATAGCCCTGTATCAATCCCCAAACTAATCCCACTGCCTCACTCTCCCCCCATAGCCCTACATCAATCCTAAACTAATCCCACTGCCGCGCTCTCTTCCCATAGTCCTGCATCAATCCCAAACTAATCACACAGCCCCGCTCTCTCCCCATAGCCCTGTATCAATCCCCAAAACTAATCCCACTGCCTCGCTCTCTCCCCATAGCCCTGTATCAGTCCCAAAATAATCCCACTGCCCCGCTCTATCCCCATAGCCCTGTATCAATCCCCAAACTAATCCCACTCCCCTGCTCTCTCCCCAAACCCTGTATCAATCCCCAAACTAATCCCACTGCCCTGCTGACTCCCCATAGCCCTGTATCAATCCCCAAACTAATCCCACTGCCCCGATCTCTCCCGATAGCCCTGTATCAATCCCAAACTACTCCCAATGCCTCGCTCGCTCCCGATAACCCTGTATCAATCCCAAACTAATCACACTGCCCTGCTCTCACCCCATAGCCCTGTATCAATCCCCAAACTGATCCCACTGCCCCGCGCTCTTCCCATAGCCCTGTATCAATCCCCAAACTAATCCCACTGCCCCGCTCTCTCCCGATTGCCCTGTATCAATCCCAAACTAATCACACAGCCCCGCTCTCTCCCCATAGCCCTGTATCAATCCCGAAACTAATCCCACTGCCCCGATCTCTCCGCATAGCCCTGTATCAATCCCAAACTAATCCCAAAGCCCCACTCTCTCCCCAAAGCCCTGTATCAATCCCAAACTAATCACACTGCCCCAATCTCTCCCGCTAGACCGGTATCAAGCCCAAACTATTCCCAATGCCTCGCTCGCTCCCGATAACCCTGTATCAATCCCAAACTAATCAGACTGCCCTGCACTCACCCCATAGCCCTGTATCAATCCCCAAACTAATACCACAGCCCCGCGCTCTCCCGATAGCCCTGTCTCAATCCCCAAACTAATCCCACTGCCCCGCTCTCTCCCGATTGCCCTGTATCAATCCCAAACTAATCACACTGCCCCGCTCTCTCCCCATAGCCCTGCATCAATCCCCAAACTAATCCCACTGCCCCGATCTCTCCGCATAGCCCTGCATCAATCCCAAACTAATCCCAAATCCCCACTCTCTCCCCATAGCCCTGTATCAATCCCAAACTAATCACACTGCCACAATCTCTCCCGATAGCCCTGTATCAATCCCAAACTATTCCCAATGCCTCGCTCGCTCCCGATAACCCTGTATCAATCCCAACCTAATCAGACTGCCCTGCACTCACCCCATAGCCCTGTATCAATCCCCAAACTAATCCCACTGCCCCGCGCTCTCCCGATAGCCCTGTCTCAATCCCCAAACTAATCCCACTGCCCCGCTCTCTCCCGATTGCCCTGTATCAATCCCAAACTAATCACACTGCCCCGCGCACTCCCCATAGCCCTGTGTCAATCCCCAAACTAATCCCACTGCCCCACTCTCTCCCCATAGCCCTGTATTAATCCCCAAACTAATCCCACTGCCTCACTCTCCCCCCATAGCCCTACATCAATCCTAAACTAATCCCACTGCCGCGCTCTCTTCCCATAGTCCTGCATCAATCCCAAACTAATCACACAGCCCCGCTCTCTCCCCATAGCCCTGTATCAATCCCCAAAACTAATCCCACTGCCTCGCTCTCTCCCCATAGCCCTTTATCAATCCCAAACTAATCCAACTGCCCCGCTCTCTCCCCATAGCCCTGTATCAATCCCAAACTAATCCCACTGCCCCGCTCTCACCCCATAGCCCTGTATCAATCCCAAACTAATCCCACTGCCCCGCTCACTCCCCATAGCCCTGTATCAATCCACAAACTAATCCCACTGCCCCGCTCACTCCCCATAGCCCTGTATCAATCCCAAACTAATCCCATTGCCCCGCTCACTCCCGATAGCCCTGTATCAATCCCAAACTAATCCCAAAGCCCCACTCTGTCCCCATAGCCCTGTATCAATCCCAAACTAATCACACTGCCCCGATCTCTCCCGGTAGCCCTGTATCAATCCCAAACTATTCCCAATGCCTCGCTCGCTCCCGATAACCCTGTATCAATCACAAACTAATCAGACTGCCCCGCTCACTCCCCATAGCCCTGTATCATTCCCAAACTAATCCCAGTGCCCCGCTCACTCCCGATAGCCCTGTATCAATCCAAAACTAATCCCAAAGCCCCACTCTCTCCCCATAGTCCTGTATCAATCCCAAACTAATCCCAATGCCCCGCTCTCTCCCCATAGCCGTTTCAATCCCCAAACTAATCCCACTGCCCCGCTCTCTCCCCATAGCCTTGTATCAATCCCAAACTAATCCCACTGCCCCGCTCTCTCCCCATAGCCCTGTATCAATCCCAAACTAATCCCACTGCCCTGCTCTCTCCCCATAGCCCTGTATCAATCTCAAAATAATCCCACTGCCCCGCTCTATCCCCATAGCCCTGTATCAATCCCCAAACTAATCCCACTGCCCCGCTCTCTCCCGATTGCCCTGTATCAATCCCAAACTAATCACACTGCCCCGCTCTCTCCCCTTAGCCCTGTATCAATCCCCAAACTAATTCCACTGCCCCGCTCTCTCCCCATAGCCCTGTATCAATCCCAAAACTAATCCCACTGCCCCGCTCTCCCCCCATAGCCCTACATCAATCCTAAACTAATCCCACTGCCGCGCTCTCGTCCCATAGTCCTGCATCAATCCCAAACTAATCACACTGCCCCACTCTCTCCCCATAGCCCTGTATCAATCCCCAAACTAATCCCACTGCCTCACTCTCCCCCCATAGCCCTACATCAATCCTAACCTAATCCCACTGCCGCGCTCTCTTCCCATAGTCCTGCATCAATCCCAAACTAATCACACAGCCCCGCTCTCTCCCCATAGCCCTGTATCAATCCCCAAAACTATTCCCACTGCCTCGCTCTCTCCCCATAGCCCTTTATCAATCCCAAACTAATCCAACTGCCCCGCTCTCTCCCCATAGCCCTGTATCAATCCCAAACTAATCCCACTGCCCCGCTCTCACCCCATAGCCCTGTATCAATCCCAAACTAATCCCACTGCCCCGCTCACTCCCCATAGCCCTGTATCAATCCACAAACTAATCCCACTGCCCCGCTCACTCCCCATAGCCCTGTATCAATCCCAAACTAATCCCATTGCCCCGCTCACTCCCGATAGCCCTGTATCAATCCCAAACTAATCCCAAAGCCCCACTCTGTCCCCATAGCCCTGTATCAATCCCAAATTAATCACACTGCCCCGATCTCTCCCGGTAGCCCTGTATCAATCCCAAACTATTCCCAATGCCTCGCTCGCTCCCGATAACCCTGTATCAATCACAAACTAATCAGACTGCCCCGCTCACTCCCCATAGCCCTGTATCATTCCCAAACTAATCCCAGTGCCCCGCTCACTCCCGATAGCCCTGTATCAATCCAAAACTAATCCCAAAGCCCCACTCTCTCCCCATAGTCCTGTATCAATCCGCAAACTAATCCCACTGCCCCGCTCACTCCCCATAGCCCTGTATCAATCCCAAACTAATCCCACTGCCCTGCTCTCTCCCCATTACCTGTATCAATCCCAAACTAATCCCACTGCCCTGCTCACTCCCCATAGCCCTGTATCAATCCGCAAACTAATCCCACTGCCCTGCTTTCTCCCCATAGCCCTGTATCAATCACAAAGTATTTCCACTGCCCTGCTCTCTCCCCATAGCCCTGTATCAATCGCCAACGTAAGCCCACTGCCCGCTTTCTCCCCATAGCCCTGTGTTATATCCAATACAAATCCCACTGCCCGCTTTCTCCCCATAGCCCTGTGTTATATGCAAACTAATCCCACTGCCCCGCTTTCTCCCCATAGCCCTGTATCAATCCCCAAATTAATCCCACTGCCCCGCTTTCTCCCCATAGCCCTGTATCAATCCCAAACAAATCCCACTGCCCCGCTCTCTCCCCATAGCCCTGTATCAGTCCCCAATGTAAGCCCACTGCCCCGCTTTCTCCCCATAGCCCTGTGTTATATCAAAACTAATCCCACTGCACCGCTCTCTCCCCATAGCCCTGTATCAATCCCAAACTAATCCCACTGCCCCGCTCTCTCCTCTAGTCCTGTATCAATCACAAACTAATCCCACTGCCCCGCTCACTCCCCATAGCCCTGTATCAATCCGCAAACTAATCACACTGCCCCGCTCTCTCCCCATAGCCCTGTATCAATCCCAAACTTTTCCCAATTCCTCGCTCTCTCCCGATAACCCTGTATCAATCCCAAACTAATCCCACTGCCCCGATATCTCCCGATAGACCTGTATCAATCCCAAACTAATCCCACTGCCCTGCGCTACCCCATAGCCCTGTATCAATCCCAAACGTTTCCCAATGCCTCGCTCTCTCCCGATAACCCTGTATCAATTCCAAACTAATCCCACTGCCCCGATCTCTCCCGATAGCCCTGTATCAATTCCAAACTAATCACGCTACCCCACTGCCTCCCCATAGACCTGTATCAATCCCAAACTAATCCCACTGCCCTGATCTCACCCCATAGCCCTGAATCAATCCCCAAACTAATCCCACTGCCCCACTCTCTCCCGATAGCCCTGTATCAATCCCAAACTAATCCCACTGCCCCGCGCTACCCCATAGCCCTGTATCAATCCCAAACTTTTCCCAATGCCTCGCTCTCTCCCGATAACCCTGTATCAATCCCAAACTAATCCCACTGCCCCGATCTCTCCCCATAGCCCTGTATCAGTCCCCAACCTAATCCCACTGCCCCGCTCTCTCCCCATAGCCCTGTATCAGTCCCCAACCTAATCCCATTGCCGCGCTCTCTCCCCATAGCCCTGTATCAATCTCCAAACTAATCCCACTGCCCCGCTTTCACCCCATAGCCCTGTATCAATAACAAACTATTTCCACTGCCCTGCTCTCTCCCCATAGCCCTGTATCAATCCCCAACATAAGCTCACTGCCCGCTTTCTCCCCATAGCCCTGTGTTATATCCAAACAAATCCCACTGCCCGCTTTCTCCCCATAGCCCTGTATCAATGCCAAAACTAATCCCACTGCCCCGCTCTCCCCCCATAGCCCTACATCAATCCTAAACTAATCCCACTGCCGCGCTCTCGTCCCATAGTCCTGCATCAATCCCAAACTAATCACACTGACCCGCTCTCTCCCCAGAGCCCTGTATCAATCCTCAAAACTAATCCCACTGCCCCGCTCTCTCCCCATAGCCCTTTATCAATCCCAAACTAATCCAACTGCCTCGCTCGCTCCCGATAACCCTGTATCAATCCCAAACTAATCAGACTGCCCTGCTCTCACCCCATAGCCCTGTATCAATCCCCAAACTAATCCCACTGCCCCGCGATCTTCCCATAGCACTGTATCAATCCCCAAACTAATCCCACTGCCCCGCTCTCTCCCGATTGCCCTGTATCAATCCCGAAACTAATCCCACTGCCCCGATCTCTCCGCATAGCCCTGTATCAATCCCAAACTAATCCCAAAGCCCCACTCTCTCCCCATAGCCCTGTATCAATCCCAAACTAATCACACTGCCCCAATCTCTCCCGCTAGACCGGTATCAATCCCAAACTATTCCTAATGCCTCGCTCGCTCCCGATAACCCTGTATCAATCCCAAACTAATCAGACTGCCCTGCACTCACCCCATAGCCCTGTATCAATCCCCAAACTAATACCACAGCCCCGCGCTCTCCCGATAGCCCTGTCTCAATCCCCAAACTAATCCCACTGCCCCGCTCTCTCCCGATTGCCCTGTATCAATCCCAAACTAATCACACTGCCCCGCTCTCTCCCCATAGCCCTGCATCAATCCCCAAACTAATCCCACTGCCCCGATCTCTCCGCATAGTCCTGTATCAATCCCAAACTAATCCCAAATCCCCACTCTCTCCCCATAGCCCTGTATCAATCCCAAACTAATCACACTGCCACAATCTCTCCCGATAGCCCTGTATCAATCCCAAACTATTCCCAATGCCTCGCTCGCTCCAGATAACCCTGTATCAATCCCAAACTAATCAGACTGCCCTGCACTCACCCCATAGCACTGTATCAATCCCCAAACTAATCCCACTGCCCCGCGCTCTCCCGATAGCCCTGTCTCAATCCCCAAACTAATCCCACTGCCCCGCTCTCTCCCGATTGCCCTGTATCAATCCCAAACTAATCACACTGCCCCGCGCTCTCCCCATAGCACTGTATCAATCCCCAAACTAATCCCACTGCCTCACTCTCCCCCCATAGCCCTACATCAATCCTAAACTAATCCCACTGCCGCGCTCTCTTCCCATAGTCCTGCATCAATCCCAAACTAATCACACAGCCCCGCTCTCTCCCCATAGCCCTGTATCAATCCCCAAAACTAATCACACTGCCTCGCTCTCTCCCCATAGCCCTTTATCAATCCCAAACTAATCCAACTGCCCCGCTCTCTCCCCATAGCCCTGTATCAATCCCAAACTAATCCCACTGCCCCGCTCTCTCCCCATAGCCCTGTATCAATCCCAAACTAATCCCACTGCCCCGCTCACTCCCCATAGCCCTGTATCCATCCACAAACTAATCCCACTGCCCCGCTCACTCCCCATAGCCCTGTATCAATCCCAAACTAATCCCATTGCCCCGCTCACTCCCGATAGCCCTGTATCAATCCCAAACTAATCCCAAAGCCCCACTCTGTCCCCATAGCCCTGTATCAATCCCAAACTAATCACACTGCCCCGATCTCTCCCGATAGCCCTGTATCAATCCCAAACTATTCCCAATGCCTCGCTCGCTCCCGATAACCCTGTATCAATCACAAACTAATCAGACTGCCCTGCTCTCACCCCATAGCCCTGTATCAATCCCCAAACTAATCCCACTGCCCCGCGCTCTTCCCATAGCCCTGTACCAATCCCCAAACTAATCCCACTGCCCCGCTCTCTCCCGATTGCCCTGTATCAATCCCAAACTAATCACACAACCCCGCTCTCTCCCCATAGCCCTGTATCAGTCCCCAAACTAATCCCACTGCCCCGCTCACTCCCCATAGCCCTGTATCATTCCCAAACTAATCCCAGTGCCCCGCTCACTCCCGATAGCCCTGCATCAATCCAAAACTAATCCCAAAGCCCCACTCTCTCCCCATAGTCCTGTATCAATCCCAAACTAATCCCAATGCCCCGCTCTCTCCCCATAGCCGTTTCAATCACCAAACTAATCCCACTGCCCCGCTCTCTCCCCATAGCCTTGTATCAATCCCAAACTAATCCCACTGCCCCGCTCTCTCCCCATAGCCCTGTATCAATCCCAAACTAATCCCACTGCCCTGCTCTCTCCCCATAGCCCTGTATCAATCTCAAAATAATCCCACTGCCCCGCTCAATCCCCATAGCCCTGTATCAATCCCCAAACTAATCCCACTGCCCCGCTCTCTCCCGATTGCCCTGTATCAATCCCAAACTAATCACACTGCCCCGCTCTCTCCCCTTAGCCCTGTATCAATCCCCAAACTAATCCCACTGCCCCGCTCTCTCCCCATAGCCCTGTATCAATCCCAAAACTAATCCCACTGCCCCGCTCTCCCCCCATAGCCCTACATCAATCCTAAACTAATCCCACTGCCGCGCTCTCGTCCCATAGTCCTGCATCAATCCCAAACTAATCACACTGACCCGCTCTCTCCCCAGAGCCCTGTATCAATCCTCAAAACTAATCCCACTGCCCCGCTCTCTCCCCATAGCCCTTTATCAATCCCAAACTAATCCAACTGCCTCGCTCGCTCCCGATAACCCTGTATCAATCCCAAACTAATCAGACTGCCCCGCTCTCTCCCGATTGCCCTGTATCAATCCCGAAACTAATCCCACTGCCCCGATCTCTCCGCATAGCCCTTTATCAATCCCAAACTAATCCAACTGCCTCGCTCGCTCCCGATAACCCTGTATCAATCCCAAACTAATCAGACTGCCCTGCTCTCACCCCATAGCCCTGTATCAATCCCCAAACTAATCCCACTGCCCCGCGATCTTCCCATAGCCCTGTATCAATCCCCAAACTAATCCCACTGCCCTGCTCTCTCCCGATTGCCCTGTATCAATCCCGAAACTAATCCCACTGCCCCGATCTCTCCGCATAGCCCTGTATCAATCCCAAACTAATCCCAAAGCCCCACTCTCTCCCCATAGCCCTGTATCAATCCCAAACTAATCACACTGCCCCAATCTCTCCCGCTAGACCGGTATCAATCCCAAACTATTCCCAATGCCTCGCTCGCTCCCGATAACCCTGTATCAATCCCAAACTAATCAGACTGCCCTGCACTCACCCCATAGCCCTGTATCAATCCCCAAACTAATACCACAGCCCCGCGCTCTCCCGATAGCCCTGTCTCAATCCCCAAACTAATCCCACTGCCCCGCTCTCTCCCGATTGCCCTGTATCAATCCCAAACTAATCACACTGCCCCGCTCTCTCCCCATAGCCCTGCATCAATCCCCAAACTAATCCCACTGCCCCGATCTCTCCGCATAGCCCTGTATCAATCCCAAACTAATCCCAAATCCCCACTCTCTCCCCATAGCCCTGTATCAATCCCAAACTAATCACACTGCCACAATCTCTCCCGATAGCCCTGTATCAATCCCAAACTACTCCCAATGCCTCGCTCGCTCCAGATAACCCTGTATCAATCCCAAACTAATCAGACTGCCCTGCACTCACCCCATAGCCCTGTATCAATCCCCAAACTAATCCCACTGCCCCGCGCTCTCCCGATAGCCCTGTCTCAATCCCCAAACTAATCCCACTGCCCCGCTCTCTCCCGATTGCCCTGTATGAATCCCAAACTAATCACACTGCCCCGCGCTCTCCCCATAGCCCTGTGTCAATCGCCAAACTAATCCCACTGCCCCACTCTCTCCCCATAGCCCTGTATCAATCCCCAAACTAATCCCACTGCCTCACTCTCCCCCCATAGCCCTACATCAATCCTAAACTAATCCCACTGCCGCGCTCTCTTCCCATAGTCCTGCAACAATCCCAAACTAATCACACAGCCCCGCTCTCTCCCCATAGCCCTGTATCAATCCCCAAAACTAATTCCACTGCCTCACTCTCTCCCCATAGCCCTTTATCAATCCCAAACTAATCACACTGTCCCGCTCTCTCCCCATAGCCCTGTATCAATCCCAAACTAATCCCACTGCCCCGCTCTCTCCCCATAGCCCTGTATCAATCCCAAACTAATCCCACTGCCCCGCTCACTCCCCATAACCCTGTATCAATCCACAAACTAATCCCACTGCCCCGCTCACTCCCCATAGCCCTGTATCAATCCCAAACTAATCCCATTGCCCCGCTCACTCCCGATAGCCCTGTATCAATCCCAAACTAATCCCAAAGCCCCACTCTGTCCCCATAGCCCTGTATCAATCCCAAACTAATCCCAGTGCCCCATCTAACCCGTGCAGCACCTGCCTTGGGAATGTTTGATGGGACAGTGTAGAGGGAGCCTTTTGTCTGTATCTAACCCGTGCGGTACCTGCCTTGGGAGTGTTTGATGGGACAGTGTAGAGGGAGCATTACTCTATATCTAACCCGTGCTGTACCTGCCTTGGGAGTGTTTGATGGGACAGCGTAGAGGGAGCTTTACGCTGTATGTAACCCGTGCAGTACCTGCCTTGGGAGTGTTTGATGGGACAGTGTAGAGGGAGCTTCACTCTGTATCTAACCCGTGTTGTTCCTGCCCTGGGAGTTTTTGATGGGCTGGTTTAAAGAGAGCTTTACTCTATCGATTCTGTAGCAAACCTTGATAGATTGCAAGTCCGGGGATTCAGCGCATACACAGCGCAGACAGAAACACGGAACTTGCGGGGCCTCTACCAAGGCCTAAGTCGTTGGTACGGAGACCATGATTTCAGGGCCATTATCTTTGTTTGATGTAATCCTTCACTCCTGTGTATAAGACAGTGAGTCTCACGGCCTAAAATTCATTCAAATCTCAGTAAGAATACCCAGAACAGACTTTAATTGTCTTTTATTTGCTTCATTTTTCTAAGGTGTACCCAGATATCTGCAGACCAACATTCATCCGCATGTGAATCCCTCCTCTGCATTTAAATCAAATCACGGTAACACTTTTCTTTAATCTACCGAGGTTGAGTATTGAAATATACCAGGAGATCCAGGCACGTTTTGATAAAGCAGATTAACAATGAGTTCAGTGGGGAAATTTAGCAAACAACAGGCCGATTTTAATATGATAAGGCAGGATCTGTCCAAAGTGGACTGGGAACAGCTACTTGACAACCCTCTGTCTCAGTCCCAAACTAATCCCACTGCCCTGCTCTCTCCTGTTAGCCCTTTATCAATCGCCAACCTAATCCCACTGCCTCGCTCTCTCCCCATAGCCCTGTATCAGTCCCCAACCTAATCCCACTGCCGCGCTCTCTCCCGATAGGCCTGTATCAATCTCCAAACTACTCCCACTGCCCTGCTTTCTCCCCATAGCCCTGTATCAGTCCCCAATGTAAGCACACTGCCCGCTTTCTCCCCATAGTCCTGTGTTATATCCAAACAAATCCCACTGTCCGCTTTCTCCCCATAGCCCTGTGTTATATCCAAACAAATCCCACTGCCCGCTTTCTCCCCATAGCCCTGTGTTATATCCAAACTAATCCCACTGCCCCGCTTTCTCCCCATAGCCCTGTATCAATCCCCAAATTAATCCCACTGCCCCGCTTTCTCCCCATAGCCCTGTATCAATCCCAAACAAATCCCACTGCCCCGCTCTCTCCCCATAGCCCTGTATCAATCCCCAACGTAAGTCCACTGCCCTGCTTTCTCCCCATAGCCCTGTGTTATATCCAAACAAATCCCACTGCCCCGCTCTCTCCCCATAGCCCTGTTTCAATCCCCAACGTAAGCCCACTGCCCCGCTTTCTCCCCATAGCCCTGTGTTATATCCAAACTAATCCCACTGCACCGCTCTCTCCCCATAGCCCTGTATCAATCCCAAACTAATCCCACTGCCCAGCTCTCTCCTCTAGCCCTGTATCAATCACAAACTAATCCCACTGCCACGCTCACTCCCCATAGCCCCGGATCAATCCCACGCTTATCCCGCTCCTGTTCACTATCCAGTGACCCCTGGGTTAGAGAGAGGGGAAATCAGCCAGGGTTCCTGCTCCTGATCACAGTCCAGTGACCCCTGCGTTAGAGAGAGAGGGGAAATCAGCCAGGGTTCATGCTCCTGATCACTATCCAGTGACCCCTGGGTTAGAGAGAGGGGAAATCAGCCAGGGTTCCTGCTCCTGATCACTGCCCAGTGACCCCTGGGTTAGTGAGAGGGGAAATCAGCCAGGGTTCCTGCTCCTGATCACTGCCCAGTGACCCCTGGGTTAGAGAGAGAAGGAAATCAGCCAGGGTTCCTGCTCCTGATCACTGCCCAGTGACCCCTGGTAAGAGAGAGAGGGAAATCAGCGAGGGTTCATGCTCCGGATCACAGTCCAGTGACCCCGGGTTAGAGAGACAGGTGAAATCAGCCAGGGTTCCTGCTCCTGATCACAGTCCAGTGACCTCTGGGTTAGAGAGAGAGGGGAAATCAGCCAGGGTTCCTGCTCCTGATCACAGTCCAGTGACCTCTGGGTTAGAGAGAGAGGGGAAATCAGCCAGGGTTCCTGCTCCTGTTCACTATCCAGTGACCCCTGAGTTAGAGAGAGGAGGAAATCAGCCAGGGTTCCAGCTCCTGATCACTATCCAGTGACCCCTGAGTTAGAGAGAGGGGGAACCAGCCAGGGTTCCTGCTCCTGATCACTATCCAGTGACCCCTGAGTTAGAGAGAGGAGGAAATCAGCCAGGGTTCCTGCTGCTGATCGCTATTCAGTGACCCCTGGGTTAGAGAGAAGGGAGATCAGCCTGGGTTCCTGCTCCTGATCACTGCCCAGTGACCCCTGGGTTAGAGAGAGAGGGAAATCAGCCAGGGTTCATGCTCCTGATCACTATCCAGTGAACCCTGGGTTAGAGAGAGGGGAAATCAGCCAGGGTTCCTGCTCCTTATCACTATCCAGTGACCCCTGGGTTAGAGAGAGAGGGAAATCAGCGAGGGTTCCTGCTCCTGATCACTATCCAGTGACCCCTGAGTTAGAGAGAGGGGAAATCAGCCTGGGTTCCTGCTCCTGATCACTATCCAGTGACCCCTGGGTTAGAGAGAGGGGAGATCAGCCTGGGTTCCTGCTCCTGATCACTGCCCAGTGACCCCTGGGTTAGAGAGAGAGGGAAATCAGCCAGGGTTCATGCTCCTGATCACTATCCAGTGAACCCTGGGTTAGAGAGAGGGGAAATCAGCCAGGGTTCCTGCTCCTTATCACTATCCAGTGACCCCTGGGTTAGAGAGAGGGGAAATCAGCCAGGGTTCCTGCTCCTGATCACTGTCCAGTGACCCCTGGGTTAGAGAGAGAGGTGAAATCAGCCAGGGTTCATGCTCCTGATCACTATCCAGTGAACCCTGGGTTAGAGAGAGGGGAAATCAGCCAGGGTCCCTGCTCCTTATCACTGTCCAGTGACCCCTGGGTTAGAGAGAGAGGGAAATCAGCCAGGGTTCATGCTCCTGATCATTGTCCAGTGACCCCTGGGTTAGAGAGAGAGGGAAATCAGCCAGGGTCATTTAAATCATGTTGCGAGAAAGGGAAATAGTTTGTGCCCCCGTTTGTACCTCAGAGTCTTAGAGACGGAGGGAACGGCAACAGAAAAAGAGGAAACAACATCTCCAAAAACTGATCCCAACTCATCGCCTAGGCTGGGGATAGATAACCTCGCCGCCTTCTTCGGAAGTTTAACCACTTTATTCACTTTCTGATTGGAGCTCCGTTTGGAATTAGACTTTATTTTGTCGGATGTTTAACGACAGCATTGAAGGGGGAAGGAGAAACTTGGAGCAACTTCTTCTGTCAAAGCTGCAGTGAGACTTGAATGAATTTAAAGATTTTTAATGAACTTTTCTCCAAAAATGAGTGTAAAAAACACTTTTTCCCCCTAAGTTTCGAACATGATTTTGGAAGAGACTGAAGCAAAAGCCAATTTTCCCCTCACCTAAACAAGTTTCAACCAGGTCTTGAAGTCCAAACGCTTTTAAAGAGCTCTGAAATGGTTAAAATGTTTTCAAATTGAAATATCTCAAGATTTGATTTTGAGTGATTGACTGAAGTGAGTAGCTTTACACAAACATGCAACCATGGTGTTGAGGAGGGGGAAGGTAGGGGAGGATTTGTAGGAGTTACATATTACTTTTTAATTACTTTTTAAAAATGTACCATTAAGACATTTAGGAAGAGAACCAAGAAAGGGGAAAAACACAAACCATTTTATAATGTCTGTCGTTCGATAGTCCTAACAAGTCGCAGGAATAACGTAAATATAGATTTCCTCTTAAACATTTAGTGGAGTGTTAATTGAAGCAAGAGTTATGTAATGATGTATAAAAATTGCAGGAAGTTACTTTAGAAGAAACCACTCTTTGTTTATTGAGAGAGACACAGAAAATACTTTGATTAAAGTGATAACGTACAATTCGATTTGGTTTGAATGTTTGAAATAGGAGATTAAAATTTGTGAGTATAATGAAGTTTGTTTCCTGCTTTTAATTGCGAAGTACCTAAAATAATTCAACACTCCTTGTGACAAGAGCAGGGATTAATATTGTGGAGAATGTTTGAGAGAAAAACATTAGAAGCAAAATTGGTAAATTATAAATCTTTACGTCAACATATCAGTAAACATTTGCAAGTCAGTCTGACTGGTTTTGCTGTCCAGGAAGAAAAACAAGTGTTTATTTCTGTTAAGTCATAGCTTTGCCTGCTTTTTTTGTTTATAATTCAGTGACACAAATTGTGTGTATATTTGTAAATTGTAAAATAACAGCAATAAATCACATTTCTGTGACATTCTTTCTGTCTTAAACGATTCAATTTGTGCCTCGGAATCTAGAAGCTTCTTTACCTGAACGGTTTGAATGGTTAAAGTTGATCTCAGCTATCAAAAGCTGTTTGCGACATTCCTGTATTGTGGAACAGTGTGATGTCTTTGCAGAGACAGGAATTCGCATTGTTGAATGGAGGTTTTTCTGATCTGTTGCATCCTGTGTAGATCAGAAACAGGTAAAGATGTTCATAGTAAACAGCCCAAGACAATGAAATGCTTAAACAATGTCTGGCCAAGGTCAGAGACTTCAAGCACAGGACATGTGGAATATACAAAACCCCATAGCCCTGTATCAATCCCAAACTAATCACACTGCCCCGCTCTCTCCCCATACCCTGTATCAATCCCCAAACTAATCCCACTGCCCCGCTCTCTCCCCATACCCTGTATCAATCCCCAAACTAATCCCACTGCCCCGCTCTCTCCCCATACCCTGTATCAATCCCCAAACTAATCCCACTGCCCTGCTGACTCCCCATAGCCCTGTATCAATCCCCAATCTAATCCCACTGCCCCGCTCTCTCCCCATTGCCCTGTATCAATCCCAAACTAATCCCACTGCCTCGCTTTCCCCCCATAGCTGTCTTGATCCCAAACTAATCCCACTGCCCTGCTCTCCCCCCATAGCCCTGAATCAATCCCAGACTAATCCCACTGCCCCACTCTCTCCCCATAGCCCTGCATCAATCCCAAACTTTTCCCAATTGCCCTGCATCAATTCCAAACTAATCCCTCCTCTGCCCCACTCTCTGCCCATAGCCCTGCATCATTCCCAAACTAACCCCACTGCCACGCTCTCTCCCCATAGCCCTGGGAGTGTTTGATGGGACAGTGTAGAGGGAGCATTACTATATATATCTAACCCGTGCAGCACCTGCCTTGGGAATGTTTGATGGGACAGTGTAGAGGGAGCTTTTTGTCTGTATCTAACCCGTGCGGTACCTGCCTTGGGAGTGTTTGATGGGACAGTGTAGAGGGAGCATTACTCTATATCTAACCCGTGCTGTACCTGCCTTGGGAGTGTTTGATGGGACAGCGTAGAGGGAGCTTCACTCTGTATCTAACCCGTGTTGTTCCTGCCCTGGGAGTTTTTGATGGGCTGGTTTAAAGAGAGCTTTACTCTATCGATTCTGTAGCAAACCTTGATAGATTGCAAGTCCGGGGATTCAGCGCATGCACAGCGCAGACAGAAACACGGAACTTGCGGGGCCTCTACCAAGGCCTAAGTCGTTGCTCCGGAGACCATGATTTCAGGGCCATTATCTTTGTTTGATGTAATCCTTCACTCCTGTGTATAAGACAGTGAGTCTCACGGCCTAAAATTCATTCAAATCTCAGTAAGAATACCCAGAACAGACTTTAATTGTCTTTTATTTGCTTCATTTTTCTAAGGTGTACCCAGATATCTGCAGACCAACATTCATCCGCATGTGAATCCCTCCTCTGCATTTAAATCAAATCACGGTAACAGTTTTATTTAATCTACCGAGGTTCAGTATTGAAATATACCAGGAGATCCAGGCACGTTTTGATAAAGCAGATTAACAATGAGTTCAGTGGGGAAATTTAGCAAACAACAGGCCGATTTTAATATGATAAGGCAGGATCTGTCCAAAGTGGACTGGGAACAGCTACTTGACTACCCTCTGTCTCAGTCCCAAACTAATCCCACTGCCCTGCTCTCTCCTGTTAGCCCTTTATCAATCGCCAACCTAATCCCACTGCCTCGCTCTCTCCCCATAGCCATGTATCAGTCCCCAACCTAATCCGACTGCCGCGCTCTCTCCCGATAGGCCTGTATCAATCTCCAAACTACTCCCACTGCCCTGCTCTCTCCCCATAGCCCTGTATCAATCTCCAAAGTATTTCCACTGCCCTGCTCTCTCCCCATGGCCCTGTATCAATCCCCAACGTAAGCCCACTGCCCGCTTTCTCCCCATAGCCCTGTGTTATATCCAAACAAATCCCACTGCCCGCTTTCTCCCCATAGCCCTGTGTTATATCCAAACTAATCCCACTGCCCCGCTTTCTCCCCATAGCCATGTATCAATCCCCAAATTAATCCCACTGCCCTGCTTTCTCCCCATAGCCCTGTATCAATCCCAAACAAATCCCACTGCCACGCTCTCTTCCCATAGTCCTGTATCAATCCCAAACTAATCCAATTGCCCCGCTCTCTCCCCATAGCCCTGTATCAATCCCAAACTAATCCCACTGCCCAGCTCTCGCCCCATAGCCCTGTATCAATCCCAAACTAATCCCACTGCCCCACTCACTCCCCATAGCCCTGTATCAATCCGCAAACTAATCCCACTGCCCCGCTCACTCCCCATAGCCCTGTATCAATCCCAAACTAATCCCACTGCCCTGCTCTCTCCCCATTACCTGTATCAATCCCAAACTAATCCCACTGCCCTGCTCACTCCCCATAGCCCTGTATCAATCCGCAAACTAATCCCACTGCCCTGCTTTCTCCCCATAGCCCTGTATCAATCACAAAGTATTTCCACTGCCCTGCTCTCTCCCCATAGCCCTGTATCAATCGCCAACGTAAGCCCACTGCCCGCTTTCTCCCCATAGCCCTGTGTTATATCCAATACAAATCCCACTGCCCGCTTTCTCCCCATAGCCCTGTGTTATATGCAAACTAATCCCACTGCCCCGCTTTCTCCCCATAGCCCTGTATCAATCCCCAAATTAATCCCACTGCCCCGCTTTCTCCCCATAGCCCTGTATCAATCCCAAACAAATCCCACTGCCCCGCTCTCTCCCCATAGCCCTGTATCAGTCCCCAACGTAAGCCCACTGCCCCGCTTTCTCCCCATAGCCCTGTGTTATATCAAAACTAATCCCACTGCACCGCTCTCTCCCCATAGCCCTGTATCAATCCCAAACTAATCCCACTGCCCCGCTCTCTCCTCTAGTCCTGTATCAATCACAAACTAATCCCACTGCCCCGCTCACTCCCCATAGCCCTGTATCAATCCGCAAACTAATCACACTGCCCCGCTCTCTCCCCATAGCCCTGTATCAATCCCAAACTTTTCCCAATTCCTCGCTCTCTCCCGATAACCCTGTATCAATCCCAAACTAATCCCACTGCCCCGATATCTCCCGATAGACCTGTATCAATCCCAAACTAATCCCACTGCCCTGCGCTACCCCATAGCCCTGTATCAATCCCAAACGTTTCCCAATGCCTCGCTCTCTCCCGATAACCCTGTATCAATCCCAAACTAATCCCACTGCCCCGATCTCTCCCGATAGCCCTGTATCAATTCCAAACTAATCACGCTACCCCACTGCCTCCCCATAGACCTGTATCAATCCCAAACTAATCCCACTGCCCTGATCTCACCCCATAGCCCTGAATCAATCCCCAAACTAATCCCACTGCCCCACTCTCTCCCGATAGCCCTGTATCAATCCCAAACTAATCCCACTGCCCCGCGCTACCCCATAGCCCTGTATCAATCCCAAACTTTTCCCAATGCCTCGCTCTCTCCCGATAACCCTGTATCAATCCCAAACTAATCCCACTGCCCCGATCTCTCCCCATAGCCCTGTATCAGTCCCCAACCTAATCCCACTGCCCCGCTCTCTCCCCATAGCCCTGTATCAGTCCCCAACCTAATCCCATTGCCGCGCTCTCTCCCCATAGCCCTGTATCAATCTCCAAACTAATCCCACTGCCCCGCTTTCACCCCATAGCCCTGTATCAATAACAAACTATTTCCACTGCCCTGCTCTCTCCCCATAGCCCTGTATCAATCCCCAACATAAGCTCACTGCCCGCTTTCTCCCCATAGCCCTGTGTTATATCCAAACAAATCCCACTGCCCGCTTTCTCCCCATAGCCCTGTATCAATCCCAAAACTAATCCCACTGCCCCGCTCTCCCCCCATAGCCCTACATCAATCCTAAACTAATCCCACTGCCGCGCTCTCGTCCCATAGTCCTGCATCAATCCCAAACTAATCACACTGACCCGCTCTCTCCCCAGAGCCCTGTATCAATCCTCAAAACTAATCCCACTGCCCCGCTCTCTCCCCATAGCCCTTTATCAATCCCAAACTAATCCAACTGCCTCGCTCGCTCCCGATAACCCTGTATCAATCCCAAACTAATCAGACTGCCCTGCTCTCACCCCATAGCCCTGTATCAATCCCCAAACTAATCCCACTGCCCCGCGATCTTCCCATAGCACTGTATCAATCCCCAAACTAATCCCACTGCCCCGCTCTCTCCCGATTGCCCTGTATCAATCCCGAAACTAATCCCACTGCCCCGATCTCTCCGCATAGCCCTGTATCAATCCCAAACTAATCCCAAAGCCCCACTCTCTCCCCAAAGCCCTGTATCAATCCCAAACTAATCACACTGCCCCAATCTCTCCCGCTAGACCGGTATCAAGCCCAAACTATTCCCAATGCCTCGCTCGCTCCCGATAACCCTGTATCAATCCCAAACTAATCAGACTGCCCTGCACTCACCCCATAGCCCTGTATCAATCCCCAAACTAATACCACAGCCCCGCGCTCTCCCGATAGCCCTGTCTCAATCCCCAAACTAATCCCACTGCCCCGCTCTCTCCCGATTGCCCTGTATCAATCCCAAACTAATCACACTGCCCCGCTCTCTCCCCATAGCCCTGCATCAATCCCCAAACTAATCCCACTGCCCCGATCTCTCCGCATAGCCCTGCATCAATCCCAAACTAATCCCAAATCCCCACTCTCTCCCCATAGCCCTGTATCAATCCCAAACTAATCACACTGCCACAATCTCTCCCGATAGCCCTGTATCAATCCCAAACTATTCCCAATGCCTCGCTCGCTCCCGATAACCCTGTATCAATCCCAACCTAATCAGACTGCCCTGCACTCACCCCATAGCCCTGTATCAATCCCCAAACTAATCCCACTGCCCCGCGCTCTCCCGATAGCCCTGTCTCAATCCCCAAACTAATCCCACTGCCCCGCTCTCTCCCGATTGCCCTGTATCAATCCCAAACTAATCACACTGCCCCGCGCACTCCCCATAGCCCTGTGTCAATCCCCAAACTAATCCCACTGCCCCACTCTCTCCCCATAGCCCTGTATTAATCCCCAAACTAATCCCACTGCCTCACTCTCCCCCCATAGCCCTACATCAATCCTAAACTAATCCCACTGCCGCGCTCTCTTCCCATAGTCCTGCATCAATCCCAAACTAATCACACAGCCCCGCTCTCTCCCCATAGCCCTGTATCAATCCCCAAAACTAATCCCACTGCCTCGCTCTCTCCCCATAGCCCTTTATCAATCCCAAACTAATCCAACTGCCCCGCTCTCTCCCCATAGCCCTGTATCAATCCCAAACTAATCCCACTGCCCCGCTCTCACCCCATAGCCCTGTATCAATCCCAAACTAATCCCACTGCCCCGCTCACTCCCCATAGCCCTGTATCAATCCACAAACTAATCCCACTGCCCCGCTCACTCCCCATAGCCCTGTATCAATCCCAAACTAATCCCATTGCCCCGCTCACTCCCGATAGCCCTGTATCAATCCCAAACTAATCCCAAAGCCCCACTCTGTCCCCATAGCCCTGTATCAATCCCAAACTAATCACACTGCCCCGATCTCTCCCGGTAGCCCTGTATCAATCCCAAACTATTCCCAATGCCTCGCTCGCTCCCGATAACCCTGTATCAATCACAAACTAATCAGACTGCCCCGCTCACTCCCCATAGCCCTGTATCATTCCCAAACTAATCCCAGTGCCCCGCTCACTCCCGATAGCCCTGTATCAATCCAAAACTAATCCCAAAGCCCCACTCTCTCCCCATAGTCCTGTATCAATCCCAAACTAATCCCAATGCCCCGCTCTCTCCCCATAGCCGTTTCAATCCCCAAACTAATCCCACTGCCCCGCTCTCTCCCCATAGCCTTGTATCAATCCCAAACTAATCCCACTGCCCCGCTCTCTCCCCATAGCCCTGTATCAATCCCAAACTAATCCCACTGCCCTGCTCTCTCCCCATAGCCCTGTATCAATCTCAAAATAATCCCACTGCCCCGCTCTATCCCCATAGCCCTGTATCAATCCCCAAACTAATCCCACTGCCCCGCTCTCTCCCGATTGCCCTGTATCAATCCCAAACTAATCACACTGCCCCGCTCTCTCCCCTTAGCCCTGTATCAATCCCCAAACTAATTCCACTGCCCCGCTCTCTCCCCATAGCCCTGTATCAATCCCAAAACTAATCCCACTGCCCCGCTCTCCCCCCATAGCCCTACATCAATCCTAAACTAATCCCACTGCCGCGCTCTCGTCCCATAGTCCTGCATCAATCCCAAACTAATCACACTGCCCCACTCTCTCCCCATAGCCCTGTATCAATCCCCAAACTAATCCCACTGCCTCACTCTCCCCCCATAGCCCTACATCAATCCTAACCTAATCCCACTGCCGCGCTCTCTTCCCATAGTCCTGCATCAATCCCAAACTAATCACACAGCCCCGCTCTCTCCCCATAGCCCTGTATCAATCCCCAAAACTATTCCCACTGCCTCGCTCTCTCCCCATAGCCCTTTATCAATCCCAAACTAATCCAACTGCCCCGCTCTCTCCCCATAGCCCTGTATCAATCCCAAACTAATCCCACTGCCCCGCTCTCACCCCATAGCCCTGTATCAATCCCAAACTAATCCCACTGCCCCGCTCACTCCCCATAGCCCTGTATCAATCCACAAACTAATCCCACTGCCCCGCTCACTCCCCATAGCCCTGTATCAATCCCAAACTAATCCCATTGCCCCGCTCACTCCCGATAGCCCTGTATCAATCCCAAACTAATCCCAAAGCCCCACTCTGTCCCCATAGCCCTGTATCAATCCCAAATTAATCACACTGCCCCGATCTCTCCCGGTAGCCCTGTATCAATCCCAAACTATTCCCAATGCCTCGCTCGCTCCCGATAACCCTGTATCAATCACAAACTAATCAGACTGCCCCGCTCACTCCCCATAGCCCTGTATCATTCCCAAACTAATCCCAGTGCCCCGCTCACTCCCGATAGCCCTGTATCAATCCAAAACTAATCCCAAAGCCCCACTCTCTCCCCATAGTCCTGTATCAATCACAAACTAATCCCAATGCCCCGCTCTCTCCCCATAGCCGTTTCAATCCCCAAACTAATCCCACTGCCCCGCTCTCTCCCCATAGCCTTGTATCAATCCCAAACTAATCCCACTGCCCCGCTCTCTCCCCATAGCCCTGTATCAATCCCAAACTAATCCCACTGCCCTGCTCTCTCCCCATAGCCCTGTATCAATCTCAAAATAATCCCACTGCCCCGCTCTATCCCCATAGCCCTGTATCAATCCCCAAACTAATCCCACTGCCCCGCTCTCTCCCGATTGCCCTGTATCAATCCCAAACTAATCACACTGCCCCGCTCTCTCCCCTTAGCCCTGTATCAATCCCCAAACTAATCCCACTGCCCCGCTCTCTCCCCATAGCCCTGTATCAATCCCAAAACTAATCCCACTGCCCCGCTCTCCCCCCATAGCCCTACATCAATCCTAAACTAATCCCACTGCCGCGCTCTCGTCCCATAGTCCTGCATCAATCCCAAACTAATCACACTGACCCGCTCTCTCCCCAGAGCCCTGTATCAATCCTCAAAACTAATCCCACTGCCCCGCTCTCTCCCCATAGCCCTTTATCAATCCCAAACTCATCCAACTGCCTCGCTCGCTCCCGATAACCCTGTATCAATCCCAAACTAATCAGACTGCCCTGCTCTCACCCCATAGCACTGTATCAATCCCCAAACTAATCCCACTGCCCCGCTCTCTCCCCATAGCCCTTTATCAATCCCAAACTAATCCAACTGCCTCGCTCGCTCCCGATAACCCTGTATCAATCCCAAACTAATCAGACTGCCCTGCTCTCACCCCATAGCCCTGTATCAATCCCCAAACTAATCCCACTGCCCCGCGATCTTCCCATAGCACTGTATCAATCCCCAAACTAATCCCACTGCCCTGCTCTCTCCCGATTGCCCTGTATCAATCCCGAAACTAATCCCACTGCCCCGATCTCTCCGCATAGCCCTGTATCAATCCCAAACTAATCCCAAAGCCCCACTCTCTCCCCATAGCCCTGTATCAATCCCAAACTAATCACACTGCCCCAATCTCTCCCGCTAGACCGGTATCAATCCCAAACTATTCCCAATGCCTCGCTCGCTCCCGATAACCCTGTATCAATCCCAAACTAATCAGACTGCCCTGCACTCACCCCATAGCCCTGTATCAATCCCCAAACTAATACCACAGCCGCGCGCTCTCCCGATAGCCGTCTCAATCCCCAAACTAATCCCACTGCCCCGCTCTCTCCCGATTGCCCTGTATCAATCCCAAACTAATCACACTGCCCCGCTCTCTCCCCATAGCCCTGCATCAATCCCCAAACTAATCCCACTGCCCCGATCTCTCCGCATAGCCCTGTATCAATCCCAAACTAATCCCAAATCCCCACTCTCTCCCCATAGCCCTGTATCAATCCCAAACTAATCACACTGCCACAATCTCTCCCGATAGCCCTGTATCAATCCCAAACTATTCCCAATGCCTCGCTCGCTCCAGATAACCCTGTATCAATCCCAAACTAATCAGACTGCCCTGCACTCACCCCATAGCCCTGTATCAATCCCCAAACTAATCCCACTGCCCCGCGCTCTCCCGATAGCCCTGTCTCAATCCCCAAACTAATCCCACTGCCCCGCTCTCTCCCGATTGTCCTGTATGAATCCCAAACTAATCACACTGCCCCGCGCTCTCCCCATAGCCCTGTGTCAATCCCCAAACTAATCCCACTGCCCCACTCTCTCCCCATAGCCCTGTATCAATCCCCAAACTAATCCCACTGCCTCACTCTCCCCCCATAGCCCTACATCAATCCTAAACTAATCCCACTGCCGCGCTCTCTTCCCATAGTCCTGCAACAATCCCAAACTAATCACACAGCCCCGCTCTCTCCCCATAGCCCTGTATCAATCCCCAAAACTAATCCCACTGCCTCGCTCTCTCCCCATAGCCCTTTATCAATCCCAAACTAATCACACTGTCCCGCTCTCTCCCCATAGCCCTGTATCAATCCCAAACTAATCCCACTGCCCCGCTCTCTCCCCATAGCCCTGTATCAATCCCAAACTAATCCCACTGCCCCGCTCACTCCCCATAACCCTGTATCAATCCACAAACTAATCCCACTGCCCCGCTCACTCCCCATAGCCCTGTATCAATCCCAAACTAATCCCACTGCCCCGCTCACTCCCGATAGCCCTGTATCAATCCCAAACTAATCCCAAAGCCCCACTCTGTCCCCATAGCCCTGTATCAATCCCAAACTAATCACACTGCCCCGATCTCTCCCGATAGCCCTGTATCAATCCCAAACTATTCCCAATGCCTCGCTCGCTCCCGATAACCCTGTATCAATCACAAACTAATCAGACTGCCCCGCTCTCACCCCATAGCCCTGTATCAATCCCCAAACTAATCCCACTGCCCCGCGCTCTTCCCATAGCCCTGTATCAATCCCCAAACTAATCCCACTGCCCCGCTCTCTCCCGATTGCCCTGTATCAATCGCAAACTAATCACACAGCCCCGCTCTCCCCCATAGCCCTGTATCAGTCCCCAAACTAATCCCACTGCCCCGCTCTCTCCCCATAGCCCTGTATCAATCCCAAACTAATCCCACTGCCCCGCTCACTCCCCATAACCCTGTATCAATCCACAAACTAATCCCACTGCCCCGCTCACTCCCCATAGCCCTGTATCAATCCCAAACTAATCCCACTGCCCCGCTCACTCCCGATAGCCCTGTATCAATCCCAAACTAATCCCAAAGCCCCACTCTGTCCCCATAGCCCTGTATCAATCCCAAACTAATCACACTGCCCCGATCTCTCCCGATAGCCCTGTATCAATCCCAAACTACTCCCAATGCCTCGCTCGCTCCCGATAACCCTGTATCAATCCCAAACTAATCACACTGCCCTGCTCTCACCCCATAGCCCTGTATCAATCCCCAAACTGATCCCACTGCCCCGCGCTCTTCCCATAGCCCTGTATCAATCCCCAAACTAATCCCACTGCCCCGCTCTCTCCCGATTGCCCTGTATCAATCCCAAACTAATCACACAGCCCCGCTCTCTCCCCATAGCCCTGTATCAATCCCGAAACTAATCCCACTGCCCCGATCTCTCCGCATAGCCCTGTATCAATCCCAAACTAATCCCAAAGCCCCACTCTCTCCCCAAAGCCCTGTATCAATCCCAAACTAATCACACTGCCCCAATCTCTCCCGCTAGACCGGTATCAAGCCCAAACTATTCCCAATGCCTCGCTCGCTCCCGATAACCCTGTATCAATCCCAAACTAATCAGACTGCCCTGCACTCACCCCATAGCCCTGTATCAATCCCCAAACTAATACCACAGCCCCGCGCTCTCCCGATAGCCCTGTCTCAATCCCCAAACTAATCCCACTGCCCCGCTCTCTCCCGATTGCCCTGTATCAATCCCAAACTAATCACACTGCCCCGCTCTCTCCCCATAGCCCTGCATCAATCCCCAAACTAATCCCACTGCCCCGATCTCTCCGCATAGCCCTGCATCAATCCCAAACTAATCCCAAATCCCCACTCTCTCCCCATAGCCCTGTATCAATCCCAAACTAATCACACTGCCACAATCTCTCCCGATAGCCCTGTATCAATCCCAAACTATTCCCAATGCCTCGCTCGCTCCCGATAACCCTGTATCAATCCCAACCTAATCAGACTGCCCTGCACTCACCCCATAGCCCTGTATCAATCCCCAAACTAATCCCACTGCCCCGCGCTCTCCCGATAGCCCTGTCTCAATCCCCAAACTAATCCCACTGCCCCGCTCTCTCCCGATTGCCCTGTATCAATCCCAAACTAATCACACTGCCCCGCGCACTCCCCATAGCCCTGTGTCAATCCCCAAACTAATCCCACTGCCCCACTCTCTCCCCATAGCCCTGTATTAATCCCCAAACTAATCCCACTGCCTCACTCTCCCCCCATAGCCCTACATCAATCCTAAACTAATCCCACTGCCGCGCTCTCTTCCCATAGTCCTGCATCAATCCCAAACTAATCACACAGCCCCGCTCTCTCCCCATAGCCCTGTATCAATCCCCAAAACTAATCCCACTGCCTCGCTCTCTCCCCATAGCCCTTTATCAATCCCAAACTAATCCAACTGCCCCGCTCTCTCCCCATAGCCCTGTATCAATCCCAAACTAATCCCACTGCCCCGCTCTCACCCCATAGCCCTGTATCAATCCCAAACTAATCCCACTGCCCCGCTCACTCCCCATAGCCCTGTATCAATCCACAAACTAATCCCACTGCCCCGCTCACTCCCCATAGCCCTGTATCAATCCCAAACTAATCCCATTGCCCCGCTCACTCCCGATAGCCCTGTATCAATCCCAAACTAATCCCAAAGCCCCACTCTGTCCCCATAGCCCTGTATCAATCCCAAACTAATCACACTGCCCCGATCTCTCCCGGTAGCCCTGTATCAATCCCAAACTATTCCCAATGCCTCGCTCGCTCCCGATAACCCTGTATCAATCACAAACTAATCAGACTGCCCCGCTCACTCCCCATAGCCCTGTATCATTCCCAAACTAATCCCAGTGCCCCGCTCACTCCCGATAGCCCTGTATCAATCCAAAACTAATCCCAAAGCCCCACTCTCTCCCCATAGTCCTGTATCAATCCCAAACTAATCCCAATGCCCCGCTCTCTCCCCATAGCCGTTTCAATCCCCAAACTAATCCCACTGCCCCGCTCTCTCCCCATAGCCTTGTATCAATCCCAAACTAATCCCACTGCCCCGCTCTCTCCCCATAGCCCTGTATCAATCCCAAACTAATCCCACTGCCCTGCTCTCTCCCCATAGCCCTGTATCAATCTCAAAATAATCCCACTGCCCCGCTCTATCCCCATAGCCCTGTATCAATCCCCAAACTAATCCCACTGCCCCGCTCTCTCCCGATTGCCCTGTATCAATCCCAAACTAATCACACTGCCCCGCTCTCTCCCCTTAGCCCTGTATCAATCCCCAAACTAATTCCACTGCCCCGCTCTCTCCCCATAGCCCTGTATCAATCCCAAAACTAATCCCACTGCCCCGCTCTCCCCCCATAGCCCTACATCAATCCTAAACTAATCCCACTGCCGCGCTCTCGTCCCATAGTCCTGCATCAATCCCAAACTAATCACACTGCCCCACTCTCTCCCCATAGCCCTGTATCAATCCCCAAACTAATCCCACTGCCTCACTCTCCCCCCATAGCCCTACATCAATCCTAACCTAATCCCACTGCCGCGCTCTCTTCCCATAGTCCTGCATCAATCCCAAACTAATCACACAGCCCCGCTCTCTCCCCATAGCCCTGTATCAATCCCCAAAACTATTCCCACTGCCTCGCTCTCTCCCCATAGCCCTTTATCAATCCCAAACTAATCCAACTGCCCCGCTCTCTCCCCATAGCCCTGTATCAATCCCAAACTAATCCCACTGCCCCGCTCTCACCCCATAGCCCTGTATCAATCCCAAACTAATCCCACTGCCCCGCTCACTCCCCATAGCCCTGTATCAATCCACAAACTAATCCCACTGCCCCGCTCACTCCCCATAGCCCTGTATCAATCCCAAACTAATCCCATTGCCCCGCTCACTCCCGATAGCCCTGTATCAATCCCAAACTAATCCCAAAGCCCCACTCTGTCCCCATAGCCCTGTATCAATCCCAAATTAATCACACTGCCCCGATCTCTCCCGGTAGCCCTGTATCAATCCCAAACTATTCCCAATGCCTCGCTCGCTCCCGATAACCCTGTATCAATCACAAACTAATCAGACTGCCCCGCTCACTCCCCATAGCCCTGTATCATTCCCAAACTAATCCCAGTGCCCCGCTCACTCCCGATAGCCCTGTATCAATCCAAAACTAATCCCAAAGCCCCACTCTCTCCCCATAGTCCTGTATCAATCACAAACTAATCCCAATGCCCCGCTCTCTCCCCATAGCCGTTTCAATCCCCAAACTAATCCCACTGCCCCGCTCTCTCCCCATAGCCTTGTATCAATCCCAAACTAATCCCACTGCCCCGCTCTCTCCCCATAGCCCTGTATCAATCCCAAACTAATCCCACTGCCCTGCTCTCTCCCCATAGCCCTGTATCAATCTCAAAATAATCCCACTGCCCCGCTCTATCCCCATAGCCCTGTATCAATCCCCAAACTAATCCCACTGCCCCGCTCTCTCCCGATTGCCCTGTATCAATCCCAAACTAATCACACTGCCCCGCTCTCTCCCCTTAGCCCTGTATCAATCCCCAAACTAATCCCACTGCCCCGCTCTCTCCCCATAGCCCTGTATCAATCCCAAAACTAATCCCACTGCCCCGCTCTCCCCCCATAGCCCTACATCAATCCTAAACTAATCCCACTGCCGCGCTCTCGTCCCATAGTCCTGCATCAATCCCAAACGAATCACACTGACCCGCTCTCTCCCCAGAGCCCTGTATCAATCCTCAAAACTAATCCCACTGCCCCGCTCTCTCCCCATAGCCCTTTATCAATCCCAAACTCATCCAACTGCCTCGCTCGCTCCCGATAACCCTGTATCAATCCCAAACTAATCAGACTGCCCTGCTCTCACCCCATAGCACTGTATCAATCCCCAAACTAATCCCACTGCCCCGCTCTCTCCCCATAGCCCTTTATCAATCCCAAACTAATCCAACTGCCTCGCTCGCTCCCGATAACCCTGTATCAATCCCAAACTAATCAGACTGCCCTGCTCTCACCCCATAGCCCTGTATCAATCCCCAAACTAATCCCACTGCCCCGCGATCTTCCCATAGCACTGTATCAATCCCCAAACTAATCCCACTGCCCTGCTCTCTCCCGATTGCCCTGTATCAATCCCGAAACTAATCCCACTGCCCCGATCTCTCCGCATAGCCCTGTATCAATCCCAAACTAATCCCAAAGCCCCACTCTCTCCCCATAGCCCTGTATCAATCCCAAACTAATCACACTGCCCCAATCTCTCCCGCTAGACCGGTATCAATCCCAAACTATTCCCAATGCCTCGCTCGCTCCCGATAACCCTGTATCAATCCCAAACTAATCAGACTGCCCTGCACTCACCCCATAGCCCTGTATCAATCCCCAAACTAATACCACAGCCGCGCGCTCTCCCGATAGCCGTCTCAATCCCCAAACTAATCCCACTGCCCCGCTCTCTCCCGATTGCCCTGTATCAATCCCAAACTAATCACACTGCCCCGCTCTCTCCCCATAGCCCTGCATCAATCCCCAAACTAATCCCACTGCCCCGATCTCTCCGCATAGCCCTGTATCAATCCCAAACTAATCCCAAATCCCCACTCTCTCCCCATAGCCCTGTATCAATCCCAAACTAATCACACTGCCACAATCTCTCCCGATAGCCCTGTATCAATCCCAAACTATTCCCAATGCCTCGCTCGCTCCAGATAACCCTGTATCAATCCCAAACTAATCAGACTGCCCTGCACTCACCCCATAGCCCTGTATCAATCCCCAAACTAATCCCACTGCCCCGCGCTCTCCCGATAGCCCTGTCTCAATCCCCAAACTAATCCCACTGCCCCGCTCTCTCCCGATTGTCCTGTATGAATCCCAAACTAATCACACTGCCCCGCGCTCTCCCCATAGCCCTGTGTCAATCCCCAAACTAATCCCACTGCCCCACTCTCTCCCCATAGCCCTGTATCAATCCCCAAACTAATCCCACTGCCTCACTCTCCCCCCATAGCCCTACATCAATCCTAAACTAATCCCACTGCCGCGCTCTCTTCCCATAGTCCTGCAACAATCCCAAACTAATCACACAGCCCCGCTCTCTCCCCATAGCCCTGTATCAATCCCCAAAACTAATCCCACTGCCTCGCTCTCTCCCCATAGCCCTTTATCAATCCCAAACTAATCACACTGTCCCGCTCTCTCCCCATAGCCCTGTATCAATCCCAAACTAATCCCACTGCCCCGCTCTCTCCCCATAGCCCTGTATCAATCCCAAACTAATCCCACTGCCCCGCTCACTCCCCATAACCCTGTATCAATCCACAAACTAATCCCACTGCCCCGCTCACTCCCCATAGCCCTGTATCAATCCCAAACTAATCCCACTGCCCCGCTCACTCCCGATAGCCCTGTATCAATCCCAAACTAATCCCAAAGCCCCACTCTGTCCCCATAGCCCTGTATCAATCCCAAACTAATCACACTGCCCCGATCTCTCCCGATAGCCCTGTATCAATCCCAAACTATTCCCAATGCCTCGCTCGCTCCCGATAACCCTGTATCAATCACAAACTAATCAGACTGCCCCGCTCTCACCCCATAGCCCTGTATCAATCCCCAAACTAATCCCACTGCCCCGCGCTCTTCCCATAGCCCTGTATCAATCCCCAAACTAATCCCACTGCCCCGCTCTCTCCCGATTGCCCTGTATCAATCGCAAACTAATCACACAGCCCCGCTCTCCCCCATAGCCCTGTATCAGTCCCCAAACTAATCCCACTGCCCCGCTCACTCCCCATAGCCCTGTATCATTCCCAAACTAATCCCAGTGCCCCGCTCACTCCCAATAGCCCTGTATCAATCCAAAACTAATCCCAAAGCCCCACTCTCTCCCCACAGTCGTGTATCAATCCCAAACTAATCCCAATGCCCCGCTCTCTCCCCATAGCCGTTTCAATCCCCAAACTAATCCCACTGCCCCGCTCTCTCCCCATAGCCTTGTATCAATCCCAAACTAATCCCACTGCCCCGCTCTCTCCCCATAGCCCTGTATCAATCCCAAACTAATCCCACTGCCCTGCTCTCTCCCCATAGCCCTGTATCAATCTCAAAATAATCCCACTGCCCCGCTCTATCCCCATAGCCCTGTATCAATCCCCAAACTAATCCCACTGCCCTGCTGACTCCCCATAGCCCTGTATCAATCCCCAAACTAATCCCACTGCCCCGCTCTCTCCCGATTGCCCTGTATCAATCCCAAACTAATCACACTGCCCCGCTCTCTCCCCATAGCCCTGTATCAATCCCCAAACTAATCCCACTGCCCCGCTCTCTCCCCATAGCCCTGTATCAATCCCAAAACTAATCCCACTGCCCCGCTCTCCCCCCATAGCCCTACATCAATCCTAAACTAATCCCAACGGCCGCGCTCTCGTCCCATAGTCCTGCATCAATCCCAAACTAATCACACTGACCCGCTCTCTCCCCAGAGCCCTGTATCAATCCTCAAAACTAATCCCACTGCCCCGCTCTCTCCCCATAGCCCTTTATCAATCCCAAACTAATCCAACTGCCTCGCTCGCTCCCGATAACCCTGTATCAATCCCAAACTAATCAGACTGCCCTGCTCTCACCCCATAGCCCTGTATCAATCCCCAAACTAATCCCACTGCCCCGCGATCTTGCCATAGCCCTGTATCAATCCCCAAACTAATCCCACTGCCCCGCTCTCTCCCGATTGCCCTGTATCCATCCCCAAACTAATCCCACTGCCCCGCTCTCTCCCCATAGCTCTGTATCAATCCCAAATTAATCCCACTGCCCCGCACTCTCCCCATAGCCTTGTATCAATCCCAAACAAATCACACTGCCCCACTCTCACCCCATAGCCCTGTATCAATTACCAAACTAATCCCACTGCCCAGCTCTCTCCTCTAGCCCTGTATCAATCACAAACTAAGCCCACTGCCACGCTCACTCCCCATAGCCCCGGATCAATCCCACGCTTATCCCGCTCCTGTTCACTATCCAGTGACCCCTGGGTAAGAGAGAGGGGAAATCAGCCAGGGTTCCTGCTCCTGATCACAGTCCAGTGACCCCTGCGTTAGAGAGAGGGGAAATCAGCCAGGGTTCATGCTCCTGATCACTATCCAGTGACCCCTGGGTTAGAGAGAGGGGAAATCAGCCAGGGTTCCTGCTCCTGATCACTGCCCAGTGACCCCTGGGTTAGTGAGAGGGGACATCAGCCAGGGTTCCTGCTCCTGATCACTGCCCAGTGACCCCTGGGTTAGAGAGAGAAGGAAATCAGCCAGGGTTCCTGCTCCTGATCACTGCCCAGTGACCCCTGGTTAGAGAGAGAGGGAAATCAGCGAGGCTTCATGCTCCTGATCACAGTCCAGTGACCCCGGGTTAGAGAGACAGGTGAAATCAGCCAGGGTTCCTGCTCCTGATCACAGTCCAGTGACCTCTGGGTTAGAGAGAGAGGGGAAATCAGCCCGGGTTCCAGCTCCTGATCACTATCCAGTGACCCCTGAGTTAGAGAGAGGGGGAACCAGCCAGGATTCCTGCTCCTGATCACTATCCAGTGACCCCTGAGTTAGAGAGAGGAGGAAATCAGCCAGGGTTCCTGCTCCTGATCGCTATCCAGTGACCCCTGGGTTAGAGAGAAGGGAGATCAGCCTGGGTTCCTGCTCCTGATCACTGCCCAGTGACCCCTGGGTTAGAGAGAGAGGGAAATCAGCCAGGGTTCATGCTCCTGATCACTATCCAGTGAACCCTGGGTTAGAGAGAGGGGAAATCAGCCAGGGTTCCTGCTCCTTATCACTATCCAGTGACCCCTGGGTTAGAGAGAGGGGAAATCAGCCAGGGTTCCTGCTCCTGATCACTGTCCAGTGACCCCTGGGTTAGAGAGAGAGGTGAAATCAGCCAGGGTTCCTGCTCCTGATCACAGCCCAGTGACCCCTGGGTTAGAGAGAGAGGGGAAATCAGCCAGGGTTCGTGCTCCTGATCACTGTCCAGTGAACCCTGGGTTAGAGAGAGAGGTGAAATCAGCCAGGGTTCCTGCTCCTGATCACTATCCAGTGACCCCTGAGTTAGAGAGAGGGGAAATCAGCCAGGGTTCCTGCTCCTGATCACTATCCAGTGACCCCTGGGTTAGAGAGAGGGGAAATCAGCCTGGGTTCCTGCTCCTGACCACTGCCCAGTGACCCCTGGGTTAGAGAGAGAGGGAAATCAGCCAGGGTTCATGCTCCTGATCACTATCCAGTGACCCCTGGGTTAGAGAGAGGGGAAATCAGCCAGGGTTCCTGCTCCTGATCACTGCCCAGTGATCCCTGGGTTAGAGAGAGAGGGAAATCAGCCAGGATTCATGCTCCTGATCACTGTCCAGTGACCCTGGGTTTGAGAGAGGGGAAATCAGCCTAGGTTCCTGCTCCTGATCACTGCCCAGTGACCCCTGGGTTAGAGAGAGAGGGGAAATCAGCCAGGGTTCCTGCTCCTGATCACAGTCCAGTGACGCCTGGGTTAGAGAGACAGGTGAAATCAGCCAGGGTTCCTGCTCCTGATCACAGTCCAGTGACCCCTGGGTTAGAGAGAGAGGGGAAATCAGCCAGGGTTCGTGCTCCTGATCACTGTCCAGTGACCCCTGGGTTAGAGAGAGGGGAAATCAGCCTAGGTTCCTGCTCCTGATCACTGCCCAGTGACCCCTGGGTTAGAGAGAGAGGGGAAATCAGCCAGGGTTCCTGCTCCTGATCACTGCCCAGTGACCCCTGGGTTAGAGAGACAGGTGAAATCAGCCAGGGTTCCTGCTCCTGATCACAGTCCAGTGACCCCTAGGTTAGAGAGAGAGGGGAAATCAGCCAGGGTTCATGCTCCTGATCACTATCCAGTGACCCCTGGGTTAGAGAAAGGGGAAATCAGCCAGGGTTCCTGCTCCTGATCACTATCCAGTGACCCCTGGGTTAGAGAGAGGGGAAATCAGCCAGGGTTCATGCTCCTGATCACTATCCAGTGACCCCTGGGTTAGAGAAAGGGGAAATCAGCCAGGGTTCCTGCTCCTGATCAATGCCCAGTGACCCCTGGGTTGGAGAGAGGGGAAAATCAGCCAGGGTTCCTGCTCCTGATCATTGTCCAGTGACCCCTGGGTTAGAGAGAGAGGGAAATCAGCCAGGGTCATTTAAATCATGTTGTGAGAAAGGGAAATAGTTTGTGCCCCCGTTTGTACCTCAGAGTCTTAGAGACGGAGGGAACGGCAACAGAAAAAGAGGAAACAACATCTCCAAAAACTGATCCCAACTCATCGCCTAGGCTGGGGATAGAAAACCTCGCCGCCTTCTTAGGAAGTTTAACCACTTTATTCACTTTCTGATTGGAGCTCCGTTTGGAATTAGACTTTATTTTGTCGGATGTTTAACGACAGCATTGAAGGGGGAAGGAGAAACTTGGAGCAACTTCTTCTGTCAAAGCTGCAGTGAGACTTGAATGAATTTAAAGATTTTTAATGAACTTTTCACCAAAAATGAGTGTAAAAAACACTTTTTCCCCCTAAGTTTCGAACATGATTTTGGAAGAGACTGAAGCAAAAGCCAATTTTCCCCTCACCTAAACAAGTTTCAACCAGGTCTTGAAGTCCAAACGCTTTTAAAGAGCTCTGAAATGGTTAAAATGTTTTCAAATTGAAATATCTCAAGATTTGATTTTGAGTGATTGACTGAAGTGAGTAGCTTTACACAAACATGCAACCATGGTGTTGAGGAGGGGGAAGGTAGGGGAGGATTTGTAGGAGTTACATATTACTTTTTAATTACTTTTTAAAAATGTACCATTAAGACATTTAGGAAGAGAACCAAGAAAGGGGAAAAACACAAACCATTTTATAATGTCTGTCGTTCGATAGTCCTAACAAGTCGCAGGAATAACGTAAATATAGATTTCCTCTTAAACATTTAGTGGAGTGTTAATTGAAGCAAGAGTTATGTAATGATGTATAAAAATTGCAGGAAGCTACTTTAGAAGAAACCACTCTTTGTTTATTGAGAGAGACACAGAAAATACTTTGATTAAAGTGATAACGTACAATTCGATTTGGTTTGAATGTTTGAAATAGGAGATTAAAATTTGTGAGTATAATGAAGTTTGTTTCCTGCTTTTAATTGCGAAGTACCTAAAATAATTCAACACTCCTTGTGACAAGAGCAGGGATTAATATTGTGGAGAATGTTTGAGAGAAAAACATTAGAAGCGAAATTGGTAAATTATAAATCTTTACGTCAACATATCAGTAAACATTTGCAAGTCAGTCTGACTGGTTTTGCTGTCCAGGAAGAAAAACAAGTGTTTATTTCTGTTAAGTCATAGCTTTGCCTGCTTTTTTTGTTTATAATTCAGTGACACAAATTGTGTGTATATTTGTAAATTGTAAAATAACAGCAATAAATCACATTTCTGTGACATTCTTTCTGTCTTAAACGATTCAATTTGTGCCTCGGAATCTAGAAGCTTCTTTACCTGAACGGTTTGAATGGTTAAAGTTGATCTCAGCTATCAAAAGCTGTTTGCGACATTCCTGTATTGTGGAACAGTGTGATGTCTTTGCAGAGACAGGAATTCGCATTGTTGAATGGAGGTTTTTCTGATCTGTTGCATCCTGTGTAGATCAGAAACAGGTAAAGATGTTCATAGTAAACAGCCCAAGACAATGAAATGCTTAAACAATGTCTGGCCAAGGTCAGAGACTTCAAGCACAGGACATGTGGAATATACAAAACCCCATAGCCCTGTATCAATCCCAAACTAATCACACTGCCCCGCTCTCTCCCCATACCCTGTATCAATCCCCAAACTAATCCCACTGCCCCGCTCTCTCCCCATACCCTGTATCAATCCCCAAACTAATCCCACTGCCCCGCTCTCTCCCCATACCCTGTATCAATCCCCAAACTAATCCCACTGCCCTGCTGACTCCCCATAGCCCTGTATCAATCCCCAATCTAATCCCACTGCCCCGCTCTCTCCCCATAGCCCTGTATCAATCCCAAACTAATCCCACTGCCTCGCTTTCCCCCCATAGCTCTGTCTTGATCCCAAACTAATCCCACTGCCCTGCTCTCCCCCCATAGCCCTGAATCAATCCCAAACTAATCCCACTGCCCCACTCTCTCCCCATAGCCCTGCATCAATCCCAAACTTTTCCCAATAGCCCTGCATCAATTCCAAACTAATCCCTCCTCTGCCCCACTCTCTGCCCATAGCCCTGCATCATTCCCAAACTAACCCCACTGCCACGTTCTCTCCCCATAGCCCTGGGAGTGTTTGATGGGACAGTGTAGAGGGAGCATTACTATATATATCTAACCCGTGCAGCACCTGCCTTGGGAATGTTTGATGGGACAGTGTAGAGGGAGCTTTTTGTCTGTATCTAACCCATGCGGTACCTGCCTTGGGAGTGTTTGATGGGACAGTGTAGAGGTAGCATTACTCTATATCTAACCTGTGCAGTACCTGCCTTGGGAGTGTTTGATGGGTCAGTGTAGAGGGAGCTTCACTCTGTATCTAACCCGTGTTGTTCCTGCCCTGGGAGTTTTTGATGGGCTGGTTTAAAGAGAGCTTTACTCTATCGATTCTGTAGCAAACCTTGATAGATTGCAAGTCCGGGGATTCAGCGCATACACAGCGCAGACAGAAACACGGAACTTGCGGGGCCTCTACCAAGGCCTAAGTCGTTGCTCCGGAGACCATGATTTCAGGGCCATTATCTTTGTTTGATGTAATCCTTCACTCCTGTGTATAAGACAGTGAGTCTCACGGCCTAAAATTCATTCAAATCTCAGTAAGAATACCCAGAACAGACTTTAATTGTCTTTTATTTGCTTCATTTTTCTAAGGTGTACCCAGATATCTGCAGACCAACATTCATCCGCATGTGAATCCCTCCTCTGCATTTAAATCAAATCACGGTAACACTTTTCTTTAATCTACCGAGGTTGAGTATTGAAATATACCAGGAGATCCAGGCACGTTTTGATAAAGCAGATTAACAATGAGTTCAGTAGGGAAATTTAGCAAACAACAGGCCGATTTTAATATGATAAGGCAGGGTCTGTCCAAAGTGGACTGGGAACAGCTACTTGACAACCCTCTGTCTCAGTCCCAAACTAATCCCACTGCCCTGCTCTCTCCTGTTAGCCCTTTATCAATCGCCAACCTAATCCCACTGCCCCGCTCTCTCCCCATAGCCCTGTATCAGTCCCCAACCTAATCCCACTGCCGCGCTCTCTCCCCATGGCCCTGTATCAATCTCCAACCTAATCCCACTGCCGCGCTCTCTCCCGATAGGCCTGTATCAATCTCCAAAGTATTTCCACTGCCCTGCTCTCTCCCCATAGCCCTGTATCAATCCCAAACGTAAGCCCACTGCCCCGCGCTCTCCCGATAGCCCTGTCTCAATCCCCAAACTAATCCCACTGCCCCGCTCTCTCCCGATTGCCCTGTATCAATCCCAAACTAATCACACTGCCCCGCTCTCTCCCCATAGCCCTGTATCAATCCCCAAACTAATCCCACTGCCCCGCTCTCTCCCCATAGCTCTGTATCAATCCCAAATTAATCCCACAGCCCCGCTCTCTCCCCATAGCCCTTTATCAATCCCAAACTAATCCAACTGCCTCGCTCGCTCCCGATAACCCTGTATCAATCCCAAACTAATCAGACTGCCCTGCTCTCACCCCATAGCCCTGTATCAATCCCCAAACTAATCCCACTGCCCCGCGATCTTCCCATAGCCCTGTATCAATCCCAAAACTAATCCCACTGCCCCGCTCTCCCCCCATAGCCCAACATCAATCCTAAACTAATCCCACTGCCGCGCTCTCGTCCCATAGTCCTGCATCAATCCCAAACTAATCACACTGACCCGCTCTCTCCCCAGAGCCCTGTATCAATCCTCAAAACTAATCCCACTGCCCCGCTCTCTCCCCATAGCCCTGTATCAATCCCAAACTAATCACACTGCCACAATCTCTCCCGATAACCCTGTATCAATCCCAAACTAATCAGACTGCCCTGCTCTCACCCCATAGCCCTGTATCAATCCCCAAACTAATCCCACTGCCCCGCTCTCTCCCGATTGCCCTGTATCAATCCCAAACTAATCACACTGCCCCGCTCTCTCCCCATAGCCCTGTATCAATCCAAAACTAATCCCAAAGCCCCACTCTCTCCCCATAGTCCTGTATCAATCCCAAAATAATCCCACTGCCCCGCTCTCTCCCCATAGCCCTGTATCAATCCCAAAACTAATCCCACTGCCCCGCTCTCCCCCCATAGCCCAACATCAATCCTAAACTAATCCCACTGCCGCGCTCTCGTCCCATAGTCCTGCATCAATCCCAAACTAATCACACTGACCCGCTCTCTCCCCAGAGCCCTGTATCAATCCTCAAAACTAATCCCACTGCCCCGCTCTCTCCCCATAGCCCTTTATCAATCCCAAACTAATCCCACTGCCTCGCTCGCTCCCGATAACCCTGTATCAATCCCAAACTAATCAGACTGCCCTGCTCTCACCCCATAGCACTGTATCAATCCCCAAACTAATCCCACTGCCCCGCTCTCTCCCCATAGCCCTTTATCAATCCCAAACTAATCCAACTGCCTCGCTCGCTCCCGATAGCCCTGTATCAATCCCAAACTAATCAGACTGCCCTGCTATCACCCCATAGCCCTGTATCAATCCCCAAACTAATCCCACTGCCCCGCGATCTTCCCATAGCCCTGTATCAATCCCCAAACTAATCCCACTACCCCGCTCTCTCCCGATTGCCCTGTATCAATCCCGAAACTAATCCCACTGCCCCGATCTCTCCGCATAGCCCTGTATCAATCCCAAACTAATCCCAAAGCCCCACTCTCTCCCCATAGCCCTGTATCAATCCCAAACTAATCACACTGCCCCAATCTCTCCCGCTAGACCGGTATCAATCCCAAACTATTCCCAATGCCTCGCTCGCTCCCGATAACCCTGTATCAATCCCAAACTAATCAGACTGCCCTGCACTCACCCCATAGCCCTGTATCAATCCCCAAACTAATACCACAGCCCCGCGCTCTCCCGATAGCCCTGTCTCAATCCCTAAACTAATCCCACTGCCCCGCTCTCTCCCGATTGCCCTGTATCAATCCCAAACTAATCACACTGCCCCGCTCTCTCCCCATAGCCCTGCATCAATCCCCAAACTAATCCCACTGCCCCGATCTCTCCGCATAGCCCTGTATCAATCCCAAACTAATCCCAAATCCCCACTCTCTCCCTATAGCCCTGTATCAATCCCAAACTAATCACACTGCCACAATCTCTCCCGATAGCCCTGTATCAATCCCAAACTATTCCCAATGCCTCGCTCGCTCCAGATAACCCTGTATCAATCCCAAACTAATCAGACTGCCCTGCACTCACCCCATAGCCCTGTATCAATCCCCAAACTAATCCCACTGCCCCGCTCTCTCCCGATTGCCCTGTATCAATCCCAAACTAATCCCACTGCCCCACTCTCTCCCCATAGCCCTGTATCAATCCCCAAACTAATCCCACAGCCTCACTCTCCCCCCATAGCCCTACATCAATCCTAAACTAATCCCACTGCCGCGCTCTCTTCCCATAGTCCTGCATCAATCCCAAACTAATCACACAGCCCCGCTCTCTCCCCATAGCCCTGTATCAATCCCCAAAACTAATCCCACTGCCTCGCTCTCTCCCCATAGCCCTTTATCAATCCCAAACTAATCCAACTGCCCCGCTCTCTCCCCATAGCCCTGTATCAATCCCAAACTAATCCCACTGCCCCGCTCTCTCCCCATAGCCCTGTATCAATCCCAAACTAATCCCACTGCCCCGCTCACTCCCCATAGCCCTGTATCAATCCACAAACTAATCCCACTGCCCCGCTCACTCCCCATAGCCCTGTATCAATCCCAAACTAATCCCATTGCCCCGCTCACTCCCGATAGCCCTGTATCAATCCCAAACTAATCCCAAAGCCCCACTCTGTCCCCATAGCCCTGTATCAATCCCAAACTAATCACACTGCCCCGATCTCTCCCGATAGCCCTGTATCAATCCCAAACTATTCCCAATGCCTCGCTCGCTCCCGATAACCCTGTATCAATCACAAACTAAACAGACTGCCCCGCGCTCTTCCCATAGCCCTGTATCAATCCCCAAACTAATCCCACTGCCCCGCTCTCTCCCGATTGCCCTGTATCAATCCCAAACTAATCACACAGCCCCGCTCTCTCCCCATAGCCCTGTATCAGTCCCCAAACTAATCCCACTGCCCCGCTCACTCCCCATAGCCCTGTATCATTCCCAAACTAATCCCAGTGCCCCGCTCAGTCCCGATAGCCCTGTATCAATCCAAAACTAATCCCAAAGCCCCACTCTCTCCCCATAGTCCTGTATCAATCCCAAACTAATCCCAATGCCCCGCTCTCTCCCCATAGCCGTTTCAATCCCCAAACTAATCCCACTGCCCCGCTCTCTCCCCATAGCCCTGTATCAATCCCAAACTAATCCCACTACCCTGCTCTCTCCCCATAGCCCTGTATCAATCTCAAAATAATCCCACTGCCCCGCTCTATCCTCATAGCCCTGTATCAATCCCCAAACTAATCCCACTGCCCTGCTGACTCCCCATAGCCCTGTATCAATCCCCAAACTAATCCCACTGCCCCGCTCTCTCCCGATTGCCCTGTATCAATCCCAAACTAATCACACTGCCCCGCTCTCTCCCCTTAGCCCTGTATCAATCCCCAAACTAATCCCACTGCCCCGCTCTCTCCCCATAGCCCTGTATCAATCCCAAAACTAATCCCACTGCCCCGCTCCCCCCCCATAGCCCTACATCAATCCTAAACTAATCCCACTGCCGCGCTCTCGTCCCATAGTCCTGCATCAATCCCAAACTAATCACACTGACCCGCTCTCTCCCCAGAGCCCTGTATCAATCCTCAAAACTAATCCCACTGCCCCGCTCTCTCCCCATAGCCCTTTATCAATCCCAAACTAATCCAACTGCCTCGCTCGCTCCCGATAACCCTGTATCAATCCCAAACTAATCAGACTGCCCTGCTCTCACCCCATAGCCCTGTATCAATCCCCAAACTAATCCCACTGCCCCGCGATCTTCCCATAGCCCTGTATCAATCCCCAAACTAATCCCACTGCCCCGCTCTCTCCCGATTGCCCTGTATCAATCCCAAACTAATCACACTGCCCCGCTCTCTCCCCATAGCCCTGTATCAATCCGCAAACTAATCCCACTGCCCCGCTCACTCCCCATAGCCCTGTATCAATCCCAAACTAATCCCAGTGCCCCATCTAACCCGTGCAGCACCTGCCTTGGGAATGTTTGATGGGACAGTGTAGAGGGAGCCTTTTGTCTGTATCTAACCCGTGCGGTACCTGCCTTGGGAGTGTTTGATGGGACAGTGTAGAGGGAGCATTACTCTATATCTAACCCGTGCTGTACCTGCCTTGGGAGTGTTTGATGGGACAGCGTAGAGGGAGCTTTACGCTGTATGTAACCCGTGCAGTACCTGCCTTGGGAGTGTTTGATGGGACAGTGTAGAGGGAGCTTCACTCTGTATCTAACCCGTGTTGTTCCTGCCCTGGGAGTTTTTGATGGGCTGGTTTAAAGAGAGCTTTACTCTATCGATTCTGTAGCAAACCTTGATAGATTGCAAGTCCGGGGATTCAGCGCATACACAGCGCAGACAGAAACACGGAACTTGCGGGGCCTCTACCAAGGCCTAAGTCGTTGCTCCGGAGACCATGATTTCAGGGCCATTATCTTTGTTTGATGTAATCCTTCACTCCTGTGTATAAGACAGTGAGTCTCACGGCCTAAAATTCATTCAAATCTCAGTAAGAATACCCAGAACAGACTTTAATTGTCTTTTATTTGCTTCATTTTTCTAAGGTGTACCCAGATATCTGCAGACCAACATTCATCCGCATGTGAATCCCTCCTCTGCATTTAAATCAAATCACGGTAACACTTTTCTTTAATCTACCGAGGTTGAGTATTGAAATATACCAGGAGATCCAGGCACGTTTTGATAAAGCAGATTAACAATGAGTTCAGTGGGGAAATTTAGCAAACAACAGGCCGATTTTAATATGATAAGGCAGGATCTGTCCAAAGTGGACTGGGAACAGCTACTTGACAACCCTCTGTCTCAGTCCCAAACTAATCCCACTGCCCTGCTCTCTCCTGTTAGCCCTTTATCAATCGCCAACCTAATCCCACTGCCTCGCTCTCTCCCCATAGCCCTGTATCAGTCCCCAACCTAATCCCACTGCCGCGCTCTCTCCCGATAGGCCTGTATCAATCTCCAAACTACTCCCACTGCCCTGCTTTCTCCCCATAGCCCTGTATCAGTCCCCAATGTAAGCACACTGCCCGCTTTCTCCCCATAGTCCTGTGTTATATCCAAACAAATCCCACTGCCCGCTTTCTCCCCATAGCCCTGTGTTATATCCAAACAAATCCCACTGCCCGCTTTCTCCCCATAGCCCTGTGTTATATCCAAACTAATCCCACTGCCCCGCTTTCTCCCCATAGCCCTGTATCAATCCCCAAATTAATCCCACTGCCCCGCTTTCTCCCCATAGCCCTGTATCAATCCCAAACAAATCCCACTGCCCCGCTCTCTCCCCATAGCCCTGTATCAATCCCCAACGTAAGTCCACTGCCCTGCTTTCTCCCCATAGCCCTGTGTTATATCCAAACAAATCCCACTGCCCCGCTCTCTCCCCATAGCCCTGTTTCAATCCCCAACGTAAGCCCACTGCCCCGCTTTCTCCCCATAGCCCTGTGTTATATCCAAACTAATCCCACTGCACCGCTCTCTCCCCATAGCCCTGTATCAATCCCAAACTAATCCCACTGCCCAGCTCTCTCCTCTAGCCCTGTATCAATCACAAACTAATCCCACTGCCACGCTCACTCCCCATAGCCCCGGATCAATCCCACGCTTATCCCGCTCCTGTTCACTATCCAGTGACCCCGGGTTAGAGAGAGGGGAAATCAGCCAGGGTTCCTGCTCCTGATCACAGTCCAGTGACCCCTGCGTTAGAGAGAGAGGGGAAATCAGCCAGGGTTCATGCTCCTGATCACTATCCAGTGACCCCTGGGTTAGAGAGAGGGGAAATCAGCCAGGGTTCCTGCTCCTGATCACTGCCCAGTGACCCCTGGGTTAGTGAGAGGGGAAATCAGCCAGGGTTCCTGCTCCTGATCACTGCCCAGTGACCCCTGGGTTAGAGAGAGAAGGAAATCAGCCAGGGTTCCTGCTCCTGATCACTGCCCAGTGACCCCTGGTAAGAGAGAGAGGGAAATCAGCGAGGGTTCATGCTCCGGATCACAGTCCAGTGACCCCGGGTTAGAGAGACAGGTGAAATCAGCCAGGGTTCCTGCTCCTGATCACTGCCCAGTGACCCCTGGTAAGAGAGAGAGGGAAATCAGCCAGGGTTCCTGCTCCTGATCACAGTCCAGTGACCCCGGGTTAGAGAGACAGGTGAAATCAGCCAGGGTTCCTGCTCCTGATCACAGTCCAGTGACCTCTGGGTTAGAGAGAGAGGAGGAAATCAGCCAGGGTTCCTGCTCCTGATCGCTATCCAGTGACCCCTGAGTTAGAGAGAGGGGGAACCAGCCAGGGTTCCTGCTCCTGATCACTATCCAGTGACCCCTGAGTTAGAGAGAGGAGGAAATCAGCCAGGGTTCCTGCTCCTGATCGCTATCCAGTGACCCCTGGGTTAGAGAGAAGGGAGATCAGCCTGGGTTCCTGCTCCTGATCACTGCCCAGTGACCCCTGGGTTAGAGAGAGAGGGAAATCAGCCAGGGTTCATGCTCCTGATCACTATCCAGTGACCCCTGGGTTAGAGAGAGGGGAAATCAGCCAGGGTTCATGCTCCTGATCACTATCCAGTGAACCCTGGGTTAGAGAGAGGGGAAATCAGCCAGGGTTCCTGCTCCTTATCACTATCCAGTGACCCCTGGGTTAGAGAGAGGGGAAATCAGCCAGGGTTCCTGCTCCTGATCACTGTCCAGTGACCCCTGGGTTAGAGAGAGAGGTGAAATCAGCCAGGGTTCCTGCTCCTGATCACAGCCCAGTGACCCCTGGGTTAGAGAGAGAGGGGAAATCAGCCAGGGTTCGTGCTCCTGATCACTGTCCAGTGAACCCTGGGTTAGAGAGAGAGGTGAAATCAGCCAGGGTTCCTGCTCCTGATCACTATCCAGTGACCCCTGAGTTAGAGAGAGGGGAAATCAGCCAGGGTTCCTGCTCCTGATCACTATCCAGTGACCCCTGGGTTAGAGAGAGGGGAAATCAGCCTGGGTTCCTGCTCCTGACCACTGCCCAGTGACCCCTGGGTTAGAGAGAGAGGGAAATCAGCCAGGGTTCATGCTCCTGATCACTATCCAGTGACCCCTGGGTTAGAGAGAGGGGAAATCAGCCAGGGTTCCTGCTCCTGATCACTGCCCAGTGATCCCTGGGTTAGAGAGAGAGGGAAATCAGCCAGGATTCATGCTCCTGATCACTGTCCAGTGACCCCTGGGTTAGAGAGAGGGGAAATCAGCCTAGGTTCCTGCTCCTGATCACTGCCCAGTGACCCCTGGGTTAGAGAGAGAGGGGAAATCAGCCAGGGTTCCTGCTCCTGATCACAGTCCAGTGACGCCTGGGTTAGAGAGACAGGTGAAATCAGCCAGGGTTCCTGCTCCTGATCACTGCCCAGTGACCCCTGGGTTAGAGAGACAGGTGAAATCAGCCAGGGTTCCTGCTCCTGATCACAGTCCAGTGACCCCTGGGTTAGAGAGAGAGGGGAAATCAGCCAGGGTTCATACTCCTGATCACTATCCAGTGACCCCTGGGTTAGAGAAAGGGGAAATCAGCCAGGGTTCCTGCTCCTGATCACTGCCCAGTGACCCCTGGGTTAGAGAGAGGGGAAATCAGCCAGGGTTCATGCTCCTGATCACTATCCAGTGACCCCTGGGTTAGAGAAAGGGGAAATCAGCCAGGGTTCCTGCTCCTGATCAATGCCCAGTGACCCCTGGGTTGGAGAGAGGGGAAATCAGCCAGGGTTCCTGCTCCTGATCATTGTCCAGTGACCTCTGGGTTAGAGAGAGAGGGAAATCAGCCAGGGTTCCTGCTCCTGATCAATGCCCAGTGACCCCTGGGTTGGAGAGAGGGGAAATCAGCCAGGGTTCCTGCTCCTGATCATTGTCCAGTGACCCCTGGGTTAGAGAGAGAGGGGAAATCAGCCAGGGTTCCTGCTCCTGATCACAGTCCAGTGACCCCTGGGTTAGAGAGAGAGGGGAAATCAGCCAGGGTTCATGCTCCTGATCACTATCCAGTGACCCCTGGGTTAGAGAAAGGGGAAATCAGCCAGGGTTCCTGCTCCTGATCACTATCCAGTGACCCCTGGGTTAGAGAAAGGGGAAATCAGCCAGGGTTCCTGCTCCTGATCAATGCCCAGTGACCCCTGGGTTGGAGAGAGGGGAAAATCAGCCAGGGTTCCTGCTCCTGATCATTGTCCAGTGACCCCTGGGTTAGAGAGAGAGGGAAATCAGCCAGGGTCATTTAAATCATGTTGCGAGAAAGGGAAATAGTTTGTGCCCCCGTTTGTACCTCAGAGTCTTAGAGACGGAGGGAACGGCAACAGAAAAAGAGGAAACAACATCTCCAAAAACTGATCCCAACTCATCGCCTAGGCTGGGGATAGATAACCTCGCCGCCTTCTTAGGAAGTTTAACCACTTTATTCACTTTCTGATTGGAGCTCCGTTTGGAATTAGACTTTATTTTGTCGGATGTTTAACGACAGCATTGAAGGGGGAAGGAGAAACTTGGAGCAACTTCTTCTGTCAAAGCTGCAGTGAGACTTGAATGAATTTAAAGATTTTTAATGAACTTTTCTCCAAAAATGAGTGTAAAAAACACTTTTTCCCCCTAAGTTTCGAACATGATTTTGGAAGAGACTGAAGCAAAAGCCAATTTTCCCCTCACCTAAACAAGTTTCAACCAGGTCTTGAAGTCCAAACGCTTTTAAAGAGCTCTGAAATGGTTAAAATGTTTTCAAATTGAAATATCTCAAGATTTGATTTTGAGTGATTGACTGAAGTGAGTAGCTTTACACAAACATGCAACCATGGTGTTGAGGAGGGGGAAGGTAGGGGAGGATTTGTAGGAGTTACATATTACTTTTTAATTACTTTTTAAAAATGTACCATTAAGACATTTAGGAAGAGAACCAAGAAAGGGGAAAAACACAAACCATTTTATAATGTCTGTCGTTCGATAGTCCTAACAAGTCGCAGGAATAACGTAAATATAGATTTCCTCTTAAACATTTAGTGGAGTGTTAATTGAAGCAAGAGTTATGTAATGATGTATAAAAATTGCAGGAAGCTACTTTAGAAGAAACCACTCTTTGTTTATTGAGAGAGACACAGAAAATACTTTGATTAAAGTGATAACGTACAATTCGATTTGGTTTGAATGTTTGAAATAGGAGATTAAAATTTGTGAGTATAATGAAGTTTGTTTCCTGCTTTTAATTGCGAAGTACCTAAAATAATTCAACACTCCTTGTGACAAGAGCAGGGATTAATATTGTGGAGAATGTTTGAGAGAAAAACATTAGAAGCGAAATTGGTAAATTATAAATCTTTACGTCAACATATCAGTAAACATTTGCAAGTCAGTCTGACTGGTTTTGCTGTCCAGGAAGAAAAACAAGTGTTTATTTCTGTTAAGTCATAGCTTTGCCTGCTTTTTTTGTTTATAATTCAGTGACACAAATTGTGTGTATATTTGTAAATTGTAAAATAACAGCAATAAATCACATTTCTGTGACATTCTTTCTGTCTTAAACGATTCAATTTGTGCCTCGGAATCTAGAAGCTTCTTTACCTGAACGGTTTGAATGGTTAAAGTTGATCTCAGCTATCAAAAGCTGTTTGCGACATTCCTGTATTGTGGAACAGTGTGATGTCTTTGCAGAGACAGGAATTCGCATTGTTGAATGGAGGTTTTTCTGATCTGTTGCATCCTGTGTAGATCAGAAACAGGTAAAGATGTTCATAGTAAACAGCCCAAGACAATGAAATGCTTAAACAATGTCTGGCCAAGGTCAGAGACTTCAAGCACAGGACATGTGGAATATACAAAACCCCATAGCCCTGTATCAATCCCAAACTAATCACACTGCCCCGCTCTCTCCCCATACCCTGTATCAATCCCCAAACTAATCCCACTGCCCCGCTCTCTCCCCATACCCTGTATCAATCCCCAAACTAATCCCACTGCCCCGCTCTCTCCCCATACCCTGTATCAATCCCCAAACTAATCCCACTGCCCTGCTGACTCCCCATAGCCCTGTATCAATCCCCAATCTAATCCCACTGCCCCGCTCTCTCCCCATAGCCCTGTATCAATCCCAAACTAATCCCACTGCCTCGCTTTCCCCCCATAGCTCTGTCTTGATCCCAAACTAATCCCACTGCCCTGCTCTCCCCCCATAGCCCTGAATCAATCCCAAACTAATCCCACTGCCCCACTCTCTCCCCATAGCCCTGCATCAATCCCAAACTTTTCCCAATAGCCCTGCATCAATTCCAAACTAATCCCTCCTCTGCCCCACTCTCTGCCCATAGCCCTGCATCATTCCCAAACTAACCCCACTGCCACGTTCTCTCCCCATAGCCCTGGGAGTGTTTGATGGGACAGTGTAGAGGGAGCATTACTATATATATCTAACCCGTGCAGCACCTGCCTTGGGAATGTTTGATGGGACAGTGTAGAGGGAGCTTTTTGTCTGTATCTAACCCATGCGGTACCTGCCTTGGGAGTGTTTGATGGGACAGTGTAGAGGTAGCATTACTCTATATCTAACCTGTGCAGTACCTGCCTTGGGAGTGTTTGATGGGTCAGTGTAGAGGGAGCTTCACTCTGTATCTAACCCGTGTTGTTCCTGCCCTGGGAGTTTTTGATGGGCTGGTTTAAAGAGAGCTTTACTCTATCGATTCTGTAGCAAACCTTGATAGATTGCAAGTCCGGGGATTCAGCGCATACACAGCGCAGACAGAAACACGGAACTTGCGGGGCCTCTACCAAGGCCTAAGTCGTTGCTCCGGAGACCATGATTTCAGGGCCATTATCTTTGTTTGATGTAATCCTTCACTCCTGTGTATAAGACAGTGAGTCTCACGGCCTAAAATTCATTCAAATCTCAGTAAGAATACCCAGAACAGACTTTAATTGTCTTTTATTTGCTTCATTTTTCTAAGGTGTACCCAGATATCTGCAGACCAACATTCATCCGCATGTGAATCCCTCCTCTGCATTTAAATCAAATCACGGTAACACTTTTCTTTAATCTACCGAGGTTGAGTATTGAAATATACCAGGAGATCCAGGCACGTTTTGATAAAGCAGATTAACAATGAGTTCAGTGGGGAAATTTAGCAAACAACAGGCCGATTTTAATATGATAAGGCAGGGTCTGTCCAAAGTGGACTGGGAACAGCTACTTGACAACCCTCTGTCTCAGTCCCAAACTAATCCCACTGCCCTGCTCTCTCCTGTTAGCCCTTTATCAATCGCCAACCTAATCCCACTGCCCCGCTCTCTCCCCATAGCCCTGTATCAGTCCCCAACCTAATCCCACTGCCGCGCTCTCTCCCCATGGCCCTGTATCAATCTCCAACCTAATCCCACTGCCGCGCTCTCTCCCGATAGGCCTGTATCAATCTCCAAAGTATTTCCACTGCCCTGCTCTCTCCCCATAGCCCTGTATCAATCCCAAACGTAAGCCCACTGCCCCGCGCTCTCCCGATAGCCCTGTCTCAATCCCCAAACTAATCCCACTGCCCCGCTCTCTCCCGATTGCCCTGTATCAATCCCAAACTAATCACACTGCCCCGCTCTCTCCCCATAGCCCTGTATCAATCCCCAAACTAATCCCACTGCCCCGCTCTCTCCCCATAGCTCTGTATCAATCCCAAATTAATCCCACAGCCCCGCTCTCTCCCCATAGCCCTTTATCAATCCCAAACTAATCCAACTGCCTCGCTCGCTCCCGATAACCCTGTATCAATCCCAAACTAATCAGACTGCCCTGCTCTCACCCCATAGCCCTGTATCAATCCCCAAACTAATCCCACTGCCCCGCGATCTTCCCATAGCCCTGTATCAATCCCAAAACTAATCCCACTGCCCCGCTCTCCCCCCATAGCCCAACATCAATCCTAAACTAATCCCACTGCCGCGCTCTCGTCCCATAGTCCTGCATCAATCCCAAACTAATCACACTGACCCGCTCTCTCCCCAGAGCCCTGTATCAATCCTCAAAACTAATCCCACTGCCCCGCTCTCTCCCCATAGCCCTGTATCAATCCCAAACTAATCACACTGCCACAATCTCTCCCGATAACCCTGTATCAATCCCAAACTAATCAGACTGCCCTGCTCTCACCCCATAGCCCTGTATCAATCCCCAAACTAATCCCACTGCCCCGCTCTCTCCCGATTGCCCTGTATCAATCCCAAACTAATCACACTGCCCCGCTCTCTCCCCATAGCCCTGTATCAATCCAAAACTAATCCCAAAGCCCCACTCTCTCCCCATAGTCCTGTATCAATCCCAAAATAATCCCACTGCCCCGATCTCTCCCCATAGCCCTGTATCAATCCCAAAACTAATCCCACTGCCCCGCTCTCCCCCCATAGCCCAACATCAATCCTAAACTAATCCCACTGCCGCGCTCTCGTCCCATAGTCCTGCATCAATCCCAAACTAATCACACTGACCCGCTCTCTCCCCAGAGCCCTGTATCAATCCTCAAAACTAATCCCACTGCCCCGCTCTCTCCCCATAGCCCTTTATCAATCCCAAACTAATCCCACTGCCTCGCTCGCTCCCGATAACCCTGTATCAATCCCAAACTAATCAGACTGCCCTGCTCTCACCCCATAGCACTGTATCAATCCCCAAACTAATCCCACTGCCCCGCTCTCTCCCCATAGCCCTTTATCAATCCCAAACTAATCCAACTGCCTCGCTCGCTCCCGATAGCCCTGTATCAATCCCAAACTAATCAGACTGCCCTGCTATCACCCCATAGCCCTGTATCAATCCCCAAACTAATCCCACTGCCCCGCGATCTTCCCATAGCCCTGTATCAATCCCCAAACTAATCCCACTACCCCGCTCTCTCCCGATTGCCCTGTATCAATCCCGAAACTAATCCCACTGCCCCGATCTCTCCGCATAGCCCTGTATCAATCCCAAACTAATCCCAAAGCCCCACTCTCTCCCCATAGCCCTGTATCAATCCCAAACTAATCACACTGCCCCAATCTCTCCCGCTAGACCGGTATCAATCCCAAACTATTCCCAATGCCTCGCTCGCTCCCGATAACCCTGTATCAATCCCAAACTAATCAGACTGCCCTGCACTCACCCCATAGCCCTGTATCAATCCCCAAACTAATACCACAGCCCCGCGCTCTCCCGATAGCCCTGTCTCAATCCCCAAACTAATCCCACTGCCCCGCTCTCTCCCGATTGCCCTGTATCAATCCCAAACTAATCACACTGCCCCGCTCTCTCCCCATAGCCCTGCATCAATCCCCAAACTAATCCCACTGCCCCGATCTCTCCGCATAGCCCTGTATCAATCCCAAACTAATCCCAAATCCCCACTCTCTCCCTATAGCCCTGTATCAATCCCAAACTAATCACACTGCCACAATCTCTCCCGATAGCCCTGTATCAATCCCAAACTATTCCCAATGCCTCGCTCGCTCCAGATAACCCTGTATCAATCCCAAACTAATCAGACTGCCCTGCACTCACCCCATAGCCCTGTATCAATCCCCAAACTAATCCCACTGCCCCGCTCTCTCCCGATTGCCCTGTATCAATCCCAAACTAATCCCACTGCCCCACTCTCTCCCCATAGCCCTGTATCAATCCCCAAACTAATCCCACAGCCTCACTCTCCCCCCATAGCCCTACATCAATCCTAAACTAATCCCACTGCCGCGCTCTCTTCCCATAGTCCTGCATCAATCCCAAACTAATCACACAGCCCCGCTCTCTCCCCATAGCCCTGTATCAATCCCCAAAACTAATCCCACTGCCTCGCTCTCTCCCCATAGCCCTTTATCAATCCCAAACTAATCCAACTGCCCCGCTCTCTCCCCATAGCCCTGTATCAATCCCAAACTAATCCCACTGCCCCGCTCTCTCCCCATAGCCCTGTATCAATCCCAAACTAATCCCACTGCCCCGCTCACTCCCCATAGCCCTGTATCAATCCACAAACTAATCCCACTGCCCCGCTCACTCCCCATAGCCCTGTATCAATCCCAAACTAATCCCATTGCCCCGCTCACTCCCGATAGCCCTGTATCAATCCCAAACTAATCCCAAAGCCCCACTCTGTCCCCATAGCCCTGTATCAATCCCAAACTAATCACACTGCCCCGATCTCTCCCGATAGCCCTGTATCAATCCCAAACTATTCCCAATGCCTCGCTCGCTCCCGATAACCCTGTATCAATCACAAACTAAACAGACTGCCCCGCGCTCTTCCCATAGCCCTGTATCAATCCCCAAACTAATCCCACTGCCCCGCTCTCTCCCGATTGCCCTGTATCAATCCCAAACTAATCACACAGCCCCGCTCTCTCCCCATAGCCCTGTATCAGTCCCCAAACTAATCCCACTGCCCCGCTCACTCCCCATAGCCCTGTATCATTCCCAAACTAATCCCAGTGCCCCGCTCAGTCCCGATAGCCCTGTATCAATCCAAAACTAATCCCAAAGCCCCACTCTCTCCCCATAGTCCTGTATCAATCCCAAACTAATCCCAATGCCCCGCTCTCTCCCCATAGCCGTTTCAATCCCCAAACTAATCCCACTGCCCCGCTCTCTCCCCATAGCCCTGTATCAATCCCAAACTAATCCCACTACCCTGCTCTCTCCCCATAGCCCTGTATCAATCTCAAAATAATCCCACTGCCCCGCTCTATCCTCATAGCCCTGTATCAATCCCAAACTAATCAGACTGCCCTGCTCTCACCCCATAGCCCTGTATCAATCCCCAAACTAATCCCACTGCCCCGCTCTCTCCCGATTGCCCTGTATCAATCCCAAACTAATCACACTGCCCCGCTCTCTCCCCTTAGCCCTGTATCAATCCCCAAACTAATCCCACTGCCCCGCTCTCTCCCCATAGCCCTGTATCAATCCCAAAACTAATCCCACTGCCCCGCTCTCCCCCCATAGCCCTACATCAATCCTAAACTAATCCCACTGCCGCGCTCTCGTCCCATAGTCCTGCATCAATCCCAAACTAATCACACTGACCCGCTCTCTCCCCAGAGCCCTGTATCAATCCTCAAAACTAATCCCACTGCCCCGCTCTCTCCCCATAGCCCTTTATCAATCCCAAACTAATCCAACTGCCTCGCTCGCTCCCGATAACCCTGTATCAATCCCAAACTAATCAGACTGCCCTGCTCTCACCCCATAGCCCTGTATCAATCCCCAAACTAATCCCACTGCCCCGCGATCTTCCCATAGCCCTGTATCAATCCCCAAACTAATCCCACTGCCCCGCTCTCTCCCGATTGCCCTGTATCAATCCCAAACTAATCACACTGCCCCGCTCTCTCCCCATAGCCCTGTATCAATCCGCAAACTAATCCCACTGCCCCGCTCACTCCCCATAGCCCTGTATCAATCCCAAACTAATCCCAGTGCCCCATCTAACCCGTGCAGCACCTGCCTTGGGAATGTTTGATGGGACAGTGTAGAGGGAGCCTTTTGTCTGTATCTAACCCGTGCGGTACCTGCCTTGGGAGTGTTTGATGGGACAGTGTAGAGGGAGCATTACTCTATATCTAACCCGTGCTGTACCTGCCTTGGGAGTGTTTGATGGGACAGCGTAGAGGGAGCTTTACGCTGTATGTAACCCGTGCAGTACCTGCCTTGGGAGTGTTTGATGGGACAGTGTAGAGGGAGCTTCACTCTGTATCTAACCCGTGTTGTTCCTGCCCTGGGAGTTTTTGATGGGCTGGTTTAAAGAGAGCTTTACTCTATCGATTCTGTAGCAAACCTTGATAGATTGCAAGTCCGGGGATTCAGCGCATACACAGCGCAGACAGAAACACGGAACTTGCGGGGCCTCTACCAAGGCCTAAGTCGTTGCTCCGGAGACCATGATTTCAGGGCCATTATCTTTGTTTGATGTAATCCTTCACTCCTGTGTATAAGACAGTGAGTCTCACGGCCTAAAATTCATTCAAATCTCAGTAAGAATACCCAGAACAGACTTTAATTGTCTTTTATTTGCTTCATTTTTCTAAGGTGTACCCAGATATCTGCAGACCAACATTCATCCGCATGTGAATCCCTCCTCTGCATTTAAATCAAATCACGGTAACACTTTTCTTTAATCTACCGAGGTTGAGTATTGAAATATACCAGGAGATCCAGGCACGTTTTGATAAAGCAGATTAACAATGAGTTCAGTGGGGAAATTTAGCAAACAACAGGCCGATTTTAATATGATAAGGCAGGATCTGTCCAAAGTGGACTGGGAACAGCTACTTGACAACCCTCTGTCTCAGTCCCAAACTAATCCCACTGCCCTGCTCTCTCCTGTTAGCCCTTTATCAATCGCCAACCTAATCCCACTGCCTCGCTCTCTCCCCATAGCCCTGTATCAGTCCCCAACCTAATCCCACTGCCGCGCTCTCTCCCGATAGGCCTGTATCAATCTCCAAACTACTCCCACTGCCCTGCTTTCTCCCCATAGCCCTGTATCAGTCCCCAATGTAAGCACACTGCCCGCTTTCTCCCCATAGTCCTGTGTTATATCCAAACAAATCCCACTGCCCGCTTTCTCCCCATAGCCCTGTGTTATATCCAAACAAATCCCACTGCCCGCTTTCTCCCCATAGCCCTGTGTTATATCCAAACTAATCCCACTGCCCCGCTTTCTCCCCATAGCCCTGTATCAATCCCCAAATTAATCCCACTGCCCCGCTTTCTCCCCATAGCCCTGTATCAATCCCAAACAAATCCCACTGCCCCGCTCTCTCCCCATAGCCCTGTATCAATCCCCAACGTAAGTCCACTGCCCTGCTTTCTCCCCATAGCCCTGTGTTATATCCAAACAAATCCCACTGCCCCGCTCTCTCCCCATAGCCCTGTTTCAATCCCCAACGTAAGCCCACTGCCCCGCTTTCTCCCCATAGCCCTGTGTTATATCCAAACTAATCCCACTGCACCGCTCTCTCCCCATAGCCCTGTATCAATCCCAAACTAATCCCACTGCCACGCTCACTCCCCATAGCCCCGGATCAATCCCACGCTTATCCCGCTCCTGTTCACTATCCAGTGACCCCGGGTTAGAGAGAGGGGAAATCAGCCAGGGTTCCTGCTCCTGATCACAGTCCAGTGACCCCTGCGTTAGAGAGAGAGGGGAAATCAGCCAGGGTTCATGCTCCTGATCACTATCCAGTGACCCCTGGGTTAGAGAGAGGGGAAATCAGCCAGGGTTCCTGCTCCTGATCACTGCCCAGTGACCCCTGGGTTAGTGAGAGGGGAAATCAGCCAGGGTTCCTGCTCCTGATCACTGCCCAGTGACCCCTGGGTTAGAGAGAGAAGGAAATCAGCCAGGGTTCCTGCTCCTGATCACTGCCCAGTGACCCCTGGTAAGAGAGAGAGGGAAATCAGCGAGGGTTCATGCTCCGGATCACAGTCCAGTGACCCCGGGTTAGAGAGACAGGTGAAATCAGCCAGGGTTCCTGCTCCTGATCACTGCCCAGTGACCCCTGGTAAGAGAGAGAGGGAAATCAGCCAGGGTTCCTGCTCCTGATCACAGTCCAGTGACCCCGGGTTAGAGAGACAGGTGAAATCAGCCAGGGTTCCTGCTCCTGATCACAGTCCAGTGACCTCTGGGTTAGAGAGAGAGGAGGAAATCAGCCAGGGTTCCTGCTCCTGATCGCTATCCAGTGACCCCTGAGTTAGAGAGAGGGGGAACCAGCCAGGGTTCCTGCTCCTGATCACTATCCAGTGACCCCTGAGTTAGAGAGAGGAGGAAATCAGCCAGGGTTCCTGCTCCTGATCGCTATCCAGTGACCCCTGGGTTAGAGAGAAGGGAGATCAGCCTGGGTTCCTGCTCCTGATCACTGCCCAGTGACCCCTGGGTTAGAGAGAGAGGGAAATCAGCCAGGGTTCATGCTCCTGATCACTATCCAGTGACCCCTGGGTTAGAGAGAGGGGAAATCAGCCAGGGTTCATGCTCCTGATCACTATCCAGTGAACCCTGGGTTAGAGAGAGGGGAAATCAGCCAGGGTTCCTGCTCCTTATCACTATCCAGTGACCCCTGGGTTAGAGAGAGGGGAAATCAGCCAGGGTTCCTGCTCCTGATCACTGTCCAGTGACCCCTGGGTTAGAGAGAGAGGTGAAATCAGCCAGGGTTCCTGCTCCTGATCACAGCCCAGTGACCCCTGGGTTAGAGAGAGAGGGGAAATCAGCCAGGGTTCGTGCTCCTGATCACTGTCCAGTGAACCCTGGGTTAGAGAGAGAGGTGAAATCAGCCAGGGTTCCTGCTCCTGATCACTATCCAGTGACCCCTGAGTTAGAGAGAGGGGAAATCAGCCAGGGTTCCTGCTCCTGATCACTATCCAGTGACCCCTGGGTTAGAGAGAGGGGAAATCAGCCTGGGTTCCTGCTCCTGACCACTGCCCAGTGACCCCTGGGTTAGAGAGAGAGGGAAATCAGCCAGGGTTCATGCTCCTGATCACTATCCAGTGACCCCTGGGTTAGAGAGAGGGGAAATCAGCCAGGGTTCCTGCTCCTGATCACTGCCCAGTGATCCCTGGGTTAGAGAGAGAGGGAAATCAGCCAGGATTCATGCTCCTGATCACTGTCCAGTGACCCCTGGGTTAGAGAGAGGGGAAATCAGCCTAGGTTCCTGCTCCTGATCACTGCCCAGTGACCCCTGGGTTAGAGAGAGAGGGGAAATCAGCCAGGGTTCCTGCTCCTGATCACAGTCCAGTGACCCCTGGGTTAGAGAGACAGGTGAAATCAGCCAGGGTTCCTGCTCCTGATCACTGCCCAGTGACCCCTGGGTTAGAGAGACAGGTGAAATCAGCCAGGGTTCCTGCTCCTGATCACAGTCCAGTGACCCCTGGGTTAGAGAGAGAGGGGAAATCAGCCAGGGTTCATACTCCTGATCACTATCCAGTGACCCCTGGGTTAGAGAAAGGGGAAATCAGCCAGGGTTCCTGCTCCTGATCACTGCCCAGTGACCCCTGGGTTAGAGAGAGGGGAAATCAGCCAGGGTTCATGCTCCTGATCACTATCCAGTGACCCCTGGGTTAGAGAAAGGGGAAATCAGCCAGGGTTCCTGCTCCTGATCAATGCCCAGTGACCCCTGGGTTGGAGAGAGGGGAAATCAGCCAGGGTTCCTGCTCCTGATCATTGTCCAGTGACCTCTGGGTTAGAGAGAGAGGGAAATCAGCCAGGGTTCCTGCTCCTGATCAATGCCCAGTGACCCCTGGGTTGGAGAGAGGGGAAATCAGCCAGGGTTCCTGCTCCTGATCATTGTCCAGTGACCCCTGGGTTAGAGAGAGAGGGGAAATCAGCCAGGGTTCCTGCTCCTGATCACAGTCCAGTGACCCCTGGGTTAGAGAGAGAGGGGAAATCAGCCAGGGTTCATGCTCCTGATCACTATCCAGTGACCCCTGGGTTAGAGAAAGGGGAAATCAGCCAGGGTTCCTGCTCCTGATCACTATCCAGTGACCCCTGGGTTAGAGAAAGGGGAAATCAGCCAGGGTTCCTGCTCCTGATCAATGCCCAGTGACCCCTGGGTTGGAGAGAGGGGAAAATCAGCCAGGGTTCCTGCTCCTGATCATTGTCCAGTGACCCCTGGGTTAGAGAGAGAGGGAAATCAGCCAGGGTCATTTAAATCATGTTGCGAGAAAGGGAAATAGTTTGTGCCCCCGTTTGTACCTCAGAGTCTTAGAGACGGAGGGAACGGCAACAGAAAAAGAGGAAACAACATCTCCAAAAACTGATCCCAACTCATCGCCTAGGCTGGGGATAGATAACCTCGCCGCCTTCTTAGGAAGTTTAACCACTTTATTCACTTTCTGATTGGAGCTCCGTTTGGAATTAGACTTTATTTTGTCGGATGTTTAACGACAGCATTGAAGGGGGAAGGAGAAACTTGGAGCAACTTCTTCTGTCAAAGCTGCAGTGAGACTTGAATGAATTTAAAGATTTTTAATGAACTTTTCTCCAAAAATGAGTGTAAAAAACACTTTTTCCCCCTAAGTTTCGAACATGATTTTGGAAGAGACTGAAGCAAAAGCCAATTTTCCCCTCACCTAAACAAGTTTCAACCAGGTCTTGAAGTCCAAACGCTTTTAAAGAGCTCTGAAATGGTTAAAATGTTTTCAAATTGAAATATCTCAAGATTTGATTTTGAGTGATTGACTGAAGTGAGTAGCTTTACACAAACATGCAACCATGGTGTTGAGGAGGGGGAAGGTAGGGGAGGATTTGTAGGAGTTACATATTACTTTTTAATTACTTTTTAAAAATGTACCATTAAGACATTTAGGAAGAGAACCAAGAAAGGGGAAAAACACAAACCATTTTATAATGTCTGTCGTTCGATAGTCCTAACAAGTCGCAGGAATAACGTAAATATAGATTTCCTCTTAAACATTTAGTGGAGTGTTAATTGAAGCAAGAGTTATGTAATGATGTATAAAAATTGCAGGAAGCTACTTTAGAAGAAACCACTCTTTGTTTATTGAGAGAGACACAGAAAATACTTTGATTAAAGTGATAACGTACAATTCGATTTGGTTTGAATGTTTGAAATAGGAGATTAAAATTTGTGAGTATAATGAAGTTTGTTTCCTGCTTTTAATTGCGAAGTACCTAAAATAATTCAACACTCCTTGTGACAAGAGCAGGGATTAATATTGTGGAGAATGTTTGAGAGAAAAACATTAGAAGCGAAATTGGTAAATTATAAATCTTTACGTCAACATATCAGTAAACATTTGCAAGTCAGTCTGACTGGTTTTGCTGTCCAGGAAGAAAAACAAGTGTTTATTTCTGTTAAGTCATAGCTTTGCCTGCTTTTTTTGTTTATAATTCAGTGACACAAATTGTGTGTATATTTGTAAATTGTAAAATAACAGCAATAAATCACATTTCTGTGACATTCTTTCTGTCTTAAACGATTCAATTTGTGCCTCGGAATCTAGAAGCTTCTTTACCTGAACGGTTTGAATGGTTAAAGTTGATCTCAGCTATCAAAAGCTGTTTGCGACATTCCTGTATTGTGGAACAGTGTGATGTCTTTGCAGAGACAGGAATTCGCATTGTTGAATGGAGGTTTTTCTGATCTGTTGCATCCTGTGTAGATCAGAAACAGGTAAAGATGTTCATAGTAAACAGCCCAAGACAATGAAATGCTTAAACAATGTCTGGCCAAGGTCAGAGACTTCAAGCACAGGACATGTGGAATATACAAAACCCCATAGCCCTGTATCAATCCCAAACTAATCACACTGCCCCGCTCTCTCCCCATACCCTGTATCAATCCCCAAACTAATCCCACAGCCCCGCTCTCTCCCCATACCCTGTATCAATCCCCAAACTAATCCCACTGCCCTGCTGACTCCCCATAGCCCTGTATCAATCCCCAATCTAATCCCACTGCCCCGCTCTCTCCCCATAGCCCTGTATCAATCCCAAACTAATCCCACTGCCTCGCTTTCCCCCCATAGCTCTGTCTTGATCCCAAACTAATCCCACTGCCCTGCTCTCCCCCCATAGCCCTGAATCAATCCCAAACTAATCCCACTGCCCCACTCTCTCCCCATAGCCCTGCATCAATCCCAAACTTTTCCCAATAGCCCTGCATCAATTCCAAACTAATCCCTCCTCTGCCCCACTCTCTGCCCATAGCCCTGCATCATTCCCAAACTAACCCCACTGCCACGTTCTCTCCCCATAGCCCTGGGAGTGTTTGATGGGACAGTGTAGAGGGAGCATTACTATATATATCTAACCCGTGCAGCACCTGCCTTGGGAATGTTTGATGGGACAGTGTAGAGGGAGCTTCACTCTGTATCTAACCCGTGTTGTTCCTGCCCTGGGAGTTTTTGATGGGCTGGTTTAAAGAGAGCTTTACTCTATCGATTCTGTACCAAACCTTGATAGATTGCAAGTCTGGGGATTCAGCGCATACACAGCGCAGACAGAAACACGGAACTTGCGGGGCCTCTACCAAGGCCTAAGTCGTTGCTCCGGAGACCATGATTTCAGGGCCATTATCTTTGTTTGATGTAATCCTTCACTCCTGTGTATAAGACAGTGAGTCTCACGGCCTAAAATTCATTCAAATCTCAGTAAGAATACCCAGAACAGACTTTAATTGTCTTTTATTTGCTTCATTTTTCTAAGGTGTACCCAGATATCTGCAGACCAACATTCATCCGCATGTGAATCCCTCCTCTGCATTTAAATCAAATCACGGTAACACTTTTCTTTAATCTACCGAGGTTGAGTATTGAAATATACCAGGAGATCCAGGCACGTTTTGATAAAGCAGATTAACAATGAGTTCAGTGGGGAAATTTAGCAAACAACAGGCCGATTTTAATATGATAAGGCAGGATCTGTCCAAAGTGGACTGGGAACAGCTACTTGACAACCCTCTGTCTCAGTCCCAAACTAATCCCACTGCCCTGCTCTCTCCTGTTAGCCCTTTATCAATCGCCAACCTAATCCCACTGCCTCGCTCTCTCCCCATAGCCCTGTATCAGTCCCCAACCTAATCCCACTGCCGCGCTCTCTCCCGATAGGCCTGTATCAATCTCCAAAGTATTTCCACTGCCCTGCTCTCTCCCCATAGCCCTGTATCAATCCCAAACGTAAGCCCACTGCCCCGCGCTCTCCCGATAGCCCTGTCTCAATCCCCAAACTAATCCCACTGCCCCGCTCTCTCCCGATTGCCCTGTATCAATCCCAAACTAATCACACTGCCCCGCGATCTTCCCATAGCCCTGTATCAATCCCCAAACTAATCCCTCTGCCCCGCTCTCTCCCGATTGCCCTGTATCAATCCCAAACTAATCACACTGCCCCGCTCTCTCCCCATAGCCCTGTATCAATCCCCAAACTAATCCCACTGCCCCGCTCTCTCCCCATAGCTCTGTATCAATCCCAAATTAATCCTACTGCCCCGCTCTCTCCCCATAGCCCTGTATCAATTACCAAACTAATCCCACTGCCCCGCTCTCTCCCCATAGCCCTGTATCAATCCCAAACTAATCCCACTGCCCCGCTCTCTCCCCATAGCCCTGTATCAATCTCAAACTAATCCCTCTGCCCCGATCTCTCCCGATAGCCCTGTATCAATCCCAAACTAATCCCACTGCCCCGCTCTCTCCCCATAGCCCTGTATCAATCTCAAACTAATCCCACTGCCCCGATCTCTCCCGATAGCCCTGTATCAATCCCAAACTAATCCCACTGCCCCGCTCTCTCCATAGCCCTGTATCAATCCCCAAATTAATCAAACTGCCCCGCTCTCTCCCCATAGCCCTGTATCAATCCCCAAACTAATCCCACTGCCCCGCTCTCTCCCGATTGCCCTGTATCAATCCCAAACTAATCACACTGCCCCCCTCTCTCCCCACAGCCCTGTATCAATCCCCAAACTAATCCCACTGCCCCGCTCTCTCCCCATAGCTCTGTATCAATCCCAAATTAATCCCACTGCCCCGCACTCTCCCCATAGCCTTGTATCAATCCCAAACAAATCACACTGCCCCGCTCTCACCCCATAGCCCTGTATCAATTACCAAACTAATCCCACTGCCCCGCTCTCTCCCCATAGCCCTGTATCAATCCCAAACTAATCCCACTGCCCCGCTCTCTCCCCATAGCCCTGTATCAATCTCAAACTAATCCCTCTGCCCCGATCTCTCCCGATAGCCCTGTATCAATCCCAAACTAATCCCACTGCCCCGCTCTCTCCCCATAGCCCTGTATCAATCTCAAACTAATCCCACTGCCCCGATCTCTCCCGATAGCCCTGTATCAATAACAAACTTATCCCACTGCCCCGCTCTCTCCATAGCCCTGTATCAATCCCCAAACTAATCAAACTGCCCCGCTCTCTCCCCATAGCCCTGTATCAATCCCCAAACTAATCAAACAGCCCCGCTCTCTCCCCATAGCCCTGTATCAATCCCAAAACTAATCCCACTGCCCCGCGCTCTTCCCATAGCCCTCTATCAATCCCCAAACTAATCCCACTGCCCCGCTCTCTCCCGATTGCCCTGTATCAATCCCAAACTAATCAGACTGCCCTGCTCTCACCCCATAGCCCTGTATCAATCCCCAAACTAATCCCACTGCCCCGCGCTCTTCCCATAGCCCTGTATCAATCCCCAAACTAATCCCACTGCCCCGCTCTCTCCCGATTGCCCTGTATCAATCCCAAACTAATCACACTGCCCCGCTCTCTCCCCATAGCCCTGTTTCAATCCCCAAACTAATCCCACTGCCCCGCTCTCTCCCCATAGCCTTGTATCAATCTCAAACTAATCCCACTGCCTCACTCTCCCCCCATAGCCCTGTTTCAATCCCCAAACTAATCCCACTGCCCCGCTCTCTCCCCATAGCCTTGTATCAATCCCAAACTAATCCCACTGCCCCGCTCTCTCCCCATAGCCCTGTATCAATCCCAAACTAATCCCACTGCCCTGCTCTCTCCCCATAGCCCTGTATCAATCCCAAAATAATCCCACTGCCCCGCTCTATCCCCATAGCCCTGTATCAATCCCCAAACTAATCCCACTGCCCTGCTGACTCCCCATAGCCCTGTATCAATCCCCAAACTTATCCCACTGCCCCGCTCTCTCCCGATTGCCCTGTATCAATCAAAAACTAATCACACTGCCCCGCTCTCTCCCCATAGCCCTGTATCAATCCCCAAACTAATCCCACTGCCCCGCTCTCTCCCCATAGCCCTGTATCAATCCCAAAACTAATGCCACTGCCCCGCTCTCCCCCCATAGCCCTACATCAATCCTAAACTAATCCCACTGCCGCGCTCTCGTCCCATAGTCCTGCATCAATCCCAAACTAATCACACTGACCCGCTCTCTCCCCAGAGCCCTGTATCAATCCTCAAAACTAATCCCACTGCCCCGCTCTCTCCCCATAGCCCTGTATCAATCCCCAAACTAATCCCACTGCCCCGCGATCTTCCCATAGCCCTGTATCAATCACCAAACTAATCCCACTGCCCCGCTCTCTCCCGATTGCCCTGTATCAATCCCAAACTAATCCCACTGCCCCGCTCTCTCCCCATAGCGCTGTATCAATCCCCAAACTAATCCCACTGCCCCGCTCTCTCCCCATAGCTCTGCATCAATCCCAAATTAATCCCACTGCCCCGCACTCTCCCCATAGCCTTGTATCAATCCCAAACAAATCACACTGCCCCGCTCTCACCCCATAGCCCTGTATCAATTACCAAACTAATCCCACTGCCCCGCTCTCTCCCCATAGCCCTGTATCAATCCCAAGCTAATCCCACTGCCCCGCTCTCTCCCCATAGCCCTGTATCAATCTCAAACTAATCCCTCTGCCCCGATCTCTCCCGATAGCCCTGCATCAATCCTAAACTAATCCCACTGCCCCGCTCTCTCCCCAAAGCCCTGTATCAATCTCAAACTAATCCCACTGCCCCGATCTCTCCCGATAGCCCTGTATCAATCCCAAACTTATCCCACTGCCCCGCTCTCTCCATAGCCCTGTATCAATCCCCAAACTAATCAAACTGCCCCGCTCTCTCCCCATAGCCCTGTATCAATCCCCAAACTAATCAAACTGCCCCGCTCTCTCCCCATAGCCCTGTATAAATCCCAAAACTAATCCCACTGCCCCGATCTCTCCACATAGCCCTGTATCAATCCCAAACTAATCCCAAATCCCCACTCTCTCCCCATAGCCCTGTATCAATCCCAAACTAATCCCACTGCCCCGCTCTCTCCCGATTGCCCTGTATCAATCCCAAACTAATCAGACTGCCCTGCTCTCACCCCATAGCCCTGTATCAATCCCCAAACTAATCCCACTGCCCCGCGCTCTTCCCATAGCCCTGTATCAATCCCCAAACTAATCACACTGCCCCGCTCTCTCCCCATAGCCCTGTTTCAATCCCCAAACTAATCCCACTGCCCCGCTCTCTCCCCATAGCCTTGTATCAATCCCAAACTAATCCCAATGCCCCGCTCTCTCCTGTTAGCCCTTTATCAATCGCCAACCTAATCCCACTGCCCCGCTCTCTCCCCATAGCCCTGCATCAGTCCCCAACCTAATCCCACTGCCGCGCTCTCTCCCCATAGCCCTGTATCAATCCCCAACGTAAGCCCACTGCCCGCTTTCTCCCCATAGCCCTGTGTTATATCCAAACAAATCTCACTGCCCGCTTTCTCCCCATAGCCCTGTGTTATATCCAAACTAATCCCACTGCCCCGCTTTCTCCCCATAGCCCTGTATCAATCCCCAAATTAATCCCACTGCCCCGCTTTCTCCCCATAGCCCTGTATCAATTCCCAAACTAATCCCACTGCCCGCTTTCTCCCCATAGCCCTGTGTTATATCCAAACGAATCCCACTGCCCCGCTTTCTCCCCATAGCCCTGTATCAATCCTCAAATAAATCCCACTGCCCCGCTCTCTCCCCATAGCCCTTTATCAATTCCCAAACTAATCCCACTGCCCCGATCTCTCCGCATAGCCCTGTATCAATCCCAAACTATTCCCAATGCTTCGCTCGCTCCCCATAGTCCTGCATCAATCCCAAACTAATCCCACTGCCCCGCTCTCTCCCCATAGCCCTGCATCAATCGCAAACTAATACCACTGCCCCGCTCTTTCCCCATAGCCCTGTATCAATCCCCAAATTAATCCCACTGCCCCAATCTCTGCGCATAGCCCTGTATCAATCCCAAACTAATCCCAAAGCCCCACTCTGTCCCCATAGCCCTGTATCAATCCCAAACTAATCACACTGCCCCGATCTCTCCCGATAGCCCTGTATCAATCCCAAACTATTCCCAATGCCTCGCTCGCTCCCGATAACCCTGTATCAATCACAAACTAATCAGCCTGCCCTGCTCTCACCCCATAGCCCTGTATCAATCCCCAAACTAATCCCACTGCCCCGCTCTCTCCCGATTGCCCTGTATCAATCCCAAACTAATCCCAGTGCCCCGCTCACTCCCGATAGCCCTGTATCAATCCAAAACTAATCCCAAAGCCCCACTCTCCCCATAGTCCTGTATCAATCCCAAACTAATCCCAATGCCCCGCTCTCTCCCCATAGCCCTGTTTCAATCCCCAAACTAATCCCACTGCCCCGCTCTCTCCCCATAGCCTTGTATCAATCCCAAACTAATCCCACTGCCCCGCTCTCTCCCCATAGACCTGTATCAATCCCAAACTAATCCCACTGCCCTGCTCTCTCCCCATAGCCCTGTATCAATCCCAAAATAATCCCACTGCCCCGCTCTATCCCCATAGCCCTGTATCAATCCCCAAACTAATCCCACTGCCCTGCTGACTCCCCATAGCCCTGTATCAATCCCCAAACTAATCCCACTGCCCCGCTCTCTCCCGATTGCCCTGTATCAATCCCAAACTAATCACACTGCCCCGCTCTCTCCCCATAGCCCTGTATCAATCCACAAACTAATCCCACTGCCCCGCTCTCTCCCCATAGCCCTGTATCAATCCCAAAACTAATCCCACTGCCCCGCTCTCCCCCCATAGCCCTACATCAATCCTAAACTAATCCCACTGCCGCGCTCTCGTCCCATAGTCCTGCATCAATCCCAAACTAATCACACTGACCCGCTCTCTCCCCAGAGCCCTGTATCAATCCTCAAAACTAATCCCACTGCCCCGCTCTCTCCCCATAGCCCTTTATCAATCCCAAACTAATCCAACTGCCTCGCTCGCTCCCGATAACCCTGTATCAATCCCAAACTAATCAGACTGCCCTGCTCTCACCCCATAGCCCTGTATCAATCCCCAAACTAATCCCACTGACCCGCGATCTTCCCATAGCCCTGTATCAATCACCAAACTAATCCCACTGCCCCGCTCTCTCCCGATTGCCCTGTATCAATCCCAAACTAATCACACTGCCCCGCTCTCTCCCCATAGCCCTGTATCAATCCCCAAACTAATCCCACTGCCCCGCTCTCTCCCCATAGCTCTGCATCAATCCCAAATTAATCCCACTGCCCCGCACTCTCCCCATAGCCTTGTATCAATCCCAAACAAATCACACTGCCCCACTCTCACCCCATAGCCCTGTATCAATTACCAAACTAATCCCACTGCCCCGCTCTCTCCCCATAGCCCTGTATCAATCCCAAACTAATCCCACTGCCCCGCTCTCTCCCCATAGCCCTGCATCAATCCCCAAACTAATCCCACTGCCCCGATCTCTCCACATAGCCCTGTATCAATCCCAAACTAATCCCAAATCCCCACTCTCTCCCCATAGCCCTGTATCAATCCCAAACTAATCACACTGCCACAATCTCTCCCGATAGCCCTGTATCAATCCCAAACTATTCCCAATGCCTCGCTCGCTCCCGATAACCCTGTATCAATCCCAAACTAATCAGACTGCCCTGCACTCACCCCATAGCCCTGTATCAATCCCAAACTAATCCCACTGCCCCGCTCTATCCCCATAGCCCTGTATCAATCCCCAAACTAATCCCACTCCCCTGCTCTCTCCCCATACCCTGTATCAATCCCCAAACTAATCCCACTGCCCTGCTGACTCCCCATAGCCCTGTATCAATCCCCAAACTAATCCCACTGCCCCACTCTCTCCCGATTGTCCTGCATCAATCCCAAACTAATCACACTGCCCCGCTCTCTCCCCATAGCCCTCTATCAATCCCCAAACTAATCCCACTGCCCCGCTCTCTCCCCATAGCCCTGTATCAATCCCAAAACTAATCCCACTGCCCCGCTCTCCCCCCATAGCCCTACATCAATCCTAAACTAATCCCACTGCCGCGCTCTCTTCCCATAGTCCTGCATCAATCCCAAACTAATCACACTGCCCCGCTCTCTCCCCATAGCCCTGTATCAATCCCCAAAACTAATCCCACTGCACCGCTCTCTCCCCATAGCCCTTTATCAATCCCAACCTAATCCAACTGCCTCGCTCGCTCCCGATAACCCTGTATCAATCCCAAACTAATCCCACTGCCCCGCTCTCTCCCCATAGCCCTGTATCAATCTCAAAATAATCCCACTGCCCCGCTCTATCCCCATAGCCCTGTATCAATCCCCAAACTAATCCCACTGCCCTGCTGACTCCCCATAGCCCTGTATCAATCCCCAAACTAATCCCACTGCCCCGCTCTCTCCCGATTGCCCTGTATCAATCCCAAACTAATCACACTGCCCCGCTCTCTCCCCTTAGCCCTGTATCAATCCCCAAACTAATCCCACTGCCCCGCTCTCTCCCCATAGCCCTGTATCAATCCCAAAACTAATCCCACTGCCCCGCTCTCCCCCCATAGCCCAACATCAATCCTAAACTAATCCCACTGCCGCGCTCTCGTCCCATAGTCCTGCATCAATCCCAAACTAATCACACTGACCCGCTCTCTCCCCAGAGCCCTGTATCAATCCTCAAAACTAATCCCACTGCCCCGCTCTCTCCCCATAGCCCTTTATCAATCCCAAACTAATCCAACTGCCTCGCTCGCTCCCGATAACCCTGTATCAATCCCAAACTAATCAGACTGCCCTGCTCTCACCCCATAGCACTGTATCAATCCCCAAACTAATCCCACTGCCCCGCTCTCTCCCCATAGCCCTTTATCAATCCCAAACGAATCCAACTGCCTCGCTCGCTCCCGATAACCCTGTATCAATCCCAAACTAATCAGACTGCCCTGCTCTCACCCCATAGCCCTGTATCAATCCCCAAACTAATCCCACTGCCCCGCGATCTTCCCATAGCCCTGTATCAATCCCCAAACTAATCCCACTGCCCCGCTCTCTCCCGATTGCCCTGTATCAATCCCGAAACTAATCCCACTGCCCCGATCTCTCCGCATAGCCCTGTATCAATCCCAAACTAATCCCAAAGCCCCACTCTCTCCCCATAGCCCTGTATCAATCCCAAACTAATCACACTGCCCCAATCTCTCCCGCTAGACCGGTATCAATCCCAAACTATTCCCAATGCCTCGCTCGCTCCCGATAACCCTGTATCAATCCCAAACTAATCAGACTGCCCTGCACTCACCCCATAGCCCTGTATCAATCCCCAAACTAATACCACAGCCCCGCGCTCTCCCGATAGCCCTGTCTCAATCCCCAAACTAATCCCACTGCCCCGCTCTCTCCCGATTGCCCTGTATCAATCCCAAACTAATCACACTGCCCCGCTCTCTCCCCATAGCCCTGCATCAATCCTCAAACTAATCCCACTGCCCCGATCTCTCCGCATAGCCCTGTATCAATCCCAAACTAATCCCAAATCCCCACTCTCTCCCTATAGCCCTGTATCAATCCCAAACTAATCACACTGCCACAATCTCTCCCGATAGCCCTGTATCAATCCCAAACTATTCCCAATGCCTCGCTCGCTCCAGATAACCCTGTATCAATCCCAAACTAATCAGACTGCCCTGCACTCACCCCATAGCCCTGTATCAATCCCCAAACTAATCCCACTGCCCCGCTCTCTCCCGATTGCCCTGTATCAATCCCAAACTAATCCCACTGCCCCACTCTCTCCCCATAGCCCTGTATCAATCCCCAAACTAATCCCACTGCCTCACTCTCCCCCCATAGCCCTACATCAATCCTAAACTAATCCCACTGCCGCGCTCTCTTCCCATAGTCCTGCATCAATCCCAAACTAATCACACAGCCCCGCTCTCTCCCCATAGCCCTGTATCAATCCCCAAAACTAATCCCACTGCCTCGCTCTCTCCCCATAGCCCTTTATCAATCCCAAACTAATCCAACTGCCCCGCTCTCTCCCCATAGCCCTGTATCAATCCCAAACTAATCCCACTGCCCCGCTCTCTCCCCATAGCCCTGTATCAATCCACAAACTAATCCCACTGCCCCGCTCACTCCCCATAGCCCTGTATCAATCCCAAACTAATCCCACTGCCCCGCTCTCTCCCCATAGCCCTGCATCAATCCTCAAACTAATCCCACTGCCCCGATCTCTCCGCATAGCCCTGTATCAATCCCAAACTAATCCCAAATCCCCACTCTCTCCCTATAGCCCTGTATCAATCCCAAACTAATCACACTGCCACAATCTCTCCCGATAGCCCTGTATCAATCCCAAACTATTCCCAATGCCTCGCTCGCTCCAGATAACCCTGTATCAATCCCAAACTAATCAGACTGCCCTGCACTCATCCCATAGCCCTGTATCAATCCCCAAACTAATCCCACTGCCCCGCTCTCTCCCGATTGCCCTGTATCAATCCCAAACTAATCCCACTGCCCCACTCTCTCCCCATAGCCCTGTATCAATCCCCAAACTAATCCCACTGCCTCACTCTCCCCCCATAGCCCTACATCAATCCTAAACTAATCCCACTGCCGCGCTCTCTTCCCATAGTCCTGCATCAATCCCAAACTAATCACACAGCCCCGCTCTCTCCCCATAGCCCTGTATCAATCCCCAAAACTAATCCCACTGCCTCGCTCTCTCCCCATAGCCCTTTATCAATCCCAAACTAATCCAACTGCCCCGCTCTCTCCCCATAGCCCTGTATCAATCCCAAACTAATCCCACTGCCCCGCTCTCTCCCCATAGCCCTGTATCAATCCACAAACTAATCCCACTGCCCCGCTCACTCCCCATAGCCCTGTATCAATCCCAAACTAATCCCATTGCCCCGCTCACTCCCGATAGCCCTGTATCAATCCCAAACTAATCCCAAAGCCCCACTCTGTCCCCATAGCCCTGTATCAATCCCAAACTAATCACACTGCCCCAATCTCTCCCGCTAGACCGGTATCAATCCCAAACTATTCCCAATGCCTCGCTCGCTCCCGATAACCCTGTATCAATCCCAAACTAATCAGACTGCCCTGCACTCACCCCATAGCCCTGTATCAATCCCCAAACTAATACCACAGCCCCGCGCTCTCCCGATAGCCCTGTCTCAACCCCCAAACTAATCCCACTGCCCCGCTCTCTCCCGATTGCCCTGTATCAATCCCAAACTAATCACACTGCCCCGCTCTCTCCCCATAGCCCTGCATCAATCCCCAAACTAATCCCACTGCCCCGATCTCTCCGCATAGCCCTGTATCAATCCCAAACTAATCCCAAATCCCCACTCTCTCCCGATAGCCCTGTATCAATCCCAAACTATTCCCAATGCCTCGCTCGCTCCAGATAACCCTGTATCAATCCCAAACTAATCAGACTGCCCTGCACTCACCCCATAGCCCTGTAACAATCCCCAAACTAATCCCACTGCCCCGCTCTCTCCCGATTGCCCTGTATCAATCCCAAACTAATCCCACTGCCCCACTCTCTCCCCATAGCCCTGTATCAATCCCCAAACTAATCCCACTGCCTCACTCTCCCCCCATAGCCCTACATCAATCATAAACTAATCCCACTGCCGCGCTCTCTTCCCATAGTCCTGCATCAATCCCAAACTAATCACACAGCCCCGCTCTCTCCCCACAGCCCTGTATCAATCCCCAAAACTAATCCCACTGCCTCGCTCTCTCCCCATAGCCCTTTATCAATCCCAAACTAATCCAACTGCCCCGCTCTCTCCCCATAGCCCTGTATCAATCCCAAACTAATCCCACTGCCCCGCTCTCTCCCCATAGCCCTGTATCAATCCCAAACTAATCCCACTGCCCCGCTCACTCCCCATAGCCCTGTATCAATCCACAAACTAATCCCACTGCCCCGCTCACTCCCCATAGCCCTGTATCAATCCCAAACTAATCCCATTGCCCCGCTCACTCCCGATAGCCCTGTATCAATCCCAAACTAATCCCAAAGCCCCACTCTGTCCCCATAGCCCTGTATCAATCCCAAACTAATCACACTGCCCCGATCTCTCCCGATAGCCCTGTATCAATCCCAAACTATTCCCAATGCCTCGCTCGCTCCCGATAACCCTGTATCAATCACAAACTAAACAGACTGCCCCGCGCTTTTCCCATAGCCCTGTATCAATCCCCAAACTAATCCCACTGCCCCGCTCTCTCCCGATTGCCCTGTATCAATCCCAAACTAATCACACAGCCCCGCTCTCTCCCCATAGCCCTGTATCAGTCCCCAAACTAATCCCACTGCCCCGCTCACTCCCCATAGCCCTGTATCATTCCCAAACTAATCCCAGTGCCCCGCTCACTCCCGATAGCCCTGTATCAATCCAAAACTAATCCCAAAGCCCCACTCTCTCCCCATAGTCCTGTATCAATCCCAAACTAATCCCAATGCCCCGCTCTCTCCCCATAGCCGTTTCAATCCCCAAACTAATCCCACTGCCCCGCTCTCTCCCCATAGCCCTGTATCAATCCCAAACTAATCCCAGTGCCCTGCTCTCTCCCCATAGCCCTGCATCAATCTCAAAATAATCCCACTGCCCCGCTCTATCCCCATAGCCCTGTATCAATCCCCAAACTAATCCCACTGCCCTGCTGACTCCCCATAGCCCTGTATCAATCCCCAAACTAATCCCACTGCCCCGCTCTCTCCCGATTGCCCTGTATCAATCCCAAACTAATCACACTGCCCCGCTCTCTCCCCTTAGCCCTGTATCAATCCCCAAACTAATCCCACTGCCCCGCTCTCTCCCCATAGCCCTGTATCAATCCCAAAACTAATCCCACTGCCCCGCTCTCCCCCCATAGCCCTACATCAATCCTAAACTAATCCCACTGCCGCGCTCTCGTCCCATAGTCCTGCATCAATCCCAAACTAATCACACTGACCCGCTCTCTCCCCAGAGCCCTGTATCAATCCTCAAAACTAATCCCACTGCCCCGCTCTCTCCCCATAGCCCTTTATCAATCCCAAACTAATCCAACTGCCTCGCTCGCTCCCGATAACCCTGTATCAATCCCAAACTAATCAGACTGCCCTGCTCTCACCCCATAGCCCTGTATCAATCCCCAAACTAATCCCACTGCCCCGCGATCTTCCCATAGCCCTGTATCAATCCCCAAACTAATCCCACTGCCCCGCTCTCTCCCGATTGCCCTGTATCAATCCCAAACTAATCACACTGCCCCGCTCTCTCCCCATAGCCCTGTATCAATCCGCAAACTAATCCCACTGCCCCGCTCACTCCCCATAGCCCTGTATCAATCCCAAACTAATCCCAGTGCCCCATCTAACCCATGCAGCACCTGCCTTGGGAATGTTTGATGGGACAGTGTAGAGGGAGCCTTTTGTCTGTATCTAACCCGTGCGGTACCTGCCTTGGGAGTGTTTGATGGGACAGTGTAGAGGGAGCATTACTCTATATCTAACCCGTGCTGTACCTGCCTTGGGAGTGTTTGATGGGACAGCGTAGAGGGAGCTTTACGCTGTATGTAACCCGTGCAGTACCTGCCTTGGGAGTGTTTGATGGGACAGTGTAGAGGAAGCTTCACTCTGTATCTAACCCGTGTTGTTCCTGCCCTGGGAGTTTTTGATGGGCTGGTTTAAAGAGAGCTTTACTCTATCGATTCTGTAGCAAACCTTGATAGATTGCAAGTCCGGGGATTCAGCGCATACACAGCGCAGACAGAAACACGGAACTTGCGGGGCCTCTACCAAGGCCTAAGTCGTTGCTCCGGAGACCATGATTTCAGGGCCATTATCTTTGTTTGATGTAATCCTTCACTCCTGTGTATAAGACAGTGAGTCTCACGGCCTAAAATTCATTCAAATCTCAGTAAGAATACCCAGAACAGACTTTAATTGTCTTTTATTTGCTTCATTTTTCTAAGGTGTACCCAGATATCTGCAGACCAACATTCATCCGCATGTGAATCCCTCCTCTGCATTTAAATCAAATCACGGTAACACTTTTCTTTAATCTACCGAGGTTGAGTATTGAAATATACCAGGAGATCCAGGCACGTTTTGATAAAGCAGATTAGCAATGAGTTCAGTGGGGAAATTTAGCAAACAACAGGCCGATTTTAATATGATAAGGCAGGATCTGTCCAAAGTGGACTGGGAACAGCTACTTGACAACCCTCTGTCTCAGTCCCAAACTAATCCCACTGCCCTGCTCTCTCCTGTTAGCCCTTTATCAATCGCCAACCTAATCCCACTGCCTCGCTCTCTCCCCATAGCCCTGTATCAGTCCCCAACCTAATCCCACTGCCGCGCTCTCTCCCGATAGGCCTGTATCAATCTCCAAACTACTCCCACTGCCCTGCTTTCTCCCCATAGCCCTGTATCAGTCCCCAATGTAAGCACACTGCCCGCTTTCTCCCCATAGTCCTGTGTTATATCCAAACAAATCCCACTGCCCGCTTTCTCCCCATAGCCCTGTGTTATATCCAAACAAATCCCACTGCCCGCTTTCTCCCCATAGCCCTGTGTTATATCCAAACTAATCCCACTGCCCCGCTTTCTCCCCATAGCCCTGTATCAATCCCCAAATTAATCCCACTGCCCCGCTTTCTCCCCATAGCCCTGTATCAATCCCAAACAAATCCCACTGCCCCGCTCTCTCCCCATAGCCCTGTATCAATCCCCAACGTAAGTCCACTGCCCTGCTTTCTCCCCATAGCCCTGTGTTATATCCAAACAAATCCCACTGCCCCGCTCTCTCCCCATAGCCCTGTTTCAATCCCCAACGTAAGCCCACTGCCCCGCTTTCTCCCCATAGCCCTGTGTTATATCCAAACTAATCCCACTGCACCGCTCTCTCCCCATAGCCCTGTATCAATCCCAAACTAATCCCACTGCCCAGCTCTCTCCTCTAGCCCTGTATCAATCACAAACTAATCCCACTGCCACGCTCACTCCCCATAGCCCCGGATCAATCCCACGCTTATCCCGCTCCTGTTCACTATCCAGTGACCCCTGGGTTAGAGAGAGGGGAAATCAGCCAGGGTTCCTGCTCCTGATCACAGTCCAGTGACCCCTGCGTTAGAGAGAGAGGGGAAATCAGCCAGGGTTCATGCTCCTGATCACTATCCAGTGACCCCTGGGTTAGAGAGAGGGGAAATCAGCCAGGGTTCCTGCTCCTGATCACTGCCCAGTGACCCCTGGGTTAGTGAGAGGGGAAATCAGCCAGGGTTCCTGCTCCTGATCACTGCCCAGTGACCCCTGGGTTAGAGAGAGAAGGAAATCAGCCAGGGTTCCTGCTCCTGATCACTGCCCAGTGACCCCTGGGTTAGAGAGAGAAGGAAATCAGCCAGGGTTCCTGCTCCTGATCACTGCCCAGTGACCCCTGGTAAGAGAGAGAGGGAAATCAGCGAGGGTTCATGCTCCGGATCACAGTCCAGTGACCCCGGGTTAGAGAGACAGGTGAAATCAGCCAGGGTTCCTGCTCCTGATCACAGTCCAGTGACCTCTGGGTTAGAGAGAGAGGGGAAATCAGCCCGGGTTCCAGCTCCTGATCACTATCCAGTGACCCCTGAGTTAGAGAGAGGGGGAACCAGCCAGGGTTCCTGCTCCTGATCACTATCCAGTGACCCCTGAGTTAGAGAGAGGAGGAAATCAGCCAGGGTTCCTGCTCCTGATCGCTATCCAGTGACCCCTGGGTTAGAGAGAAGGGAGATCAGCCTGGGTTCCTGCTCCTGATCGCTGCCCAGTGACCCCTGGGTTAGAGAGAGAGGGAAATCAGCCAGGGTTCATGCTCCTGATCACTATCCAGTGAACCCTGGGTTAGAGAGAGGGGAAATCAGCCAGGGTTCCTGCTCCTGATCACTGCCCAGTGACCCCTGGGTTAGAGAGAGAGGGAAATCAGCCAGGGTTCATGCTCCTGATCACTATCCAGTGAACCCTGGGTTAGAGAGAGGGGAAATCAGCCAGGGTTCCTGCTCCTTATCACTATCCAGTGACCCCTGGGTTAGAGAGAAGGGAGATCAGCCCGGGTTCCAGCTCCTGATCACTATCCAGTGACCCCTGAGTTAGAGAGAGAGGGGGAACCAGCCAGGGTTCCTGCTCCTGATCACTATCCAGTGACCCCTGAGTTAGAGAGAGGAGGAAATCAGCCTGGGTTCCTGCTCCTGATCGCTATCCAGTGACCCCTGGGTTAGAGAGAAGGGAGATCAGCCTGGGTTCCTGCTCCTGATCACTGCCCAGTGAGCCCTGGGTTAGAGAGAGAGGGAAATCAGCCAGGGTTCATGCTCCTGATCACTATCCAGTGAACCCTGGGTTAGAGAGAGGGGAAATCAGCCAGGGTTCCTGCTCCTTATCACTATCCAGTGACCCCTGGGTTAGAGAGAGGGGAAATCAGCCAGGGTTCCTGCTCCTGATCACTGTCCAGTGACCCCTGGGTTAGAGAGAGAGGTGAAATCAGCCAGGGTTCCTGCTCCTGATCACAGCCCAGTGACCCCTGGGTTAGAGAGAGAGGGGAAATCAGCCAGGGTTCGTGCTCCTGATCACTGTCCAGTGAACCCTGGGTTAGAGAGAGAGGTGAAATCAGCCAGGGTTCCTGCTCCTGATCACTATCCAGTGACCCCTGAGTTAGAGAGAGGGGAAATCAGCCAGGGTTCCTGCTCCTGATCACTATCCAGTGACCCCTGGGTTAGAGAGAGGGGAAATCAGCCTGGGTTCCTGCTCCTGACCACTGCCCAGTGACCCCTGGGTTAGAGAGAGAGGGAAATCAGCCAGGGTTCATGCTCCTGATCACTATCCAGTGACCCCTGGGTTAGAGAGAGGGGAAATCAGCCAGGGTTCCTGCTCCTGATCACTGCCCAGTGATCCCTGGGTTAGAGAGAGAGGGAAATCAGCCAGGATTCATGCTCCTGATCACTGTCCAGTGACCCCTGGGTTAGAGAGAGAGGAAATCAGCCTAGGTTCCTGCTCCTGATCACTGCCCAGTGACCCCTGGGTTAGAGAGAGAGGGGAAATCAGCCAGGGTTCCTGCTCCTGATCACAGTCCAGTGACGCCTGGGTTAGAGAGACAGGTGAAATCAGCCAGGGTTCCTGCTCCTGATCACTGCCCAGTGACCCCTGGGTTAGAGAGACAGGTGAAATCAGCCAGGGTTCCTGCTCCTGATCACAGTCCAGTGACCCCTGGGTTAGAGAGAGAGGGGAAATCAGCCAGGGTTCATACTCCTGATCACTATCCAGTGACCCCTGGGTTAGAGAAAGGGGAAATCAGCCAGGGTTCCTGCTCCTGATCACTGCCCAGTGACCCCTGGGTTAGAGAGAGGGGAAATCAGCCAGGGTTCATGCTCCTGATCACTATCCAGTGACCCCTGGGTTAGAGAAAGGGGAAATCAGCCAGGGTTCCTGCTCCTGATCAATGCCCAGTGACCCCTGGGTTGGAGAGAGGGGAAATCAGCCAGGGTTCCTGCTCCTGATCATTGTCCAGTGACCCCTGGGTTAGAGAGAGAGGGAAATCAGCCAGGGTTCCTGCTCCTGATCAATGCCCAGTGACCCCTGGGTTGGAGAGAGGGGAAATCAGCCAGGGTTCCTGCTCCTGATCATTGTCCAGTGACCCCTGGGTTAGAGAGAGAGGGGAAATCAGCCAGGGTTCCTGCTCCTGATCACAGTTCAGTGACCCCTGGGTTAGAGAGAGAGGGGAAATCAGCCAGGGTTCATGCTCCTGATCACTATCCAGTGACCCCTGGGTTAGAGAAAGGGGAAATCAGCCAGGGTTCCTGCTCCTGATCACTATCCAGTGACCCCTGGGTTAGAGAAAGGGGAAATCAGCCAGGGTTCCTGCTCCTGATCAATGCCCAGTGACCCCTGGGTTGGAGAGAGGGGAAAATCAGCCAGGGTTCCTGCTCCTGATCATTGTCCAGTGACCCCTGGGTTAGAGAGAGAGGGAAATCAGCCAGGGTCATTTAAATCATGTTGCGAGAAAGGGAAATAGTTTGTGCCCCCGTTTGTACCTCAGAGTCTTAGAGACGGAGGGAACGGCAACAGAAAAAGAGGAAACAACATCTCCAAAAACTGATCCCAACTCATCGCCTAGGCTGGGGATAGATAACCTCGCCGCCTTCTTAGGAAGTTTAACCACTTTATTCACTTTCTGATTGGAGCTCCGTTTGGAATTAGACTTTATTTTGTCGGATGTTTAACGACAGCATTGAAGGGGGAAGGAGAAACTTGGAGCAACTTCTTCTGTCAAAGCTGCAGTGAGACTTGAATGAATTTAAAGATTTTTAATGAACTTTTCTCCAAAAATGAGTGTAAAAAACACTTTTTCCCCCTAAGTTTCGAACATGATTTTGGAAGAGACTGAAGCAAAAGCCAATTTTCCCCTCACCTAAACAAGTTTCAACCAGGTCTTGAAGTCCAAACGCTTTTAAAGAGCTCTGAAATGGTTAAAATGTTTTCAAATTGAAATATCTCAAGATTTGATTTTGAGTGATTGACTGAAGTGAGTAGCTTTACACAAACATGCAACCATGGTGTTGAGGAGGGGGAAGGTAGGGGAGGATTTGTAGGAGTTACATATTACTTTTTAATTACTTTTTAAAAATGTACCATTAAGACATTTAGGAAGAGAACCAAGAAAGGGGAAAAACACAAACCATTTTATAATGTCTGTCGTTCGATAGTCCTAACAAGTCGCAGGAATAACGTAAATATAGATTTCCTCTTAAACATTTAGTGGAGTGTTAATTGAAGCAAGAGTTATGTAATGATGTATAAAAATTGCAGGAAGTTACTTTAGAAGAAACCACTCTTTGTTTATTGAGAGAGACACAGAAAATACTTTGATTAAAGTGATAACGTACAATTCGATTTGGTTTGAATGTTTGAAATAGGAGATTAAAATTTGTGAGTATAATGAAGTTTGTTTCCTGCTTTTAATTGCGAAGTACCTAAAATAATTCAACACTCCTTGTGACAAGAGCAGGGATTAATATTGTGGAGAATGTTTGAGAGAAAAACATTAGAAGCGAAATTGGTAAATTATAAATCTTTACGTCAACATATCAGTAAACATTTGCAAGTCAGTCTGACTGGTTTTGCTGTCCAGGAAGAAAAACAAGTGTTTATTTCTGTTAAGTCATAGCTTTGCCTGCTTTTTTTGTTTATAATTCAGTGACACAAATTGTGTGTATATTTGTAAATTGTAAAATAACAGCAATAAATCACATTTCTGTGACATTCTTTCTGTCTTAAACGATTCAATTTGTGCCTCGGAATCTAGAAGCTTCTTTACCTGAACGGTTTGAATGGTTAAAGTTGATCTCAGCTATCAAAAGCTGTTTGCGACATTCCTGTATTGTGGAACAGTGTGATGTCTTTGCAGAGACAGGAATTCGCATTGTTGAATGGAGGTTTTTCTGATCTGTTGCATCCTGTGTAGATCAGAAACAGGTAAAGATGTTCATAGTAAACAGCCCAAGACAATGAAATGCTTAAACAATGTCTGGCCAAGGTCAGAGACTTCAAGCACAGGACATGTGGAATATACAAAACCCCATAGCCCTGTATCAATCCCAAACTAATCACACTGCCCCGCTCTCTCCCCATACCCTGTATCAATCCCCAAACTAATCCCACTGCCCCGCTCTCTCCCCATAACCTGTATCAATCCCCAAACTAATCCCACTGCCCTGCTGACTCCCCATAGCCCTGTATCAATCCCCAATCTAATCCCACTGCCCCGCTCTCTCCCCATAGCCCTGTATCAATCCCAAACTAATCCCACTGCCTCGCTTTCCCCCCATAGCTCTGTCTTGATCCCAAACTAATCCCACTGCCCTGCTCTCCCCCCATAGCCCTGAATCAATCCCAAACTAATCCCACTGCCCCACTCTCTCCCCATAGCCCTGCATCAATCCCAAACTTTTCCCAATAGCCCTGCATCAATTCCAAACTAATCCATCCTCTGCCCCACTCTCTGCCCATAGCCCTGCATCACTCCCAAACTAACCCCACTGCCACGTTCTCTCCCCATAGCCCTGGGAGTGTTTGATGGGACAGTGTAGAGGGAGCATTACTATATATATCTAACCCGTGCAGCACCTGCCTTGGGAATGTTTGATGGGACAGTGTAGAGGGAGCTTTTTGTCTGTATCTAACCCGTGCGGTACCTGCCTTGGGAGTGTTTGATGGGACAGTGTAGAGGGAGCATTACTCTATATCTAACCCGTGCTGCACCTGCTTTGGGAGTGTTTGTTGGGACAGCGTAGAGGGAGCTTTACTCTGTATCTAACCCGTGCAGTACCTGCCTTGGGAGTGTTTGATGGGACAGTGTAGAGGGAGCTTCACTCTGTATCTAACCCGTGTTGTTCCTGCCCTGGGAGTTTTTGATGGGCTGGTTTAAAGAGAGCTTTACTCTATCGATTCTGTAGCAAACCTTGATAGATTGCAAGTCCGGGGATTCAGCGCATACACAGCGCAGACAGAAACACGGAACTTGCGGGGCCTCTACCAAGGCCGAAGTCGTTGCTCCGGAGACCATGATTTCAGGGCCATTATCTTTGTTTGATGTAATCCTTCACTCCTGTGTATAAGACAGTGAGTCTCACGGCCTAAAATTCATTCAAATCTCAGCAAGAATACCCAGAACAAACTTTAATTGTCTTTTATTTGCTTCATTTTTCTAAGGTGTACCCAGATATCTGCAGACCAACATTCATCCGCATGTGAATCCCTCCTCTGCATTTAAATCAAATCACGGTAACACTTTTATTTAATCTACCGAGGTTCAGTATTGAAATATACCAGGAGATCCAGGCACGTTTTGATAAAGCAGATTAACAATGAGTTCAGTGGGGAAATTTAGCAAACAACAGGTCATTTTAATATAAGGCAGGATCTGTCCAAAGTGGACTGGGAACAGCTACTTGACAACCCTCTGTCTCAGTCCCAAACTAATCCCACTGCCCTGCTCTCTCCTGTTAGCCCTTTATGAATCGCCAACCTAATCCCACTGCCTCGCTCTCTCCCCATAGCCCTGTATCAGTCCCCAACCTAATCCGACTGCCGCGCTCTCTCCCGATAGCCCTGTATCAATCTCCAAAGTATTTCCACTGCCCTGCTCTCTCCCCATAGCCCTGTATCAATCCCCAACGTAAGCCCACTGCCCGCTTTCTCCCCATACCCCTGTGTTATATCCAAACAAATCCCACTGCCCGCTTTCTCCCCATAGCCCTATGTTATATCCAAACTAATCCCACTGCCCCGCTTTCTCCCCATAGCCCTGTATCAATCCCCAAATTAATCCCACTGCCCCGCTTTCTCCCCATAGCCCTGTATCAATCCCAAACAAATCCCACTGCCCCGCTCTCTCCCCATAGCCCTGTATCAATCCCCAACGTAAGTCCACTGCCCTGCTTTCTCCCCATAGCCCTGTGTTATATCCAAACAAATCCCACTGCCCCGCTCTCTCCCCATAGCCCTGTATCAGTCCCCAACGTAAGTCCACTGCCCCGCTTTCTCCCCATAGCCGTGTTATATCCAAACTAATCCCACTGCACCGCTCTCTCCCCATAGCCCTGTATCAATCCCAAACTAATCCCACTCCACCGCTCTCTCCTCTAGCCCTGTATCAATCACAAACTAATCCCACTGCCCCGCTCACTCCCCATAGCCCTGTATCAATCCGCAAACTAATCCCACTGCCCCGCTCACTCCCCATAGCCCTGTATCAATCCCAAACTAATCCCAAAGCCCCACTCTCTCCCCATAGCCCTGTATCAGTCCCAAACTAATCACACTGCCCCGATCTCTCCCGATAGCCCTGTATCAATCCCAAACTATTCCCAATGCTTCGCTCGCTCCCCATAGTCCTGCATCAATCCCTAACTAATCCCACTGCCTCGCTTTCCCCCCATAGCTCTGTCTTGATCTCAAACTAATCCCACTGCCCTGCTCTCCCCCCATAGCCCTGAATCAATCCCAAACTAATCCCACTGCCCCACTCTCTCCCCATAGCCCTGCATCAATCCCAAACTTTTCCCAATAGCCCTGCATCAATTCCAAACTAATCCCTCCTCTGCCCCACTCTCTGCCCATAGCCCTGCATCATTCCCAAACTAACCCCACTGCCACGTTCTCTCCCCATAGCCCTGGGAGTGTTTGATGGGACAGTGTAGAGGGAGCATTACTATATATATCTAACCCGTGCAGCACCTGCCTTGGGAGTGTTTGATGGGACAGTGTAGAGGGAGCATTACTCTATATCTAACCTGTGCTGTACCTGCCTTGGGAGTGTTTGATGGGACAGCGTAGAGGGAGCTTTACTCTGTATCTAACCCGTGCAGCACCTGCCTTGGGAATGTTTGATGGGACAGTGTAGAGGGAGCATTACTCTATATCTAACCTGTGCTGTACCTGCCTTGGGAGTGTTTGATGGGACAGCGTAGAGGGAGCTTTACTCTGTATCTAACCCGTGCAGTACCTGCCTTGGGAGTGTTTGATGGGACAGTGTCGAGGGAGCTTCACTCTGTATCTAACCCATGTTGTTCCTGCCCTGGGAGTTTTTGATGGGCTGGCTTAAAGAGAGCTTTACTCTATCGATTCTGTAGCAAACCTTGATAGATTGCAAGTCCGGGGATTCAGCGCATACACAGCGCAGACAGAAACACGGAACTTGCGGGGCCTCTACCAAGGCCTAAGTCGTTGCTCCGGAGACCATGATTTCAGGGCCATTATCTTTGTTTGATGTAATCCTTCACTCCTGTGTATAAGACAGTGAGTCTCACGGCCTAAAATTCATTCAAATCTCAGTAAGAATACCCAGAACAGACTTTAATTGTCTTTTATTTGCTTCATTTTTCTAAGGTGTACCCAGATATCTGCAGACCAACATTCATCCGCATGTGAATCCCTCCTCTGCATTTAAATCAAATCACGGAAACACTTTTCTTTAATCTACCGAGGTTGAGTATTGAAATATACCAGGAGATCCAGGCACGTTTTGATAAAGCAGATTAACAATGAGTTCAGTGGGGAAATTTAGCAAACAACAGGCCGATTTTAATATGATAAGGCAGGATCTGTCCAAAGTGGACTGGGAACAGCTACTTGACAACCCTCTGTCTCAGTCCCAAACTAATCCCACTGCCCTGCTCTCTCCTGTTAGCCCTTTATCAATCGCCAACCTAATCCCACTGCCCCGCTCTCTCCCCATAGCCCTGCATCAGTCCCCAACCTAATCCCACTGCCCTGCTCTCTCCCCATAGCCCTGTATCAATCCCCAACGTAAGCCCACTGCCCTGCTCTCTCCCCATAGCCCTGTATCAATCCCCAACGTAAGCCCACTGCCCGCTTTCTCCCCATAGCCCTGTGTTATATCCAAACAAATCCCACTGCCCGCTTTCTCCCCATAGCCCTGTGTTATATCCAAACTAATCCCACTGCCCCGCTTTCTCCCCATAGCCCTGTATCAATCCCCAAATTAATCCCACTGCCCCGCTTTCTCCCCATAGCCCTGTATCAATTCCCAAACTAATCCCACTGCCCGCTTTCTCCCCATAGCCCTGTGTTATATCCAAACGAATCCCACTGCCCCGCTTTCTCCCCATAGCCCTGTATCAATCCCCAAATAAATCCCACTGCCCCGCTCTCTCCCCATAGCTATGTATCAATTCCCAAACTAATCCCACTGCCCCGATCTCTCCGCATAGCCCTGTATCAATCCCAAACTATTCCCAATGCTTCGCTCGCTCCCCATAGTCCTGCATCAATCCCAAACTAATCCCACTGCCCCGCTCTCTCCCCATAGCCCTGCATCAATCGCAAACTAATACCACTGCCCCGCTCTTTCCCCATAGCCCTGTATCAATCCCCAAACTAATCCCACTGCCCCAATCTCTGCGCATAGCCCTGTATCAATCCCAAACTAATCCCAAAGCCCCACTCTGTCCCCATAGCCCTGTATCAATCCCAAACTAATCACACTGCCCCGATCTCTCCCGATAGCCCTGTATCAATCCCAAACTATTCCCAATGCCTCGCTCGCTCCCGATAACCCTGTATCAATCACAAACTAATCAGACTGCCCTGCTCTCACCCCATAGCCCTGTATCAATCCCCAAACTAATCCCACTGCCCCGCGCTCTTCCCATAGCCCTGTATCAATCCCCAAACTAATCCCACTGCCCCGCTCTCTCCCGATTGCCCTGTATCAATCCCAAACTAATCACACAGCCCCGCTCTCTCCCCATAGCCCTGTATCAGTCCCAAACTAATCCCAGTGCCCCGCACACTCCCGATAGCCCTGTATCAATCCAAAACTAATCCCAAAGCCCCACTCTCCCCATAGTCCTGTATCAATCCCAAACTAATCCCAATGCCCCGCTCTCTCCCCATAGCCCTGTTTCAATCCCCAAACTATTCCCACTGCCCCGCTCTCTCCCCATAGCCTTGTATCAATCCCAAACTAATCCCACTGCCCCGCTTTCTCCCCATAGCCCTGTATCAATCCCAAACTAATCCCACTGCCCTGCTCTCTCCCCATAGCCCTGTATCAATCCCAAAATAATCCCACTGCCCCGCTCTATCCCCATAGCCCTGTATCAATCCCCAAACTAATCCCACTGCCCTGCTGACTCCCCATAGCCCTGTATCAATCCCCAAACTAATCCCACTGCCCCGCTCTCTCCCGATTGCCCTGTATCAATCCCAAACTAATCACACTGCCCCGCTCTCTCCCCATAGCCCTGTATCAATCCACAAACTAATCCCACTGCCCCGCTCTCTCCCCATAGCCCTGTATCAATCCCAAAACTAATCCCACTGCCCCGCTCTCCCCCCATAGCCCTACATCAATCCTAAACTAATCCCACTGCCGCGCTCTCATCCCATAGTCCTGCATCAATCCCAAACTAATCACACTGACCCGCTCTCTCCCCAGAGCCCTGTATCAATCCTCAAAACTAATCCCACTGCCCCGCTCTCTCCCCATAGCCCTGTATCAATCCCCAAACTAATCCCACTGACCCGCGATCTTCCCATAGCCCTGTATCAATCACCAAACTAATCCCACTGCCCCGCTCTCTCCCGATTGCCCTGTATCAATCCCAAACTAATCACACTGCCCCGCTCTCGCCCCATAGCCCTGTATCAATCCCCAAACTAATCCCACTGCCCCGCTCTCCCCATAGCTCTGCATCAATCCCAAATTAATCCCACTGCCCCGCACTCTCCCCATAGCCTTGTATCAATCACAAACAAATCACACTGCCCCACTCTCACCCCATAGCCCTGTATCAATTACCAAACTAATCCCACTGCCCCGCTCTCTCCCCATAGCCCTGTATCAATCCCAAACTAATCCCACTGCCCCGCTCTCTCCCCATAGCCCTGCATCAATCCCCAAACTAATCCCACTGCCCCGATCTCTCCACATAGCCCTGTATCAATCCCAAACTAATCCCAAATCCCCACTCTCTCCCCATAGCCCTGTATCAATCCCAAACTAATCACACTGCCACAATCTCTCCCGATAGCCCTGTATCAATCCCAAACTATTCCCAATGCCTCGCTCGCTCCCGATAACCCTGTATCAATCCCAAACTAATCAGACTGCCCTGCACTCACCCCATAGCCCTGTATCAATCCCAAACTAATCCCACTGCCCCGCTCTATCCCCATAGCCCTGTATCAATCCCCAAACTAATCCCACTCCCCTGCTCTCTCCCCATACCCTGTATCAATCCCCAAACTAATCCCACTGCCCTGCTGACTCCCCATAGCCCTGTATCAATCCCCAAACTAATCCCACTGCCCCACTCTCTCCCGATTGCCCTGCATCAATCCCAAACTAATCACACTGCCCCGCTCTCTCCCCATAGCCCTCTATCAATCCCCAAACTAATCCCACTGCCCCGCTCTCTCCCCATAGCCCTGTATCAATCCCAAAACTAATCCCACTGCCCCACTCTCCCCCCATAGCCCAACATCAATCCTAAACTAATCCCACTGCCGCGCTCTCTTCCCATAGTCCTGCATCAATCCCAAACTAATCACACTGCCCCGCTCTCTCCCCATAGCTCTGTATCAATCCCCAAAACTAATCCCACTGCACCGCTCTCTCCCCATAGCCCTTTATCAATACCAACCTAATCCAACTGCCTCGCTCGCTCCCGATAACCCTGTATCAATCCCAAACTAATCAGACTGCCCTGCTCTCACCCCATAGCCCTGTATCAATCCCCAAACTAATCCCACTGCCCCGCACTCTCCCGATTGCCCTGTATCAATCCCAAACTAATCACACTGCCCCCCTCTCTCCCCATAGCCCTGTATCAATCCCCAAACTAATCCCACTGCCCCGCACTCTCCCGATTGCCCTGTATCAATCCCAAACTAATCACACTGCCCCCCTCTCTCCCCATAGCCTTGTATCAATCCCAAACTAATCCCACTGCCCCGCTCTCTCCCCATAGCCCTGTATCAATCCCAAACTAATCCCACTGCCCTGCTCTCTCCCCATAGCCCTGTATCAATCCCAAAATAATCCCACTGCCCCGCTCTATCCCCATAGCCCTGTATCAATCCCCAAACTAATCCCACTGCCCTGCTGACTCCCCATAGCCCTGTATCAATCCCCAAACTAATCCCACTGCCCCGCTCTCTCCCGATTGCCCTGTATCAATCCCAAACTAATCACACTGCCCCGCTCTCTCCCCATAGCCCTGTATCAATCCACAAACTAATCCCACTGCCCCGCTCTCTCCCCATAGCCCTGTATCAATCCCAAAACTAATCCCACTGCCCCGCTCTCCCCCCATAGCCCTACATCAATCCTAAACTAATCCCACTGCCGCGCTCTCGTCCCATAGTCCTGCATCAATCCCAAACTAATCACACTGACCCGCTCTCTCCCCAGAGCCCTGTATCAATCCTCAAAACTAATCCCACTGCCCCGCTCTCTCCCCATAGCCCTTTATCAATCCCAAACTAATCCAACTGCCTCGCTCGCTCCCGATAACCCTGTATCAATCCCAAACTAATCAGACTGCCCTGCTCTCACCCCATAGCCCTGTATCAATCCCCAAACTAATCCCACTGACCCGCGATCTTCCCATAGCCCTGTATCAATCACCAAACTAATCCCACTGCCCCGCTCTCTCCCGATTGCCCTGTATCAATCCCAAACTAATCACACTGCCCCGCTCTCGCCCCATAGCCCTGTATCAATCCCCAAACTAATCCCACTGCCCCGCTCTCTCCCCATAGCTCTGCATCAATCCCAAATTAATCCCACTGCCCCGCACTCTCCCCATAGCCTTGTATCAATCCCAAACAAATCACACTGCCCCACTCTCACCCCATAGCCCTGTATCAATTACCAAACTAATCCCACTGCCCCGCTCTCTCCCCATAGCCCTGTATCAATCCCAAACGAATCCCACTGCCCCGCTTTCTCCCCATAGCCCTGTATCAATCCCCAAATAAATCCCACTGCCCCGCTCTCTCCCCATAGCTATGTATCAATTCCCAAACTAATCCCACTGCCCCGATCTCTCCGCATAGCCCTGTATCAATCCCAAACTATTCCCAATGCTTCGCTCGCTCCCCATAGTCCTGCATCAATCCCAAACTAATCCCACTGCCCCGCTCTCTCCCCATAGCCCTGCATCAATCGCAAACTAATACCACTGCCCCGCTCTTTCCCCATAGCCCTGTATCAATCGCCAAACTAATCCCACTGCCCCAATCTCTGCGCATAGCCCTGTATCAATCCCAAACTAATCCCACTGCCCTGCTCTCTCCCCATAGCCCTGTATCAATCCCAAAATAATCCCACTGCCCCGCTCTATCCCCATAGCCCTGTATCAATCCCCAAACTAATCCCACTGCCCTGCTGACTCCCCATAGCCCTGTATCAATCCCCAAACTAATCCCACTGCCCCGCTCTCTCCCGATTGCCCTGTATCAATCCCAAACTAATCACACTGCCCCGCTCTCTCCCCATAGCCCTGTATCAATCCACAAACTAATCCCACTGCCCCGCTCTCTCCCCATAGCCCTGTATCAATACCAAAACTAATCCCACTGCCCCGCTCTCCCCCCATAGCCCTACATCAATCCTAAACTAATCCCACTGCCGCGCTCTCGTCCCATAGTCCTGCATCAATCCCAAACTAATCACACTGACCCGCTCTCTCCCCAGAGCCCTGTATCAATCCTCAAAACTAATCCCACTGCCCCGCTCTCTCCCCATAGCCCTTTATCAATCCCAAACTAATCCAACTGCCTCGCTCGCTCCCGATAACCCTGTATCAATCCCAAACTAATCAGACTGCCCTGCTCTCACCCCATAGCCCTGTATCAATCCCCAAACTAATCCCACTGACCCGCGATCTTCCCATAGCCCTGTATCAATCACCAAACTAATCCCACTGCCCCGCTCTCTCCCGATTGCCCTGTATCAATCCCAAACTAATCACACTGCCCCGCTCTCGCCCCATAGCCCTGTATCAATCCCCAAACTAATCCCACTGCCCCGCTCTCTCCCCATAGCTCTGCATCAATCCCAAATTAATCCCACTGCCCCGCACTCTCCCCATAGCCTTGTATCAATCCCAAACAAATCACACTGCCCCACTCTCACCCCATAGCCCTGTATCAATTACCAAACTAATCCCACTGCCCCGCTCTCTCCCCATAGCCCTGTATCAATCCCAAACTAATCCCACTGCCCCGCTCTCTCCCCATAGCCCTGCATCAATCCCCAAACTAATCCCACTGCCCCGATCTCTCCACATAGCCCTGTATCAATCCCAAACTAATCCCAAATCCCCACTCTCTCCCCATAGCCCTGTATCAATCCCAAACTAATCACACTGCCACAATCTCTCCCGATAGCCCTGTATCAATCCCAAACTATTCCCAATGCCTCGCTCGCTCCCGATAACCCTGTATCAATCCCAAACTAATCAGACTGCCCTGCACTCACCCCATAGCCCTGTATCAATCCCAAACTAATCCCACTGCCCCGCTCTATCCCCATAGCCCTGTATCAATCCCCAAACTAATCCCACTCCCCTGCTCTCTCCCCATACCCTGTATCAATCCCCAAACTAATCCCACTGCCCTGCTGACTCCCCATAGCCCTGTATCAATCCCCAAACTAATCCCACTGCCCCACTCTCTCCCGATTGCCCTGCATCAATCCCAAACTAATCACACTGCCCCGCTCTCTCCCCATAGCCCTCTATCAATCCCCAAACTAATCCCACTGCCCCGCTCTCCCCCCATAGCCCAACATCAATCCTAAACTAATCCCACTGCCGCGCTCTCTTCCCATAGTCCTGCATCAATCCCAAACTAATCACACTGCCCCGCTCTCTCCCCATAGCTCTGTATCAATCCCCAAAACTAATCCCACTGCACCGCTCTCTCCCCATAGCCCTTTATCAATCCCAACCTAATCCAACTGCCTCGCTCGCTCCCGATAACCCTGTATCAATCCCAAACTAATCAGACTGCCCTGCTCTCACCCCATAGCCCTGTATCAATCCCCAAACTAATCCCACTGCCCCGCTCTCTCCCGATTGCCCTGTATCAATCCCAAACTAATCACACTGCCCCCCTCTCTCCCCATAGCCCTGTATCAATCCCCAAACTAATCCCACTGCCCCGCACTCTCCCTATAGCCTTGTATCAATCCCAAACAAATCACACTGCCCCGCTCTCACCCCATAGCCCTGTATCAATTACCAAACTAATCCCACTGCCCCGCTCTCTCCCCATAGCCCTGTATCAATCCCAAACTAATCCCACTGCCCCGCTCTCTCCCCATAGCCCTGTATCAATCTCAAACTAATCCCTCTGCCCCGATCTCTCCCGATAGCCCTGTATCAATCCCAAACTTATCCCACTGCCCTGCTCTCTCCCCATAGCCCTGTATCAATCTCAAACTAATCCCACTGCCATAATCTCTCCCGCTAGCCCGGTGTCAATCCCAAACTATTCCCAATGCCTCGCTCGCTCCCGATAACCCTGTATCAATCCCAAACGAATCAGACTGCCCTGCACTCACCCCATAGCCCTGTTTCAATCCCAAACTAATCCCACTGCCCCGCTCTATCCCCATAGCCCTGTATCAATCCCCAAACTAATCCCACTCCCCTGCTCTCCCCATACACTGTATCAATCCCCAAACTAATCCCACTGCCCTGCTGACTCCCCATACACTGTATCAATCCCCAAACTAATCCCACTGCCCTGCTGACTCCCCATAGCCCTGTACCAATCCCCAAACTAATCCCACTGCCCCACTCTCTCCCGATTGCCCTGCATCAATCCCAAACTAATCACAATGCCCCGCTCTCTCCCCATAGCCCTCTATCAATCCCCAAACTAATCCCACTGCCCCGCTCTCTTCCCATAGTCCTGCATCAATCCCAAACTAATCACACTGCCCCGCTCTCTCCCCATAGCCCTGTATCAATCCTCAAAACTAATCCCACTGCACCGCTCTCTTCCCATAGCCCTGTATCAATCCCCAAACTAATCCCACTGCCCCGCTCTCTCCCGATTGCCCTGTATCAATCCCAAACTAATCACACTGCCCCGCTCTCTCCCCATAGCCCTGTATCAATCCCGAAACTAATCCTACTGCCCCGATCTCTCCGCATAGCCCTGTATCAATCCCAAACTAATCCCAAAGCCCCACTCTCTCCCCATAGCCCTGCATCAATCCCCAAACTAATCCCACTGCCCCGATCTCTCCGCATAGCCCTGTATCAATCCCAAACTAATCACACTGCCACAATCTCTCCCGATAGCCCTGTATCAATCCCAAACTATTCCCAATGCCTCGCTCGCTCCAGATAACCCTGTATCAATCCCAAACTAATCAGACTGCCCTGCACTCACCCCATAGCCCTGTATCAATCCCCAAACTAATCCCACTGCCCTGCTGACTCCCCATAGCCCTGTATCAATCCCCAAACTAATCCCACTGCCCCGCTCTCTCCCGATTGCCCTGTATCAATCCCAAACTAATCACACTGCCCCGCTCTCTCCCCATAGCCCTGTATCAATCCCCAAACTAATCCCACTGCCCCGCTCTCTCCCCATAGCCCTGTATCAATCCCTAAACTAATCCCACTGCCCCGCTCTCCCCCCATAGCCCTACATCAATCCTAAACTAATCCCACTGCCGCGCTCTCGTCCCATAGTCCTGCATCAATCCCAAACTAATCACACTGACCCGCTCTCTCCCCAGAGCCCTGTATCAATCCTCAAAACTAATCCCACTGCCCCGCTCTCTCCCCATAGCCCTTTATCAATCCCAAACTAATCCAACTGCCTCGCTCGCTCCCGATAACCCTGTATCAATCCCAAACTAATCAGACTGCCCTGCTCTCACCCCATAGCCCTGTATCAATCCACAAACTAATCCCACTGCCCCGCGATCTTCCCATAGCCCTGTATCAATCACCAAACTAATCCCACTGCCCCGCTCTCTCCCGATTGCCCTGTATCAATCCCAAACTAATCACACTGCCCCGCTCTCTCCCCATAGCCCTGTATCAATCCGCAAACTAATCCCACTGCCCCGCTCACTCCCCATAGCCCTGTATCAATCCCAAACTAATCCCAGTGCCCCATCTAACCCATGCAGCACCTGCCTTGGGAATGTTTGATGGGACAGTGTAGAGGGAGCCTTTTGTCTGTATCTAACCCGTGCGGTACCTGCCTTGGGAGTGTTTGATGGGACAGTGTAGAGGGAGCATTACTCTATATCTAACCCGTGCTGTACCTGCCTTGGGAGTGTTTGATGGGACAGTGTAGAGGGAGCTTCACTCTGTATCTAACCCGTGTTGTTCCTGCCCTGGGAGTTTTTGATGGGCTGGTTTAAAGAGAGCTTTACTCTATCGATTCTGTAGCAAACCTTGATAGATTGCAAGTCCGGGGATTCAGCGCATACACAGCGCAGACAGAAACACGGAACTTGCGGGGCCTCTACCAAGGCCTAAGTCGTTGGTACGGAGACCATGATTTCAGGGCCATTATCTTTGTTTGATGTAATCCTTCACTCCTGTGTATAAGACAGTGAGTCTCACGGCCTAAAATTCATTCAAATCTCAGTAAGAATACCCAGAACAGACTTTAATTGTCTTTTATTTGCTTCATTTTTCTAAGGTGTACCCAGATATCTGCAGACCAACATTCATCCGCATGTGAATCCCTCCTCTGCATTTAAATCAAATCACGGTAACACTTTTCTTTAATCTACCGAGGTTGAGTATTGAAATATACCAGGAGATCCAGGCACGTTTTGATAAAGCAGATTAACAATGAGTTCAGTGGGGAAATTTAGCAAACAACAGGCCGATTTTAATATGATAAGGCAGGATCTGTCCAAAGTGGACTGGGAACAGCTACTTGACAACCCTCTGTCTCAGTCCCAAACTAATCCCACTGCCCTGCTCTCTCCTGTTAGCCCTTTATCAATCGCCAACCTAATCCCACTGCCTCGCTCTCTCCCCATAGCCCTGTATCAGTCCCCAACCTAATCCCACTGCCGCGCTCTCTCCCGATAGGCCTGTATCAATCTCCAAACTACTCCCACTGCCCTGCTTTCTCCCCATAGCCCTGTATCAGTCCCCAATGTAAGCACACTGCCCGCTTTCTCCCCATAGTCCTGTGTTATATCCAAACAAATCCCACTGCCCGCTTTCTCCCCATAGCCCTGTGTTATATCCAAACAAATCCCACTGCCCGCTTTCTCCCCATAGCCCTGTGTTATATCCAAACTAATCCCACTGCCCCGCTTTCTCCCCATAGCCCTGTATCAATCCCCAAATTAATCCCACTGCCCCGCTTTCTCCCCATAGCCCTGTATCAATCCCAAACAAATCCCACTGCCCCGCTCTCTCCCCATAGCCCTGTATCAATCCCCAACGTAAGTCCACTGCCCTGCTTTCTCCCCATAGCCCTGTGTTATATCCAAACAAATCCCACTGCCCCGCTCTCTCCCCATAGCCCTGTTTCAATCCCCAACGTAAGCCCACTGCCCCGCTTTCTCCCCATAGCCCTGTGTTATATCCAAACTAATCCCACTGCACCGCTCTCTCCCCATAGCCCTGTATCAATCCCAAACTAATCCCACTGCCCAGCTCTCTCCTCTAGCCCTGTATCAATCACAAACTAATCCCACTGCCACGCTCACTCCCCATAGCCCCGGATCAATCCCACGCTTATCCCGCTCCTGTTCACTATCCAGTGACCCCTGGGTTAGAGAGAGGGGAAATCAGCCAGGGTTCCTGCTCCTGATCACAGTCCAGTGACCCCTGCGTTAGAGAGAGAGGGGAAATCAGCCAGGGTTCATGCTCCTGATCACTATCCAGTGACCCCTGGGTTAGAGAGAGGGGAAATCAGCCAGGGTTCCTGCTCCTGATCACTGCCCAGTGACCCCTGGGTTAGTGAGAGGGGAAATCAGCCAGGGTTCCTGCTCCTGATCACTGCCCAGTGACCCCTGGGTTAGAGAGAGAAGGAAATCAGCCAGGGTTCCTGCTCCTGATCACTGCCCAGTGACCCCTGGTAAGAGAGAGAGGGAAATCAGCGAGGGTTCATGCTCCGGATCACAGTCCAGTGACCCCGGGTTAGAGAGACAGGTGAAATCAGCCAGGGTTCCTGCTCCTGATCACAGTCCAGTGACCTCTGGGTTAGAGAGAGAGGGGAAATCAGCCCGGGTTCCAGCTCCTGATCACTATCCAGTGACCCCTGAGTTAGAGAGAGGGGGAACCAGCCAGGGTTCCTGCTCCTGATCACTATCCAGTGACCCCTGAGTTAGAGAGAGGAGGAAATCAGCCAGGGTTCCTGCTCCTGATCGCTATCCAGTGACCCCTGGGTTAGAGAGAAGGGAGATCAGCCTGGGTTCCTGCTCCTGATCACTGCCCAGTGACCCCTGGGTTAGAGAGAGAGGGAAATCAGCCAGGGTTCATGCTCCTGATCACTATCCAGTGAACCCTGGGTTAGAGAGAGGGGAAATCAGCCAGGGTTCCTGCTCCTTATCACTATCCAGTGACCCCTGGGTTAGAGAGAGGGGAAATCAGCCAGGGTTCCTGCTCCTGATCACTGTCCAGTGACCCCTGGGTTAGAGAGAGAGGTGAAATCAGCCAGGGTTCCTGCTCCTGATCACAGCCCAGTGACCCCTGGGTTAGAGAGAGAGGGGAAATCAGCCAGGGTTCGTGCTCCTGATCACTGTCCAGTGAACCCTGGGTTAGAGAGAGAGGTGAAATCAGCCAGGGTTCCTGCTCCTGATCACTATCCAGTGACCCCTGAGTTAGAGAGAGGGGAAATCAGCCAGGGTTCCTGCTCCTGATCACTATCCAGTGACCCCTGGGTTAGAGAGAGGGGAAATCAGCCTGGGTTCCTGCTCCTGATCACTGCCCAGTGACCCCTGGGTTAGAGAGACAGGTGAAATCAGCCAGGGTTCCTGCTCCTGATCACAGTCCAGTGACCCCTGGGTTAGAGAGAGAGGGGAAATCAGCCAGGGTTCATACTCCTGATCACTATCCAGTGACCCCTGGGTTAGAGAAAGGGGAAATCAGCCAGGGTTCCTGCTCCTGATCACTGCCCAGTGACCCCTGGGTTAGAGAGAGGGGAAATCAGCCAGGGTTCATGCTCCTGATCACTATCCAGTGACCCCTGGGTTAGAGAAAGGGGAAATCAGCCAGGGTTCCTGCTCCTGATCAATGCCCAGTGACCCCTGGGTTGGAGAGAGGGGAAATCAGCCAGGGTTCCTGCTCCTGATCATTGTCCAGTGACCCCTGGGTTAGAGAGAGAGGGAAATCAGCCAGGGTTCCTGCTCCTGATCAATGCCCAGTGACCCCTGGGTTGGAGAGAGGGGAAATCAGCCAGGGTTCCTGCTCCTGATCATTGTCCAGTGACCCCTGGGTTAGAGAGAGAGGGGAAATCAGCCAGGGTTCCTGCTCCTGATCACAGTCCAGTGACCCCTGGGTTAGAGAGAGAGGGGAAATCAGCCAGGGTTCATGCTCCTGATCACTATCCAGTGACCCCTGGGTTAGAGAAAGGGGAAATCAGCCAGGGTTCCTGCTCCTGATCACTATCCAGTGACCCCTGGGTTAGAGAAAGGGGAAATCAGCCAGGGTTCCTGCTCCTGATCAATGCCCAGTGACCCCTGGGTTGGAGAGAGGGGAAAATCAGCCAGGGTTCCTGCTCCTGATCATTGTCCAGTGACCCCTGGGTTAGAGAGAGAGGGAAATCAGCCAGGGTCATTTAAATCATGTTGCGAGAAAGGGAAATAGTTTGTGCCCCCGTTTGTACCTCAGAGTCTTAGAGACGGAGGGAACGGCAACAGAAAAAGAGGAAACAACATCTCCAAAAACTGATCCCAACTCATCGCCTAGGCTGGGGATAGATAACCTCGCCGCCTTCTTAGGAAGTTTAACCACTTTATTCACTTTCTGATTGGAGCTCCGTTTGGAATTAGACTTTATTTTGTCGGATGTTTAACGACAGCATTGAAGGGGGAAGGAGAAACTTGGAGCAACTTCTTGTGTCAAAGCTGCAGTGAGACTTGAATGAATTTAAAGATTTTTAATGAACTTTTCTCCAAAAATGAGTGTAAAAAACACTTTTTCCCCCTAAGTTTCGAACATGATTTTGGAAGAGACTGAAGCAAAAGCCAATTTTCCCCTCACCTAAACAAGTTTCAACCAGGTCTTGAAGTCCAAACGCTTTTAAAGAGCTCTGAAATGGTTAAAATGTTTTCAAATTGAAATATCTCAAGATTTGATTTTGAGTGATTGACTGAAGTGAGTAGCTTTACACAAACATGCAACCATGGTGTTGAGGAGGGGGAAGGTAGGGGAGGATTTGTAGGAGTTACATATTACTTTTTAATTACTTTTTAAAAATGTACCATTAAGACATTTAGGAAGAGAACCAAGAAAGGGGAAAAACACAAACCATTTTATAATGTCTGTCGTTCGATAGTCCTAACAAGTCGCAGGAATAACGTAAATATAGATTTCCTCTTAAACATTTAGTGGAGTGTTAATTGAAGCAAGAGTTATGTAATGATGTATAAAAATTGCAGGAAGCTACTTTAGAAGAAACCACTCTTTGTTTATTGAGAGAGACACAGAAAATACTTTGATTAAAGTGATAACGTACAATTCGATTTGGTTTGAATGTTTGAAATAGGAGATTAAAATTTGTGAGTATAATGAAGTTTGTTTCCTGCTTTTAATTGCGAAGTACCTAAAATAATTCAACACTCCTTGTGACAAGAGCAGGGATTAATATTGTGGAGAATGTTTGAGAGAAAAACATTAGAAGCGAAATTGGTAAATTATAAATCTTTACGTCAACATATCAGTAAACATTTGCAAGTCAGTCTGACTGGTTTTGCTGTCCAGGAAGAAAAACAAGTGTTTATTTCTGTTAAGTCATAGCTTTGCCTGCTTTTTTTGTTTATAATTCAGTGACACAAATTGTGTGTATATTTGTAAATTGTAAAATAACAGCAATAAATCACATTTCTGTGACATTCTTTCTGTCTTAAACGATTCAATTTGTGCCTCGGAATCTAGAAGCTTCTTTACCTGAACGGTTTGAATGGTTAAAGTTGATCTCAGCTATCAAAAGCTGTTTGCGACATTCCTGTATTGTGGAACAGTGTGATGTCTTTGCAGAGACAGGAATTCGCATTGTTGAATGGAGGTTTTTCTGATCTGTTGCATCCTGTGTAGATCAGAAACAGGTAAAGATGTTCATAGTAAACAGCCCAAGACAATGAAATGCTTAAACAATGTCTGGCCAAGGTCAGAGACTTCAAGCACAGGACATGTGGAATATACAAAACCCCATAGCCCTGTATCAATCCCAAACTAATCACACTGCCCCGCTCTCTCCCCATACCCTGTATCAATCCCCAAACTAATCCCACTGCCCCGCTCTCTCCCCATACCCTGTATCAATCCCCAAACTAATCCCACTGCCCTGCTGACTCCCCATAGCCCTGTATCAATCCCCAATCTAATCCCACTGCCCCGCTCTCTCCCCATACCCTGTATCAATCCCCAAACTAATCCCACTGCCCTGCTGACTCCCCATACCCTGTATCAATCCCCAATCTAATCCCACTGCCCCACTCTCTCCCCATAGCCCTGTATCAATCCCAAACTAATCCCACTGCCTCGCTTTCCCCCCATAGCTCTGTCTTGATCCCAAACTAATCCCACTGCCCTGCTCTCCCCCCATAGCCCTGAATCAATCCCAAACTAATCCCACTGCCCCACTCTCTCCCCATAGCCCTGCATCAATCCCAAACTTTTCCCAATAGCCCTGCATCAATTCCAAACTAATCCCTCCTCTGCCCCACTCTCTGCCCATAGCCCTGCATCATTCCCAAACTAACCCCACTGCCACGTTCTCTCCCCATAGCCCTGGGAGTGTTTGATGGGACAGTGTAGAGGGAGCATTACTATATATATCTAACCCGTGCAGCACCTGCCTTGGGAATGTTTGATGGGACAGTGTAGAGGGAGCTTTTTGTCTGTATCTAGCCCGTGCGGTACCTGCCTTGGGAGTGTTTGATGGGACAGTGCAGAGGGAGCATTACTTTATATCTAACCCGTGCCGTACCTGCCTTGGGAGTGTTTGATGGGACAGCGTAGAGGGAGCTTTACTCTGTATCTAACCCGTGCAGTACCTGCCTTGGGAGTGTTTGATGGGACAGTGTAGAGGGAGCTTCACTCTGTATCTAACCCGTGTTGTTCCTGCCCTGGGAGTTTTTGATGGGCTGGTTTAAAGAGAGCTTTACTCTATCGATTCTGTAGCAAACCTTGATAGATTGCAAGTCCGGGGATTCAGCGCATACACAGCGCAGGCAGAAACACGGAACTTGCGGGGCCTCTACCAAGGCCTAAGTCGTTGCTCCGGAGACCATGATTTCAGGGCCATTATCTTTGTTTGATGTAATCCTTCATTCCTGTGTATAAGACAGTGAGTCTCACGGCCTAAAATTCATTCAAATCTCAGTAAGAATACCCAGAACAGACTTTAATTGTCTTTTATTTGCTTCATTTTTCTAAGGTGTACCCAGATATCTGCAGACCAACATTCATCCGCATGTGAATCCCTCCTCTGCATTTAAATCAAATCACGGTAACACTTTTATTTAATCTACCGCGGTTCAGTATTGAAATATACCAGGAGATCCAGGCACGTTTTGATAAAGCAGATTAACAATGAGTTCAGTGGGGAAATTTAGCAAACAACAGGCCGATTTTAATATGATAAGGCAGGATCTGTCCAAAGTGGACTGGGAACAGCTACTTGACAACCCTCTGTCTCAGTCCCAAACTAATCCCACTGCCGTGCTCTCTCCCGATAGCCCTGTATCAATCTCCAAACTAATCCCACTGCCCTGCTTTCTCCCCATAGCCCTGTATCAATCACAAACTATTTCCACTGCCCCGCTCTCTCCCCATAGCCCTGTATCAATCCCCAACGTAAGCCCACTGCCCGCTTTCTCCCCGTAGCCCTGTATCAGACCACAACCTAATCCCACTGCCCGCTTTCTCCCCATAGCCCTGTTATATCCAAACAAATCCCACTGCCCGCTTTCTCCCCATAGCCCTGTGTTATATCCAAACTAATCCCACTGCCCCGCTTTCTCCCCATAGCCCTGTGTTATATCCAAACTAATCCCACTGCCCCGCTTTCTCCCCATAGCCCTGTATCAATCCCCAAATTAATCCCACTGCCCCGCTTTCTCCCCATAGCCCTGTATCAATCCCAAACAAATCCCACTGCCCCGCTCTCTCCCCATAGCCCTGTATCAATCCCCAACGTAAGTCCACTGCCCTGCTTTCTCCCCATAGCCGTGTTATATCCAAACAAATCCCACTGCCCCGCTCTCTCCCCATAGCCCTGTATCAATCCCCAACGTAAGCCCACTGCCCCGCTCTCTCCCCATAGCCCTGTGTTATGTCCAAACTAATCCCACTGCACCGCTCTCTCCCCATAGCCCTGTATCAATCCCCAACTTAAGCCCACTGCTCCGCTTTCTCCCCATAGCCCTGTGTTATGTCCAAACTAATCCCACTGCACCGCTCTCTCCCCATAGCCCTGTATCAATCCGCAAACTAATCACACTGCCCCGCTCACTCCCCATAGCCCTGCATCAATCCCAAACTAATCCCAGTGCCCCGCTCACTCCCGATATCCCTGTATCAATCCCAAACTAATCCCAAAGCCCCACTCTCTCCCCATAGCCCTGTATCAATCCCAAACTAATCACACTGCCCCGATCTCTCCCGATAGCCCTGTATCAATCCCAAACTATTCCCAATGCCTCGCTCGCTCCCGATAACCCCGTATCAATCCCAAACTAATCCCACTGCCCCGCTCACTCCTCAGAGCCCTGTATCAATCCACAAACTAATCCCACTCCCCTGCTCTCTCCCCATAGCCCTGTATCAATCCCAAACTAATCCCACTGCCCCGCTCTATCCCCATAGCCCTGTATCAATCCCCAAACTAATCCCACTCCCCTGCTCTCCACCCATACCCTGTATCAATCCCCAAACTAATCCCACTGCCCTGCTGACTCCCCATAGCCCTGCATCAATCCCCAAACTAATCCCACTGCCCCACTCTCTCCCGATTGCCCTGCATCAATCCCAAACTAATCACACTGCCCCGCTCTCTCCCCATAGCCCTGTATCAATCCCCAAACTAATCCCACTGCCCTGCTGACTCCCCATAGCCCTGTATCAATCCCCAAACTAATCCCACTGCCCCACTCTCTCCCGATTGCCCTGCATCAATCCCAAACTAATCCCACTGCCCTACTGACTCCCCATAGCCCTGTATCAATCCCCAAACTAATCCCACTGCCCCACTCTCTCCCGATTGCCCTGCATCAATCCCAAACTAATCACACTGCCGCGCTCTCTTCCCATAGTCCTGCATCAATCCCAACCTAATCCAACTGCCCCGCTCTCTCCCGATTGCCCTGTATCAATCCCAAACTAATCACACAGCCCCGCTCTCTCCCCATAGCCCTGTATCAGTCCCCAAACTAATCCCACTGCCCCGCTCACTCCCCATAGCCCTGTATCATTCCCAAACTAATCCCAGTGCCCCGCTCACTCCCGATAGCCCTGTATCAATCCCAAACTAATCCCAACGCCCCGCTCTCTCCCCATAGCCGTTTCAATCCCCAAACTAATCCCACTGCCCCGCTCTCTCCCCATAGCCTTGTATCAATCCCAAACTAATCCCACTGCCCCGCTCTCTCCCCATAGCCCTGTATCAATCCCAAACTAATCCCACTGCCCTGCTCTCTCCCCATAGCCCTGTATCAATCTCAAAATAATCCCACTGCCCCGCTCTATCCCCATAGCCCTGTATCAATCCCCAAACTAATCCCACTGCCCCACTCACTCCCCATAGCCCTGTATCATTCCCAAACTAATCCCAGTGCCCCGCTCACTCCCGATAGCCCTGTATCAATCCCAAACAAATCCCACTGCCCTGCTCTCTCCCCATAGCCCTGTATCAATCTCAAAATAATCCCACTGCCCCGCTCTCTCCCCATAGCCCTGTATCAATCCCCAAACTAATCCCACTGCCCCGCTCTCCCCCCATAGCCCTACATCAATCCTAAACTAATCCCACTGCCGCGCTCTCGTCCCATAGTCCTGCATCAATCCCAAACTAATCACACTGACCCGCTCTCTCCCCAGAGCCCTGTATCAATCCTCAAAACTAATCCCACTGCCCCGCTCTCTCCCCATAGCCCTGTATCAATCCCAAACTAATCCCACTGCCCCGCTCTCTCCCCATAGCCCTGTATCAGTCCCCAACGTAAGTCCACTGCCCCGCTTTCTCCCCATAGCCCTGTGTTATATCCAAACTAATCCCACTGCACCGCTCTCTCCCCATAGCCCTGTATCAATCCCAAACTAATCCCACTCCACCGCTCTCTCCTCTAGCCCTGTATCAATCCCAAACTAATCCCACTGCCGCGCTCTCGTCCCATAGTCCTGCATCAATCCCAAACTAATCACACTGACCCGCTCTCTCCCCAGAGCCCTGTATCAATCCTCAAAACTAATCCCACTGCCCCGCTCTCTCCCCATAGCCCTGTATCAATCCCAAACTAATCCCACTGCCCCGCTCTCTCCCCATAGCCCTGTATCAGTCCCCAACGTAAGTCCACTGCCCCGCTTTCTCCCCATAGCCCTGTGTTATATCCAAACTAATCCCACTGCACCGCTCTCTCCCCATAGCCCTGTATCAATCCCAAACTAATCCCACTGCCCCGCTCACTCCCCATAGCCCTGTATCAATCCGCAAACGAATCACACTGCCCCGCTCACTCCCCATAGCCCTGTATCAATCCCAAACTAATCCCAGTGCCCCGCTCACTCCCGATATCCCTGTATCAATCCCAAACTAATCCCAAAGCCCCACTCTCTCCCCATAGCCCTGTATCAGTCCCAAACTAATCACACTGCCCCGATCTCTCCCAATAGCCCTGTATCAATCCCAAACTATTCCCAATGCTTCGCTCGCTCCCCATAGTCCTGCATCAATCCCAAACTAATCCCACCGCCCCCGTCTCTCCCCAAAGCCCTGTATCAATCCCTAACTAATCACACTGCCCCGCTCTCTCCCCATAGCCCTGCATCAATCGCAAACTAATACCACTGCCCCCGTCTCTCCCCAAAGCCCTGTATCAATCCCTAACTAATCACACTGCCCCGCTCTCTCCCCATAGTCCTGCATCAATCGCAAACTAATACCACTGCCCCGCTCTTTCCCCATAGCCCTGTATCAATCCCCAAACTAATCCCACTGCCCCAATCTCTCCGCATAGCCCTGTATCAATCCCAAACTATTCCCAATGCCTCGCTCGCTCCCGATAACCCTGTATCAATCCCAAAGTAACCAGACTGCCCTGCACTCACCCCATAGCCCTGTATCAATCCCCAAACTAATCCCACTGCCCCGCTTTCTCCCCATAGCCCTGTATCAATCCCAAACAAATCCCACTGCCCCGCTCTCTCCCCATAGCCCTGTATCAATCCCCAACGTAAGTCCACTGCCCTGCTTTCTCCCCATAGCCGTGTTATATCCAAACAAATCCCACTGCCCCGCTCTCTCCCCATAGCCCTGTATCAATCCCCAACGTAAGCCCACTGCCCCGCTCTCTCCCCATAGCCCTGTGTTATGTCCAAACTAATCCCACTGCACCGCTCTCTCCCCATAGCCCTGTATCAATCCCCAACGTAAGCCCACTGCTCCGCTTTCTCCCCATAGCCCTGTGTTATGTCCAAACTAATCCCACTGCACCGCTCTCTCCCCATAGCCCTGTATCAATCCCAAACTAATCCCACTGCCCCGCTCTCTCCTCTCACCCTGTATCGATCACAAACTAATCCCACTGCCCCGCTCACTCCCCATAGCCCTGTATCAATCCCAAACGATTCCCACTGCCCCGCTCTCTCCCGATTGCCCTGTATCAATCCCAAACTAATCCCACTCCACCGCTCTCTCCTCTAGCCCTGTATCAATCACAAACTAATCCCACTGCCCCGCTCACTCCCCATAGCCCTGTATCAATCCGCAAACTAATCACACTGCCCCGCTCACTCCCCATAGCCCTGTATCAATCCCAAACTAATCCCAGTGCCCCGCTCACTCCCGATATCCCTGTATCAATCCCAAACTAATCCCAAAGCCCCACTCTCTCCCCATAGCCCTGTATCAGTCCCAAACTAATCACACTGCCCCGATCTCTCCCAATAGCCCTGTATCAATCCCAAACTATTCCCAATGCTTCGCTCGCTCCCCATAGTCCTGCATCAATCCCAAACTAATCCCACCGCCCCCGTCTCTCCCCAAAGCCCTGTATCAATCCCTAACTAATCACACTGCCCCGCTCTCTGCCCATAGCCCTGCATCAATCGCAAACTAATACCACTGCCCCCGTCTCTCCCCAAAGCCCTGTATCAATCCCTAACTAATCACACTGCCCCGCTCTCTCCCCATAGTCCTGCATCAATCGCAAACTAATACCACTGCCCCGCTCTTTCCCCATAGCCCTGTATCAATCCCCAAACTAATCCCACTGCCCCAATCTCTCCGCATAGCCCTGTATCAATCCCAAACTATTCCCAATGCCTCGCTCGCTCCCGATAACCCTGTATCAATCCCAAACTAACCAGACTGCCCTGCACTCACCCCATAGCCCTGTATCAATCCCCAAACTAATCCCACTGCCCCGCTTTCTCCCCACAGCCCTGTATCAATCCCAAACAAATCCCACTGCCCCGCTCTCTCCCCATAGCCCTGTATCAATCCCCAACGTAAGTCCACTGCCCTGCTTTCTCCCCATAGCCGTGTTATATCCAAACAAATCCCACTGCCCCGCTCTCTCCCCATAGCCCTGTATCAATCCCCAACGTAAGCCCACTGCCCCGCTCTCTCCCCATAGCCCTGTGTTATGTCCAAACTAATCCCACTGCACCGCTCTCTCCCCATAGCCCTGTATCAATCCCCAACATAAGCCCACTGCTCCGCTTTCTCCCCATAGCCCTGTGTTATGTCCAAACTAATCCCACTGCACAGCTCTCTCCCCATAGCCCTGTATCAATCCCAAACTAATCCCACTGCCCCGCTCTCTCCTCTCGCCCTGTATCAATCACAAACTAATCCCACTGCCCCGCTCACTCCCCATAGCCCTGTATCAATCCCAAACGATTCCCACTGCCCCGCTCTCTCCCGATTGCCCTGTATCAATCCCAAACTAATCACACTGCCCCGCTCTCTCCCCATAGCCCTGTATCAATCCCCAAACTAATCCCAATGCCCCGATCTCTCCCCATAGCCCTGCATCAATCCCCAAACTAATCCCACTGCCCCGATCTCTCCGCACAGCCCTGTATCAATCCCAAACTAATCCCAAAGCCCCGCTCTCTCCCCATAGCCTTGTATCAATCCCAAACTAATCCCACTGCCCCGCTCTCTCCCCATAGCCCTGTATCAATCCCAAACTAATCCCACCGCCCTGCTCTCTCCCCATAGCCCTGTATCAATCCCAAAATAATCCCACTGCCCCGCTCTATCCTCATAGCCCTGCATCAATCCCCAAACTAATCCCACTCCCCTGCTCTCCCCCATACCCTGTATCTCTCCCCAAAACTAATCCCACTGCCCCGCTCTCTCCCCATAGCCCTTTATCAATCCCAAACTAATCCAACTGCCTCGCTCGCTCCCGATAACCCTGTATCAATCCCAAACTAATCAGACTGCCCTGCTCTCACCCCATAGCCCTGTATCAATCCCCAAACTAATCCCACTGCCCCGCGATCTTCCCATAGCCCTGTATCAATCCCCAAACTAATCCCGCTGCCCCGCTCTCTCCCGATTGCCCAGTATCAATCCCAAACTAATCACACTGCCCCGCTCTCTCCCCATAGCCCTGTATCAATCCCCAAACTAATCCCACTGCCCCGCTCTCTCCCCATAGCTCTGTATCAATCCCAAATTAATCCCACTGCCCCGCACTCTCCCCATAGCCTTGTATCAATCCCAAACAAATCACACTGCCCCGCTCTCACCCCATAGCCCTGTATCAATTACCAAACTAATCCCACTGCCCCGCTCTCTCCCCATAGCCCTGTATCAATCCCAAACTAATCCCACTGCCCCGCTCTCTCCCCATAGCCCTGTATCAATCTCAAACTAATCCCTCTGCCCCGATCTCTCCCGATAGCCCTGTATCAATCGCAAGCTAATCCCACTGCCCCGCTCTCTCCCCATAGCCCTGTATCAATCTCAAACTAATCCCACTGCCCCGATCCCTCCCGATAGCCCTGTATCAATCCCAAACTAATCCCACTGCCCCGCTCTCTCCATAGCCCTGTATCAATCCCAAACTAATCCCAATGCCCCGCTCTCTCCCCATAGCCCTGTATCAATCCCAAACTAATCCCACTGCCCCGCTCTCTCCCCATAGCCCTGTATCAATCCCAAACTAATCCCACTGCCCTGCTCTCTCCCCATAGCCCTGTATCAATCCCAAACTAATCACACTGCCCCGATCTCTCCCGATAGCCCTGTATCAATCCCAAACTATTCCCAATGCCTCGCTCGCTCCCGATAACCCTATATCAATCCCAAACTAATCAGACTGCCCTGCTCTCACCCCATAGCCCTGTATCAATCCCCAAACTAATCCCACTGCCCCGCGCTCTTCCCATAGCCCTGTATCAATCCCCAAACTAATCCCACTGCCCCGCTCTCTCCCGATTGCCCTGTATCAATCCCAACCTAATCCCACTGCCTCGCTTTCCCCCCATAGCTCTGTCTTGATCCCAAACTAATCCCACTGCCCTGCTCTCCCCCCATAGCCCTGAATCAATCCCAAACTAATCCCACTGCCCCACTCTCTCCCCATAGCCCTGCATCAATCCCAAACTTTTCCCAATAGCCCTGCTTCAATTCCAAACTAATCCCTCCTCTGCCCCACTCTCTGCCCATAGCCCTGCATCATTCCCAAACTAACCCCACTGCCACGCTCTCTCCCCATAGCCCTGGGAGTGTTTGATGGGACAGTGTAGAGGGAGCATTACTATATATATCTAACCCGTGCAGCACCTGCCTTGGGAATGTTTGATGGGACAGTGTAGAGGGAGCTTTTTGCCTGTATCTAACCCGTGCGGTACCTGCCTTGGGAGTGTTTGATGGGACAGTGTAGAGGGAGCATTACTCTGTATCTAACCCGTGCTGTACCTGCCTTGGGAGTGTTTGATGGGACAGCGTAGAGGGAGCTTTACTCTGTATCTAACCCGTGCAGTACCTGCCTTGGGAGTGTTTGATGGGACAGTGTAGAGGGAGCTTCACTCTGTATCTAACCTGTGTTGTTCCTGCCCTGGGAGTTTTTGATGGGCTAGTTTAAAGAGAGCTTTACTCTATCGATTCTGTAGCAAACCTTGATAGATTGCAAGTCCGGGGATTCAGCGCATACACAGCGCAGGCAGAAACACGGAACTTGCGGGGCCTCTACCAAGGCCTAAGTCGTTGGTACGGAGACCATGATTTCAGGGCCATTATCTTTGTTTGATGTAATCCTTCACTCCTGTGTATAAGACAGTGAGTCTCACGGCCTAAAATTCATTCAAATCTCAGTAAGAATACCCAGAACAGACTTTAATTGTCTTTTATTTGCTTCGTTTTTCTAAGGTGTACCCAGATATCTGCAGACCAACATTCATCCGCATGTGAATCCCTCCTCTGCATTTAAATCAAATCACGGTAACACTTTTATTTAATCTACCGAGGTTGAGTATTGAAATATACCAGGAGATCCAGGCACGTTTTGATAAAGCAGATTAACAATGAGTTCAGTGGGGATATTTAGCAAACAACAGGCCGATTTTAATATGATAAGGCAGGATCTGTCCAAAGTGGACTGGGAACAGCTACTTGACAACCCTCTGTCTCAGTCCCAAACTAATCCCACTGCCCTGCTCTCTCCTGTTAGCCCTTTATCAATCGCCAACCTAATCCCACTGCCCCGCTCTCTCCCCATAGCCCTGCATCAGTCCCCAACCTAATCCCACTGCCGCGCTCTCTCCCGATAGCCTTGTATCAATCTCCAAACTAATCCCACTGCCCTGCTTTCTCCCCATAGCCCTGTATCAATCACAAACTATTTCCACTGCCCTGCTCTCTCCCCATAGCCCTGTATCAATCCCCAATGTAAGCACACTGCCCGCTTTCTCCCCATAGCCCTGTGTTATATCCAAACAAATCCCACTGCCCGCTTTCTCCCCATAGCCCTGTGTTATATCCAAACTAATCCCACTGCCCCGCTTTCTCCCCATAGCCCTGTATCAATCCCCAAATTAATCCCAATGCCCCGCTTTCTCCCCATAGCCCTGTATCAATCCCAAACAAATCCCACTGCCCCGCTCTCTCCCCATAGCCCTGTATCAATCCCCAACGTAAGTCCACTGCCCTGCTTTCTCCCCATAGCCTTGTGTTATATCCAAACAAATCCCACTGCCCCGCTCTCTCCCCACAGCCCTGTTTCAATCCCCAACGTAAGCCCACTGCCCCGCTTTCTCCCCATAGCGCTGTGTTATATCCAAACTAATCCCACTGCACCGCTCTCTCCCCATAGCCCTGTATCAATCCCAAACTAATCCCACTGCCCAGCTCTCTCCTCTAGCCCTGTATCAATCACAAACTAATCCCACTGCCACGCTCACTCCCCATAGCCCCGGATCAATCCCACGCTTGTCCCGCTCCTGATCACTATCCAGTGACCTCTGTGTTAGTGAGAGGGGAAATCAGCCAGGGTTCCTGCTCCTCATCACTGCCCAGTGACCCCTGGGTTAGAGCGAGAAGGAAATCAGCCAGGGTTCCTGCTCCTGATCACTGCCCAGTGACCCCTGGTTAGAGAGAGAGGGAAATCAGCGAGGGTTCATGCTCCTGATCACAGTCCAGTGACCCCGGGTTAGAGAGACAGGTGAAATCAGCCAGGGTTCCTGCTCCTGATCACTGCCCAGTGACCCCTGGGTTAGAGCGAGAAGGAAATCAGCCAGGGTTCCTGCTCCTGATCACTGCCCAGTGACCCCTGGTTAGAGAGAGAGGGAAATCAGCGAGGGTTCATGCTCCTGATCACACTCCAGTGACCCCTGGGTTAGAGAGACAGATGAAATCAGCCAGGGTTCGTGCTCCTGATCACTGTCCAGTGACCCCTGGGTTAAAGAGAGAGGTGAAATTAGCCAGGGTTCCTGCTCCTGATTACAGTCCAGTGAACCCTGGGTTAGAGAGAGAGGGGAAATCAGCCAGGGTTCCTGCTCCTGATCACATTCCAGTGACCCCTGGGTTAGAGAGAGGGGAAATCAGCCAGGGTTCCTGCTCCTGATCACTGCCCAGTCACCTCTGGGTTAGAGAGAGAGGGGAAATCAGCCAGGGTTCCTGCTCCTGATCACTATCCAGTCACCCCTGAGTTAGAGAGAGGTGAAATCAGCCAGGGTGCCTGCTCCTGATCACTATCCAGTGACCCCTGAGTTAGAGAGAGGGGAAATCAGCCAGGGTTCATGCTCCTGATCACTGTCCAGTGACCCCTGAGTTAGAGAGAGGTGAAATCAGCCAGGGTTCATGCTCCTGATCACTATCCAGTGACCCCTGAGTTAGAGAGAGGGGAAATCAGCCAGGGTTCCTGCTCCTGATCACTATCCAGTGACCCCTGGGTTAGAGAGAGAGGGAAATCAGCCAGGGTTCATGCTCCTGATCACTATCCAGTGACCCCTGGGTTAGAGAGAGGGGAAATCAGCCAGGGTTCCTGCTCCTTATCACTGCCCAGTGACCCCTGGGTTAGAGAGAGAGGGAAATCAGCCAGGGTTCCTGCTCCTGATCACTATCCAGTGACCCCTGGGTTAGAGAGAAGGGAAATCAGCCTGGGTTCCTGCTCCTGATCACTGCCCAGTGACCCCTGGGTTAGAGAGAGAGGGAAATCAGCCAGGGTTCATGCTCCTGATCACTATCCAGTGACCCCTGGGTTAGAGAGAGGGGAAATCAGCCAGGGTTCCTGCTCCTGATCACTGCCCAGTGACCCCTGGGTTAGAGAGAGAGGGGAAATCAGCCAGGGTTCCTGCTCCTGATCACAGTCCAGTGACCCCTGGGTTAGAGAGACAGGTGAAATCAGCCAGGGTTCCTGCTCCTGATCACAGTCCAGTGACGCCTGGGTTAGAGAGAGAGGGGAAATCAGCCAGGGTTCATGCTCCTGATCACTATCCAGTGACCCCTGAGTTAGAGAAAGGGGAAATCAGCCAGGGTTCCTGCTCCTGATCACTGCCCAGTGACCCCTGGGTTAGAGAGAGGGGAAAATCAGCCAGGGTTCCTGCTCCTGATCATTGTCCAGTGACCCCTGGGTTAGAGAGAGAGGGAAATCAGCCAGGGTCATTTAAATCATGTTGCGAGAAAGGGAAATAGTTTGTGCCCCCGTTTGTACCTCAGAGTCTTAGAGACGGAGGGAACGGCAACAGAAAAAGAGGAAACAACATCTCCAAAAACTGATCCCAACTCATCGCCACGGCTGGGGATAGATAACCTCGCCGCCTTCTTAGGAAGTTTAACCACTTTATTCACTTTCTGATTGGAGCTCCGTTTGGAATTAGACTTTATTTTGTCAGATGTTTAACGACAGCATTGAAGGGGGAAGGAGAAACTTGGAGCAACTTCTTGTGTCAAAGCTGCAGTGAGACTTGAATGAATTTAAAGATTTTTAATGAACTTTTCTCCAAAAATGAGTGTAAAAAACACTTTTTCCCCCTAAGTTTCGAACATGATTTTGGAAGAGACTGAAGCAAAAGCCAATTTTCCCCTCACCTAAACAAGTTTCAACCAGGTCTTGCAGTCCAAACGCTTTTAAAGAGCTCTGAAATGGTTAAAATGTTTTCAAATTGAAATATCTCAAGATTTGATTTTGAGTGATTGACTGAAGTGAGTAGCTTTACACAAACATGCAACCATGGTGTTGAGGAGGGGGAAGGTAGGGGAGGATTTGTAGGAGTTACATATTACTTTTTAATTACTTTTTAAAAATGTACCATTAAGACATTTAGGAAGAGAACCAAGAAAGGGGAAAAACACAAACCATTTTATAATGTCTGTCGTTCGATAGTCCTAACAAGTCGCAGGAATAACGTAAATATAGATTTCCTCTTAAACATTTAGTGGAGTGTTAATTGAAGCAAGAGTTATGTAATGATGTATAAAAATTGCAGGAAGCTACTTTAGAAGAAACCACTCTTTGTTTATTGAGAGAGACACAGAAAATACTTTGATTAAAGTGATAACGTACAATTCGATTTGGTTTGAATGTTTGAAATAGGAGATTAAAATTTGTGAGTATAATGAAGTTTGTTTCCTGCTTTTAATTGCGAAGTACCTAAAATAATTCAACACTCCTTGTGACAAGAGCAGGGATTAATATTGTGGAGAATGTTTGAGAGAAAAACATTAGAAGCGAAATTGGTAAATTATAAATCTTTACGTCAACATATCAGTAAACATTTGCAAGTCAGTCTGACTGGTTTTGCTGTCCAGGAAGAAAAACAAGTGTTTATTTCTGTTAAGTCATAGCTTTGCCTGCTTTTTTTGTTTATAATTCAGTGACACAAATTGTGTGTATATTTGTAAATTGTAAAATAACAGCAATAAATCACATTTCTGTGACATTCTTTCTGTCTTAAACGATTCAATTTGTGCCTCGGAATCTAGAAGCTTCTTTACCTGAAAGGTTTGAATGGTTAAAGCTGATCTCAGCTATCAAAAGCTGTTTGCGACATTCCTGCATTGTGGAACAGTGTGATGTCTTTGCAGAGACAGGAATTCGCATTGTTGAATGGAGGTTTTTCTGATCTGTTGCATCCTGTGTAGATCAGAAACAGGTAAAGATGTTCATAGTAAACAGCCAGTAAACAGCCCAAGACAATGAAATGCTAAAACAATGTCTGGCCAAGGTCAGAGACTTCAAGCACAGGACATGTGGAATATACAAAACCCCATAGCCCTGTATCAATCCCAAACTAATCACACTGCCCCGCTCTCTCCCCCATACCCTGTATCAATCCCCAAACTAATCCCACTGCCCCGCTCTCTCCCCATACCCTGTATCAATCCCCAAACTAATCCCACTGCCCTGCTGACTCCCCATACCCTGTATCAATCCCCAATCTAATCCCACTGCCCCGCTCTCTCCCCATACCCTGTATCAATCCCCAAACTAATCCCACTGCCCCGCTCTCTCCCCATAGCCCTGTATCAATCCCAAACTAATCCCACTGCCCCGCTCTCTCCCCATACCCTGTATCAATCCCCAAACTAATCCCACTGCCCCGCTCTCTCCCCATACCCTGTATCAATCCCCAATCTAATCCCACTGCCCTGCTCTCTCCCCATAGCCCTGTATCAATCCCAAACTAATCCCACTGCCCCGCTCTCTCCCCATAGCCCTGTATCAATCCCCAAACTAATCCCACTCCCCTGCTCTCTCCCCATACCCTGTATCAATCCCCAAACTAATCCCACTGCCCTGCTGACTCCCCATAGCCCTGTATCAATCCCCAAACTAATCCCACTGCCCCACTCTCTCCCGATTGCCCTGCATCAATCCCAAACTAATCACACTCCCCCGCTCTCTCCCCATAGCCCTCTATCAATCCCCAAACTAATCCCACTGCCCCGCTCTCTCCCCATAGCCCTGTATCAATCCCAAAACTAATCCCACTGCCCAGCTCTCCCCCCATAGCCCTTTATCAATCCCAACCTAATCCAACTGCCTCGCTCGCTCCCGATAACCCTGCATCAATCCCAAACTAATCAGACTGCCCTGCTCTCACCCCATAGCCCTGTATCAATCACCAAACTAATCCCACTGCCCCGCTCTCTCCCGATTGCCCTGTATGAATCCCAAACTAATCAAACAGCCCTGCTCTCTCCCCATAGCCCTGTATCAATCCCAAAACTAATCCCACTGCCCCGCTCTCTCCCCATAGCCCTGTACCAATCCGCAAACTAATCCCACTGCCCCGCTCACTCCCCATAGCCCTGTATCAATCCCAAACTAATCCCAGTGCCCCGCTCACTCCCGATAGCCCTGTATCAATCCAAAACTAATCCCACTGCCCTGCTCTCTCCCCACAGCCCTGTATCAATCCCAAACTAATCACATTGCCCCGATCTCTCCCGATAGCCCTGTATCAATCCCAAACTATTCCCAATGCCTCGCTCGCTCCCGATAACCCTGTATCAATCCCAAACTAATCAGACTGCCCTGCTCTCACCCCATAGCCCTGTATCAATCCCCAAACTAATCCCACTGCCCCGCGCTCTTCCCATAGCCCTGTATCAATCCCCAAACTAATCCCACTGCCCCGCTCTCTCCCGATTGCCCTGTATCAATCCCAAACTAATCACACTGCCCCGCTCTCTCCCCATAGCCCTGTATCAATCCCGAAACTAATCCCACTGCCCCGATCTCTCCGCATAGCCCTGTATCAATCCCAAACTAATCCCAAAGCCCCACTCTCTCCCCATAGCCCTGTATCAATCCCAAACTAATCACACTGCCCCAATCTCTCCCGCTAGGCCGGTATCAATCCCAAACTATTCCCAATGCCTCGCTCGCTCCCGATAACCCTGTATCAATCCCAAACTAATCAGACTGCCCTGCACTCACCCCATAGACTTGTATCAATCCCCAAACTAATACCACAGCCCCGCGCTCTCCCGATAGCCCTGTCTCAATCCCCAAACTAATCCCACTGCCCCACTCCCTCCCGATTGCCCTGTCTCAATCCCCAAACTAATCCCACTGCCCCGCTCTCTCCCGATTGCCCTGTATCAATCCCAAACTAATCACACTGCCCCGCTCTCTCCCCATAACCCTGTGTCAATCCCCAAACTAATCCCACTGCCCCACTCTCTCCCCATAGCCCTGTATCAATCCCCAAACTAATCCCACTGCCTCACTCTCCCCCCATAGCCCTACATCAATCCTAAACTAATCCCACTGCCGCGCTCTCTTCCCATAGTCCTGCATCAATCCCAAACTAATCACACAGCCCCGCTCTCTCCCCATAGCCCTGTATCAATCCCCAAAACTAATCCCACTGCCTCGCTCTCTCCCCATAGCCCTGTATCAGTCCCAAAATAATCCCACTGCCCCACTCTATCCCCATAGCCCTGTATCAATCCCCAAACTAATCCCACTCCCCTGCTCTCTCCCCAAACCCTGTATCAATCCCCAAACTAATCCCACTGCCCTGCTGACTCCCCATAGCCCTGTATCAATCCCCAAACTAATCCCACTGCCCCGCTCTCTCCCGATTGCCCTGTATCAATCCAAAACTAATCACACTGCCCCGCTCTATCCCCATAGCCCTGTATCAATCCCCAAACTAATCCCACTGCCTCGCTCTCCCCCCATAGCCCTGTATCAATCCACAAACTAATCCCACTGCCCCGCGCTCTCCCGATAGCCCTACATCAATCCCCAAACTAATCCCACTGCCCCGCTCTCTCCTGATTGCCCTGTATCAATCCCTAACTAATCACACTGCCCCGCTCTCTCCCCATAGCCCTGCATCAATCGCAAACTAATACCACTGCCCCCGTCTCTCCCCAAAGCCCTGTATCAATCCCTAACTAATCACACTGCCCCGCTCTCTCCCCATAGTCCTGCATCAATCGCAAACTAATACCACTGCCCCGCTCTTTCCCCATAGCCCTGTATCAATCCCCAAACTAATCCCACTGCCCCAATCTCTCCGCATAGCCCTGTATCAATCCCAAACTAATCAGACTGCCCTGCACTCACCCCATAGCCCTTTATCAATCCCCAAACTAATCCCACTGCCCCGCGCTCTCCCCATAGCCCTGTATCAGTCCCCAAGCTAATCCCACTGCCCCGCTCTCTCCCGATTGCACTGTATCAATCCCAAACTAATCCCACTGCCCCGCTCTCTCCCCATAGCCCTGTATCAATCCCAAACTAATCCCACTGCCCCGCTCTCTCCCCATAGCCCTGTATCAATCCAAAACTAATCCCAAAGCCCCACTCTCTCCCCATAGTCCTGTATCAATCCCAAACTAATCCCAATGCCCCGCTCTCTCCCCATAGCCCTGTTTCAATCCCCAAACTAATCCCACTGCCCCGCTCTCTCCCCATAGCCTTGTATCAAACCCAAACTAATCCCACTGCCCCGCTCTATCCCCATAGCCCTGTATCAATCCCCAAACTAATCCCACTGCCTCACTCTCCCCCCATAGCCCTACATCAATCCTAAACTAATCCCACTGCCGCGCTCTCTTCCCATAGTCCTGCATCAATCCCAAACTAATCACACAGCCCCGCTCTCTCCCCATAGCCCTGTATCAATCCCCAAAACTAATCCCACTGCCTCGCTCTCTCCCCATAGCCCTGTATCAGTCCCAAAATAATCCCACTGCCCCGCTCTATCCCCATAGCCCTGTATCAATCCCCAAACTAATCCCACTCCCCTGCTCTCTCCCCAAACCCTGTATCAATCCCCAAACTAATCCCACTGCCCTGCTGACTCCCCATAGCCCTGTATCAATCCCCAAACTAATCCCACTGCCCCGCTCTCTCCCGATTGCCCTGTATCAATCCAAAACTAATCACACTGCCCCGCTCTATCCCCATAGCCCTGTATCAATCCCCAAACTAATCCCACTGCCCCGCTCTCTCCCCATAGCCCTGTATCAATCCACAAACTAATCCCACTGCCCCGCGCTCTCCCGATAGCCCTACATCAATCCCCAAACTAATCCCACTGCCCCGCTCTCTCCTGATTGCCCTGTATCAATCCCTAACTAATCACACTGCCCCGCTCTCTCCCCATAGCCCTGCATCAATCGCAAACTAATACCACTGCCCCCGTCTCTCCCCAAAGCCCTGTATCAATCCCTAACTAATCACACTGCCCCGCTCTCTCCCCATAGTCCTGCATCAATCGCAAACTAATACCACTGCCCCGCTCTTTCCCCATAGCCCTGTATCAATCCCCAAACTAATCCCACTGCCCCAATCTCTCCGCATAGCCCTGTAACAATCCCAAACTATTCCCAATGCCTCGCTCGCTCCTGATAACCCTGTATCAATCCCAAACTAATCAGACTGCCCTGCACTCACCCCATAGCCCTGTATCAATCCCCAAACTAATCCCACTGCCCCGCGCTCTCCCCATAGCCCTGTATCAATCCCCAAGCTAATCCCACTGCCCCGCTCTCTCCCGATTGCACTGTATCAATCCCAAACTAATCCCACTGCCCCGCTCTCTCCCCATAGCCCTGTATCAATCCCCAAACTAATCCCACTGCCCCGCTCTCTCCCCATAGCCCTGTATCAATCCAAAACTAATCCCAAAGCCCCACTCTCTCCCCATAGTCCTGTATCAATCCCAAACTAATCCCAATGCCCCGCTCTCTCCCCATAGCCCTGTTTCAATCCCCAAACTAATCCCACTGCCCCGCTCTCTCCCCATAGCCTTGTATCAAACCCAAACTAATCCCACTGCCCCGCTCTATCCCCATAGCCCTGTATCAATCCCCAAACTAATCCCACTCCCCTGCTCTCTCCCCATACCCTGTATCAATCCCCAAACTAATCCCACTGCCCCGCTCGCTCCCCATAGCCTGTATCAATCCCAAAACTAATCCCACTGCCCCGCTCTCCCCCCATAGCCCTACATCAATCCTAAACTAATCCCACTGCCGCGCTCTCTTCCCATAGTCCTGCATCAATCCCAAACTAATGAGACTGCCCTGCTCTCACCCCATAGCCCTGTATCAATCCCCAAACTAATCCCACTGCCCCGCTCTCTCCCGATTGCCCTGTATCAATCCCCAAACTAATCCCACTGCCCCGCTCTCTCCCCATAGCCCTGTATCAATCTCAAACTAATCCCTCTGCCCCGATCTCTCCCGATAGCCCTGTATCAATCCCAAACTAATCCCACTGCCCCGCTCTCTCCCCATCGCCCTGTATCAATCTCAAACTAATCCCACTGCCCCGTTCTCTCCCGATAGCCCTGTATCAATCCCAAACTAATCCCACTTCCCCGCTCTCTCCATAGCCCTGTATCAATCCCCAAACTAATCAAACTGCCTCGCTCTCTCCCCATAGCCCTGTATCAATCCCCAAACTAATCCCACTGCCCCGCTCTCTCCCCATAGCCCTGTATCAATCCGCAAACTAATCCCACTGCCCCGCTCACTCCCCATAGCCCTGTATCAATCCCAAACTAATCCCAGTGCCCCGCTCACTCCCGATAGCCCTGTATCAATCCAAAACTAATCCCAAAGCCCCACTCTCTCCCCATAGTCCTGTATCAATCCCAAACTAATCCCAATGCCCCGCTCTCTCCCCATAGCCCTGTATCAATCCCAAACTAATCCCACTGCCCTGCTCTCTCCCCATAGCCCTGTATCAATCCCAAACTAATCACACTGCCCCGATCTCTCCCGATAGACCTGTATCAATCCCAAACTATTCCCAATGCCTCGCTCGCTCCCGATAACCCTGTATCAATGCCAAACTAATCAGGCTGCCCTGCTCTCACCCCATAGCCCTGAATCAATCCCCAAACTAATCCCACTGCCCCGCGCTCTTCCCATAGCCCTGTATCAATCCCCAAACTAATCCCACTGTCCCGCTCTCTCCCGATTGCCCTGTATCAATCCCAAACTAATCACACTGCCCCGCTCTCTCCCCATAGCCCTGTATCAATCCCCTAACTAATCCCACTGCCCCGATCTCTCCGCATAGCCCTGTATCAATCCCAAACTAATCCCAAAGCCCCACTCTCTCCCCATAGCCCTGTATCAATCCCAAACTAATCACACTGCCCCAATCTCTCCCGCTTGCCAGGTATCAATCCCAAACTATTCCCAATGCCTCGCTCGCTCCCGATAACCCTGTATCAATCCCAAACTAATCAGACTGCCCTGCACTCACCCCATAGCCCTGTATCAATCCCCAAAACTAATCCCACTGTACCGCTCTCTCCCCATAGCCCTTTATCAATCCCAACCTAATCCAACTGCCTCGCTCGCTCCCGATAACCCTGTATCAATCCCAAACTAATCAGACTGCCCTGCTCTCACCCCATAGCACTGTATCAATCACCAAACTAATCCCACTGCCCCGCTCTCTCCCGATTGCCCTGTATCAATCCCAAACTAATCCCAGTGCCCCGCTCTCTCCCGATTGCCCTGTATGAATCCCAAACTAATCAAACTGCCCCGCTCTCTCCCCATAGCCCTGTATCAATCCCAAAACTAATCCCACTGCCCCGCTCTCTCCCCATAGCCCTGTACCAATCCGCAAACTAATCCCACTGCCCCGCTCACTCCCGATAGCCCTGTATCAATCCCAAACTAATCCCACTGCCCTGCTCTCTCCCCATAGCCCTGTATCAATCCCAAACTAATCACATTGCCCCGATCTCTCCCGATAGCCCTGTATCAATCCCAAACTATTCCCAATGCCTCGCTCGCTCCCGATAACCCTGTATCAATCCCAAACTAATCAGACTGCCCTGCTCTCACCCCATAGCCCTGTATCAATCCCCAAACTAATCCCACTGCCCCGCGCTCTTCCCATAGCCCTGTATCAATCCCCAAACTAATCCCACTGCCCCGCTCTCTCCCGATTGCCCTGTATCAATCCCAAACTAATCACACTGCCCCGCTCTCTCCCCATAGCCCTGTATCAATCCACAAACTAATCCCACTGCCCCGATCTCTCCGCATAGCCCTGTATCAATCCCAAACTAATCCCAAAGCCCCACTCTCTCCCCATAGCCCTGTATCAATCCCAAACTAATCACACTGCCCCAATCTCTCCCGCTAGGCCGGTATCAATCCCAAACTATTCCCAATGCCTCGCTCGCTCCCGATAACCCTGTATCAATCCCAAACTAATCAGACTGCCCTGCACTCACCCCATAGCCCTGTATCAATCCACAAACTAATCCCACTGCCCCGATCTCTCCGCATAGCCCTGTATCAATCCCAAACTAATCCCAAAGCCCCACTCTCTCCCCATAGCCCTGTATCAATCCCAAACTAATCACACTGCCACAATCTCCCCCGATAGCCCTGTATCAATCCCAAACTATTCCCAATGCCTCGCTCGCTCCCGATAACCCTGTATCAATCCCAAACTAATCAGACTGCCCTGCACTCACCCCATAGCCCTGTATCAATCCCCAAACTAATCCCACTGCCCCGCGCTCTCCCGATAGCCCTGTCTCAATCCCCAAACTAATCCCACTGCCCCGCTCTCTCCCGATTGCCCTGTATCAATCCCAAACTAATCACACTGCCCCGCTCTCTCCCCATAGCCCTGTGTCAATCCCCAAACTAATCCCACTGCCCCACTCTCTCCCCATAGCCCTGTATCAATCTCAAACTAATCCCTCTGCCCCGATCTCTCCCGATAGCCCTGTATCAATCCCAAACTAATCCCACTGCCCCGCTCTCTCCCCATAGCCCTGTATCAATCTCAAACTAATCCCACTGCCTCGTTCTCTCCCGATAGCCCTGTATCAATCCCAAACTAATCCCACTGCCCCGCTCTCTCCATAGCCCTGTATCAATCCCCAAACTAATCCCACTGCCCCGCTCTCTCCCCATAGCCCTGTATCAATCTCAAACTAATCCCACTGCCTCGTTCTCTCCCGATAGCCCTGTATCAATCCCAAACTAATCCCACTGCCCCGCTCTCTCCATAGCCCTGTATCAATCCCCAAACTAATCCCACTGCCTCGCTCTCTCCCCATAGCCCTGTATCAATCCCCAAACTAATCCCACTGCCCCGCTCTCTCCCCATAGCCCTGTGTCAATCCCCAAACTAATCCCACTGCCCCACTCTCTCCCCATAGCCCTGTATCAATCCCAAACTAATCCCACTGCCACGCTCTCTCCCCATTGCCCTGTATCAATCTCAAACTAATCCCACTGCCTCGTTCTCTCCCGATAGCCCTGTATCAATCCCAAACTAATCCCACTGCCCCGCTCTCTCCATAGCCCTGTATCAATCCCCAAACTAATCAAACTGCCTCGCTCTCTCCCCATAGCCCTGTATCAATCCCCAAACTAATCCCACTGCCCCGCTCTCTCCCCATAGCCCTGTATCAATCCGCAAACTAATCCCACTGCCCCGCTCACTCCCCATAGCCCTGTATCAATCCCAAACTAATCCCAGTGCCCCGCTCACTCCCGATAGCCCTGTATCAATCCAAAACTAATCCCAAAGCCCCACTCTCTCCCCATAGTCCTGTATCAATCCCAAACTAATCCCAATGCCCCGCTCTCTCCCCATAGCCCTGTATCAATCCCAAACTAATCCCACTGCCCTGCTCTCTCCCCATAGCCCTGTATCAATCCCAAACTAATCACACTGCCCCGATCTCTCCCGATAGCCCTGTATCAATCCCAAACTATTCCCAATGCCTCGCTCGCTCCCGATAACCCTGTATCAATGCCAAACTAATCAGGCTGCCCTGCTCTCACCCCATAGCCCTGAATCAATCCCCAAACTAATCCCACTGCCCCGCGCTCTTCCCATAGCCCTGTATCATTCCCCAAACTAATCCCACTGTCCCGCTCTCTCCCGATTGCCCTGTATCAATCCCAAACTAATCACACTGCCCCGCTCTCTCCCCATAGCCCTGTATCAATCCCCTAACTAATCCCACTGCCCCGATCTCTCCGCATAGCCCTGTATCAATCCCAAACTAATCCCAAAGCCCCACTCTCTCCCCATAGCCCTGTATCAATCCCAAACTAATCACACTGCCCCAATCTCTCCCGCTTGCCAGGTATCAATCCCAAACTATTCCCAATGCGTCGCTCGCTCCCGATAACCCTGTATCAATCCCAAACTAATCAGACTGCCCTGCACTCACCCCATAGCCCTGTATCAATCCCCAAAACTAATCCCACTGTACCGCTCTCTCCCCATAGCCCTTTATCAATCCCAACCTAATCCAACTGCCTCGCTCGCTCCCGATAACCCTGTATCAATCCCAAACTAATCAGACTGCCCTGCTCTCACCCCATAGCCCTGTATCAATCACCAAACTAATCCCACTGCCCCGCTCTCTCCCGATTGCCCTGTATGAATCCCAAACTAATCAAACTGCCCCGCTCTCTCCCCATAGCCCTGTATCAATCCCAAAACTAATCCCACTGCCCCGCTCTCTCCCCATAGCCCTGTACCAATCCGCAAACTAATCCCACTGCCCCGCTCACTCCCCATAGCCCTGTATCAATCCCAAACTAATCCCAGTGCCCCGCTCACTCCCGATAGCCCTGTATCAATCCAAAACTAATCCCACTGCCCTGCTCTCACCCCATAGCCCTGTATCAATCCCCAAACTAATCCCACTGCCCCGCGCTCTTCCCATAGCCCTGTATCAATCCCCAAACTAATCCCACTGCCCCGCTCTCTCCCGATTGCCCTGTATTAATCCCAAACTAATCACACTGCCCCGCTCTCTCCCCATAGCCCTGTATCAATCCACAAACTAATCCCACTGCCCCGATCTCTCCGCATAGCCCTGTATCAATCCCAAACTAATCCCAAAGCCCCACTCTCTCCCCATAGCCCTGTATCAATCCCAAACTAATCACACTGCCCCAATCTCTCCCGCTAGGCCGGTATCAATCCCAAACTATTCCCAATGCCTCGCTCGCTCCCGATAACCCTGTATCAATCCCAAACTAATCAGACTGCCCTGCACTCACCCCATAGCCCTGTATCAATCCCCAAACTAATACCACAGCCCCGCGCTCTCCCGATAGCCCTGTCTCAATCCCCAAACTAATCCCACTGCCCCACTCCCTCCCGATTGCCCTGTATCAATCCCAAACTAATCACACTGCCCCGCTCTCTCCCCATAGCCCTGCATCAATCCCCAAACTAATCCCACTGCCCCGATCTCTCCGCATAGCCCTGTATCAATCCCAAACTAATCCCAAATCCCCACTCTCTCCCCATAGCCCTGTATCAATCCCAAACTAATCACACTGCCACAATCTCTCCCGATAGCCCTGTATCAATCCCAAACTATTCCCAAGGCCTCGCTCGCTCCCGATAACCCTGTATCAATCCCAAACTAATCAGACTGCCCTGCACTCACCCCATAGCCCTGTATCAATCCCCAAACTAATCCCACTGCCCTGCGCTCTCCCGATAGCCCTGTCTCAATCCCCAAACTAATCCCACTGCCCCGCTCTCTCCCGATTGCCCTGTATCAATCCCAAACTAATCACACTGCCCCGCTCTCTCCCCATAGCCCTGTGTCAATCCCCAAACTAATCCCACTGTCCCACTCTCTCCCCATAGCCCTGTATCAATCCCCAAACTAATCCCACTGCCTCACTCTCCCCCCATAGCCCTACATCAATCCTAAACTAATCCCACTGCCGCGCTCTCTTCCCATAGTCCTGCATCAATCCCAAACTAATCACACAGCCCCGCTCTCTCCCCATAGCCCTGTATCAATCCCCAAACTAATCCCACTGCCTCGCTCTCTCCCGATAGCCGTCTCAATCCCCAAACTAATCCCACTGCCCCGCTCTCTCCCGATTGCCCTGTATCAATCCCAAACTAATCACACTGCCCCGCTCTCTCCCCATAGCCCTGTGTCAATCCCCAAACTAATCCCACTGCCCCACTCTCTCCCCACAGCCCTGTATCAATCCCCAAACTAATCCCACTGCCTCACTCTCCCCCCATAGCCCTACATCAATCCTAAACTAATCCCACTGCCGCGCTCTCTTCCCATAGTCCTGCATCAATCCCAAACTAATCCCACTGCCCCGCACTCTCCCCATAGCCTTGTATCAATCCCAAACAAATCACACTGCCCCACTCTCACCCCATAGCCCTGTATCAATCCCAAACTAATCCCACTGCCCCGCTCTCTCCCGATTGCCCTGTATCAATCCCAAACTAATCACACTGCCACAATCTCTCCCGATAGCCCTGTATCAATCCCAAACTATTCCCAATGCCTCGCTCGCTCCCGATAACCCTGTATCAATCCCAAACTAATCAGACTGCCCTGCACTCACCCCATAGCCCTGTATCAATCCCAAACTAATCCCACTGCCCCGCTCTATCCCCATAGCCCTGTATCAATCCCCAAACTAATCCCACTCCCCTGCTCTCTCCCCATACCCTGTATCAATCCCCAAACTAATCCCACTGCCCTGCTGACTCCCCATAGCCCTGTATCAATCCCCAAACTAATCCCACTGCCCCACTCTCTCCCGATTGCCCTGCATCAATCCCAAACTAATCACACTGCCCCGCTCTCTCCCCATAGCCCTGTATCAATCCCAAAACCAATCCCACTTCCCCGCTCTCCCCCCATAGCCCTTTATCAATCCCAAACTAATCCAACTGCCTCGCTCGCTCCCGATAACCCTGTATCAATCCCAAACTAATCAGACTGCCCTGCTCTCACCCCATAGCCCTGTATCAATCCCCAAACTAATCCCACTGCCCCGCGATCTTCCCATATCCCTGTATCAATCCCCAAACTAATCCCACTGCCCCGCTCTCTCCCGATTGCCCTGTATCAATCCCAAACTAATCACACTGCCCCGCTCTCTCCCCATAGCCCTGTATCAATCCGCAAACTAATCCCACTGCCCCGCTCACTCCCCATAGCCCTGTATCAATCCCAAACTAATCCCAGTGCCCCATCTAACCCGTGCAGCACCTGCCTTGGGAATGTTTGATGGGACAGTGTAGAGGGAGCCTTTTGTCTGTATCTAACCCGTGCGGTACCTGCCTTGGGAGTGTTTGATGGGACAGTGTAGAGGGAGCATTACTCTATATCTAACCCGTGCTGTACCTGCCTTGGGAGTGTTTGATGGGACAGCGTAGAGGGAGCTTTACGCTGTATGTAACCCGTGCAGTACCTGCCTTGGGAGTGTTTGATGGGACAGTGTAGAGGGAGCTTCACTCTGTATCTAACCCGTGTTGTTCCTCCCCTGGGAGTTTTTGATGGGCTGGTTTAAAGAGAGCTTTACTCTATCGATTCTGTAGCAAACCTTGATAGATTGCAAGTCCGGGGATTCAGCGCATACACAGCGCAGACAGAAACACGGAACTTGCGGGGCCTCTACCAAGGCCTAAGTCGTTGGTACGGAGACCATGATTTCAGGGCCATTATCTTTGTTTGATGTAATCCTTCACTCCTGTGTATAAGACAGTGAGTCTCACGGCCTAAAATTCATTCAAATCTCAGTAAGAATACCCAGAACAGACTTTAATTGTCTTTTATTTGCTTCATTTTTCTAAGGTGTACCCAGATATCTGCAGACCAACATTCATCCGCATGTGAATCCCTCCTCTGCATTTAAATCAAATCACGGTAACACTTTTCTTTAATCTACCGAGGTTGAGTATTGAAATATACCAGGAGATCCAGGCACGTTTTGATAAAGCAGATTAACAATGAGTTCAGTGGGGAAATTTAGCAAACAACAGGCCGATTTTAATATGATAAGGCAGGATCTGTCCAAAGTGGACTGGGAACAGCTACTTGACAACCCTCTGTCTCAGTCCCAAACTAATCCCACTGCCCTGCTCTCTCCTGTTAGCCCTTTATCAATCGCCAACCTAATCCCACTGCCTCGCTCTCTCCCCATAGCCCTGTATCAGTCCCCAACCTAATCCCACTGCCGCGCTCTCTCCCGATAGGCCTGTATCAATCTCCAAACTACTCCCACTGCCCTGCTTTCTCCCCATAGCCCTGTATCAGTCCCCAATGTAAGCACACTGCCCGCTTTCTCCCCATAGTCCTGTGTTATATCCAAACAAATCCCACTGCCCGCTTTCTCCCCATAGCCCTGTGTTATATCCAAACAAATCCCACTGCCCGCTTTCTCCCCATAGCCCTGTGTTATATCCAAACTAATCCCACTGCCCCGCTTTCTCCCCATAGCCCTGTATCAATCCCCAAATTAATCCCACTGCCCCGCTTTCTCCCCATAGTCCTGTATCAATCCCAAACAAATCCCACTGCCCCGCTCTCTCCCCATAGCCCTGTATCAATCCCCAACGTAAGCCCACTGCCCCGCTTTCTCCCCATAGCCCTGTGTTATATCCAAACAAATCCCACTGCCCCGCTCTCTCCCCATAGCCCTGTTTCAATCCCCAACGTAAGCCCACTGCCCCGCTTTCTCCCCATAGCCCTGTGTTATATCCAAACTAATCCCACTGCACCGCTCTCTCCCCATAGCCCTGTATCAATCCCAAACTAATCCCACTGCCCAGCTCTCTCCTCTAGCCCTGTATCAATCACAAACTAATCCCACTGCCACGCTCACTCACCATAGCCCCGGATCAATCCCACGCTTATCCCGCTCCTGTTCACTATCCAGTGACCCCTGGGTTAGAGAGAGGGGAAATCAGCCAGGGTTCCTGCTCCTGATCACAGTCCAGTGACCCCTGCGTTAGAGGGAGAGGGGAAATCAGCCAGGGTTCCTGCTCCTGATCACTGCCCAGTGACCCCTGGGTTAGTGAGAGGGGAAATCAGCCAGGGTTCCTGCTCCTGATCACTGCCCAGTGACCCCTGGGTTAGAGAGAGAAGGAAATCAGCCAGGGTTCCTGCTCCTGATCACTGCCCAGTGACCCCTGGTAAGAGAGAGAGGGGGAACCAGCCAGGGTTCCTGCTCCTGATCACTATCCAGTGACCCCTGAGTTAGAGAGAGGAGGAAATCAGCCAGGGTTCCTGCTCCTGATCGCTATCCAGTGACCCCTGGGTTAGAGAGAAGGGAGATCAGCCTGGGTTCCTGCTCCTGATCACTGCCCAGTGACCCCTGGGTTAGAGAGAGAGGGAAATCAGCCAGGGTTCATGATCCTGATCACTATCCAGTGAACCCTGGGTTAGAGAGAGGGGAAATCAGCCAGGGTTCCTGCTCCTTATCACTATCCAGTGACCCCTGGGTTAGAGAGAGGGGAAATCAGCCAGGGTTCCTGCTCCTGATCACTGTCCAGTGACCCCTGGGTTAGAGAGAGAGGTGAAATCAGCCAGGGTTCCTGCTCCTGATCACAGCCCAGTGACCCCTGGGTTAGAGAGAGAGGGGAAATCAGCCAGGGTTCGTGCTCCTGATCACTGTCCAGTGAACCCTGGGTTAGAGAGAGAGGTGAAATCAGCCAGGGTTCCTGCTCCTGATCACTATCCAGTGACCCCTGAGTTAGAGAGAGGGGAAATCAGCCAGGGTTCCTGCTCCTGATCACTATCCAGTGACCCCTGGGTTAGAGAGGGAAATCAGCCAGGGTTCATGCACCTGATCACTATCCAGTGACCCCTGGGTTAGAGAGAGGGGAAATCAGCCAGGGTTCCTGCTCCTGATCACTGCCCAGTGATCCCTGGGTTAGAGAGAGAGGGAAATCAGCCAGGATTCATGCTCCTGATCACTGTCCAGTGACCCCTGGGTTAGAGAGAGGGGAAATCAGCCTAGGTTCCTGCTCCTGATCACTGCCCAGTGACCCCTGGGTTAGAGAGAGAGGGGAAATCAGCCAGGGTTCCTGCTCCTGATCACAGTCCAGTGACGCCTGGGTTAGAGAGACAGGTGAAATCAGCCAGGGTTCCTGCTCCTGATCACTGCCCAGTGACCCCTGGGTTAGAGAGACAGGTGAAATCAGCCAGGGTTCCTGCTCCTGATCACAGTCCAGTGACCCCTGGGTTAGAGAGAGAGGGGAAATCAGCCAGGGTTCATACTCCTGATCACTATCCAGTGACCCCTGGGTTAGAGAAAGGGGAAATCAGCCAGGGTTCCTGCTCCTGATCACTGCCCAGTGACCCCTGGGTTAGAGAGAGGGGAAATCAGCCAGGGTTCATGCTCCTGATCACTATCCAGTGACCCCTGGGTTAGAGAAAGGGGAAATCAGCCAGGGTTCCTGCTCCTGATCAATGCCCAGTGACCCCTGGGTTGGAGAGAGGGGAAATCAGCCAGGGTTCCTGCTCCTGATCATTGTCCAGTGACCCCTGGGTTAGAGAGAGAGGGAAATCAGCCAGGGTTCCTGCTCCTGATCAATGCCCAGTGACCCCTGGGTTGGAGAGAGGGGAAATCAGCCAGGGTTCCTGCTCCTGATCATTGTCCAGTGACCCCTGGGTTAGAGAGAGAGGGGAAATCAGCCAGGGTTCCTGCTCCTGATCACAGTCCAGTGACCCCTGGGTTAGAGAGAGAGGGGAAATCAGCCAGGGTTCATGCTCCTGATCACTATCCAGTGACCCCTGGGTTAGAGAAAGGGGAAATCAGCCAGGGTTCCTGCTCCTGATCACTATCCAGTGACCCCTGGGTTAGAGAAAGGGGAAATCAGCCAGGGTTCCTGCTCCTGATCAATGCCCAGTGACCCCTGGGTTGGAGAGAGGGGAAAATCAGCCAGGGTTCCTGCTCCTGATCATTGTCCAGTGACCCCTGGGTTAGAGAGAGAGGGAAATCAGCCAGGGTCATTTAAATCATGTTGCGAGAAAGGGAAATAGTTTGTGCCCCCGTTTGTACCTCAGAGTCTTAGAGACGGAGGGAACGGCAACAGAAAAAGAGGAAACAACATCTCCAAAAACTGATCCCAACTCATCGCCAAGGCTGGGGATAGATAACCTCGCCGCCTTCTTAGGAAGTTTAACCACTTTATTCACTTTCTGATTGGAGCTCCGTTTGGAATTAGACTTTATTTTGTCAGATGTTTAACGACAGCATTGAAGGGGGAAGGAGAAACTTGGAGCAACTTCTTGTGTCAAAGCTGCAGTGAGACTTGAATGAATTTAAAGATTTTTAATGAACTTTTCACCAAAAATGAGTGTAAAAAACACTTTTTCCCCCTAAGTTTCGAACATGATTTTGGAAGAGACTGAAGCAAAAGCCAATTTTCCCCTCACCTAAACAAGTTTCAACCAGGTCTTGCAGTCCAAACGCTTTTAAAGAGCTCTGAAATGGTTAAAATGTTTTCAAATTGAAATATCTCAAGATTTGATTTTGATTGATTGACTGAAGTGAGTAGCTTTACACAAACATGCAACCATGGTGTTGAGGAGGGGGAAGGTAGGGGAGGATTTGTAGGAGTTACATATTACTTTTTAATTACTTTTTAAAAATATACCATTAAGACATTTAGGAAGAGAACCAAGAAAGGGGAAAAACACAAACCATTTTATAATGTCTGTCGTTCGATAGTCCTAACAAGTCGCAGGAATAACGTAAATATAGATTTCCTCTTAAACATTTAGTGGAGTGTTAATTGAAGCAAGAGTTATGTAATGATGTATAAAAATTGCAGGAAGCTACTTTAGAAGAAACCACTCTTTGTTTATTGAGAGAGACACAGAAAATACTTTGATTAAAGTGATAACGTACAATTCGATTTGGTTTGAATGTTTGAAATAGGAGATTAAAATTTGTGAGTATAATGAAGTTTGTTTCCTGCTTTTAATTGCGAAGTACCTAAAATAATTCAACACTCCTTGTGACAAGAGCAGGGATTAATATTGTGGAGAATGTTTGAGAGAAAAACATTAGAAGCGAAATTGGTAAATTATAAATCTTTACGTCAACATATCAGTAAACATTTGCAAGTCAGTCTGACTGGTTTTGCTGTCCAGGAAGAAAAACAAGTGTTTATTTCTGTTAAGTCATAGCTTTGCCTGCTTTTTGTTTATAATTCAGTGACACAAATTGTGTGTATATTTGTAAATTGTAAAATAACAGCAATAAATCACATTTCTGTGACATTCTTTCTGTCTTAAACGATTCAATTTGTGCCTCGGAATCTAGAAGCTTCTTTACCTGAACGGTTTGAATGGTTAAAGTTGATCTCAGCTATCAAAAGCTGTTTGCGACATTCCTGTATTGTGGAACAGTGTGATGTCTTTGCAGAGACAGGAATTCGCATTGTTGAATGGAGGTTTTTCTGATCTGTTGCATCCTGTGTAGATCAGAAACAGGTAAAGATGTTCATAGTAAACAGCCCAAGACAATGAAATGCTTAAACAATGTCTGGCCAAGGTCAGAGACTTCAAGCACAGGACATGTGGAATATACAAAACCCCATAGCCCTGTATCAATCCCAAACTAATCACACTGCCCCGCTCTCTCCCCATACCCTGTATCAATCCCCAAACTAATCCCACTGCCCCGCTCTCTCCCCATACCCTGTATCAATCCCCAAACTAATCCCACTGCCCCGCTCTCTCCCCATACCCTGTATCAATCCCCAAACTAATCCCACTGCCCTGCTGACTCCCCATAGCCCTGTATCAATCCCCAATCTAATCCCACTGCCCCGCTCTCTCCCCATAGCCCTGTATCAATCCCAAACTAATCCCACTGCCTCGCTTTCCCCCCATAGCTCTGTCTTGATCCCAAACTAATCCCACTGCCCTGCTCTCCCCCCATAGCCCTGAATCAATCCCAAACTAATCCCACTGCCCCACTCTCTCCCCATAGCCCTGCATCAATCCCAAACTTTTCCCAATAGCCCTGCATCAATTCCAAACTAATCCCTCCTCTGCCCCACTCTCTGCCCATAGCCCTGCATCATTCCCAAACTAACCCCACTGCCACGTTCTCTCCCCATAGCCCTGGGAGTGTTTGATGGGACAGTGTAGAGGGAGCATTACTATATATATCTAACCCGTGCAGCACCTGCCTTGGGAATGTTTGATGGGACAGTGTAGAGGGAGCTTTTTGTCTGTATCTAACCCATGCGGTACCTGCCTTGGGAGTGTTTGATGGGACAGTGTAGAGGTAGCATTACTCTATATCTAACCTGTGCAGTACCTGCCTTGGGAGTGTTTGATGGGTCAGTGTAGAGGGAGCTTCACTCTGTATCTAACCCGTGTTGTTCCTGCCCTGGGAGTTTTTGATGGGCTGGTTTAAAGAGAGCTTTACTCTATCGATTCTGTAGCAAACCTTGATAGATTGCAAGTCCGGGGATTCAGCGCATACACAGCGCAGACAGAAACACGGAACTTGCGGGGCCTCTACCAAGGCCTAAGTCGTTGCTCTGGAGACCATGATTTCAGGGCCATTATCTTTGTTTGATGTAATCCTTCACTCCTGTGTATAAGACAGTGAGTCTCACGGCCTAAAATTCATTCAAATCTCAGTAAGAATACCCAGAACAGACTTTAATTGTCTTTTATTTGCTTCATTTTTCTAAGGTGTACCCAGATATCTGCAGACCAACATTCATCCGCATGTGAATCCCTCCTCTGCATTTAAATCAAATCACGGTAACACTTTTCTTTAATCTACCGAGGTTGAGTATTGAAATATACCAGGAGATCCAGGCACGTTTTGATAAAGCAGATTAACAATGAGTTCAGTGGGGAAATTTAGCAAACAACAGGCCGATTTTAAAATGATAAGGCAGGGTCTGTCCAAAGTGGACTGGGAACAGCTACTTGACAACCCTCTGTCTCAGTCCCAAACTAATCCCACTGCCCTGCTCTCTCCTGTTAGCCCTTCATCAATCGCCAACCTAATCCCACTGCCCCGCTCTCTCCCCATAGCCCTGTATCAGTCCCAAACCTAATCCCACTGCCGCGCTCTCTCCCGATAGGCCTGCATCAATCTCCAAAGTATTTCCACTGCCCTGCTCTCTCCCCATAGCCCTGTATCAATCCCAAACGTAAGCCCACTGCCCCGCGCTCTCCCGATAGCCCTGTCTCAATCCCCAAACTAATCCCACTGCCCCGCTCTCGTCCCATAGTCCTGCATCAATCCCAAACTAATCACACTGACCCGCTCTCTCCCCAGAGCCCTGTATCAATCCTCAAAACTAATCCCACTGCCCCGCTCTCTCCCCATAGCCCTTTATCAATCCCAAACTAATCCAACTGCCTCGCTCGCTTCCGATAACCCTGTATCAATCCCAAACTAATCAGACTTCCCTGCTCTCACCCCATAGCCCTGTATCAATCCCCAAACTAATCCCACTGCGCCGCGATCTTCCCATTGCCCTGTATCAATCACCAAACTAATCCCACTGCCCCGCTCTCTCCCGATTGCCCTGTATCAATCCCAAACTAATCCCACTGCCCCGCTCTCTCCCCATAGCCCTGTATCAATCCCCAAACTAATCCCACTGCCCCGCTCTCTCCCCATAGCTCTGCATCAATCCCAAATTAATCCCACTGCCCCGCACTCTCCCCATAGCCTTGTATCAATCCCAAACAAATCACACTGCCCCGCTCTCTCCCCATAGCCCTGTATCAATCTCAAACTAATCCCTCTGCCCCGATCTCTCCCGATAGCCCTGTATCAATCCCAAACTAATCCCACTGCCCCGCTCTCTCCCCATAGCCCTGTATCAATCTCAAACTAATCCCACTGCCCCGATCTCTCCCGATAGCCCTGTATCAATCCCAAACTTATCCCACTGCCCCGCTCTCTCCATAGCCCTGTATCAATTACCAAACTAATCCCACTGCCCCGCTCTCTCCCCATAGCCCTGTATCAATCCCAAACTAATCAGACTGCCCTGCTCTCACCCCATAGCCCTGTATCAATCCCCAAACTAATCCCACTGCCCCGCGATCTTCCCATAGCCCTGTATCAATCCCCAAACTAATCCCACTGCCCCGCTCTCTCCCGATTGCCCTGTATCAATCCCAAACTAATCACACTGCCCCGCTCTCTCCCCATAGCCCTGTATCAATCCCCAAACTAATCCCACTGCCCCGATCTCTCCACATAGCCCTGTATCAATCCCAAACTAATCCCCAATCCCCACTCTCTCCCCATAGCCCTGTATCAATCCCAAACTAATCACACTGCCACAATCTCTCCCGATAGCCCTGTATCAATCCCAAACTATTCCCAATGCCTCGCTCGCTCCCGATAACCCTGTATCAATCCCAAACTAATCAGACTGCCCTGCACTCACCCCATAGCCCTGTATCAATCCCAAACTAATCCCACTGCCCCGCTCTATCCCCATAGCCCTGTATCAATCCCCAAACTAATCCCACTCCCCTGCTCTCTCCCCATACCCTGTATCAATCCCCAAACTAATCCCACTGCCCCACTCTCTCCCGATTGCCCTGCATGAATCCCAAACTAATCACACTGCCCCGCTCTCTCCCCATAGCCCTCTATCAATCCCCAAACTAATCCCACTGCCCCGCTCTCTCTCCATAGCCCTGTATCAATCCCAAAACTAATCCCACTGCCCCGCTCTCCCCCCATAGCCCAACATCAATCCTAAACTAATCCCACTGCCGCGCTCTCTTCCCATAGTCCTGCATCAATCCCAAACTAATCACACTGCCCCGCTCTCTCCCCATAGCCCTGTATCAATCCCCAAAACTAATCCCACTGCACCGCTCTCTCCCCATAGCCCTTTATCAAACCCAACCTAATCCAACTGCCTCGCTCGCTCCCGATAACCCTGTATCAATCCCAAACTAATCAGACTGCCCTGCTCTCACCCCATAGCCCTGTATCAATCCCCAAACTAATCCCACTGCCCCGCTCTCTCCCGATTGCCCTGTATCAATCCCAAACTAATCACACTGCCCCCCTCTCTCCCCATAGCCCTGTATCAATCCCCAAACTAATCCCACTGCCCCGCACTCTCCCGATTGCCCTGTATCAATCCCAAACTAATCACACTGCCCCCCTCTCTCCCCATAGCCCTGTATCAATCCCCAAACTAATCCCACTGCCCCGCACTCTCCCCATAGCCTTGTATCAATCCCAAACAAATCACACTGCCCCGCTCTCACCCCATAGCCCTGTATCAATTACCAAACTAATCCCACTGCCCCGCTCTCTCCCCATAGCCCTGTATCAATCCCAAACTAATCCCACTGCCCCGCTCTCTCCCCATAGCCCTGTATCAATTTCAAACTTATCCCTTTGCCCCGCTCTCTCCATAGCCCTGTATCAATCCCCAAACTAATCAAACTGCCCCGCTCTCTCCCCATAGCCCTGTATCAATCCCAAAACTAATCCCACTGCCCCGCTCTCTCCCCATAGCCCTGTATCAATCCGCAAACTAATCCCACTGCCCCGCTCACTCCCCATAGCCCTGTATCAATCCCAAACTAATCCCAGTGCCCCGCTCACTCCCGATAGCCCTGTATCAATCCAAAACTAATCCCAAAGCCCCACTCTCTCCCCATAGTCCTGTATCAATCCCAAACTAATCCCACTGCCCCGCTCTCTCCCCATAGCCCTGTATCAATCCCAAACTAATCCCACTGCCCTGCTCTCTCCCCATAGCCCTGTATCAATCCCAAACTAATCACACTGCCCCGATCTCTCCCGATAGCCCTGTATCAATCCCAAACTATTCCCAATGCCTCGCTCGCTCCCGATAACCCTGTATCAATCCCAAACTAATCAGACTGCCCTGCTCTCACCCCATAGCCCTGTATCAATCCCCAAACTAATCCCACTGCCCCGCGCTCTTCCCATAGCCCTGTATCAATCCCCAAACTAATCCCACTGCCCCGCTCTCTCCCGATTGCCCTGTATCAATCCCAAACTAATCACACTGCCCCGCTCTCTCCCCATAGCCCTGTATCAATCCCGAAACTAATCCCACTGCCCCGATCTCTCCGCATAGCCCTGTATCAATCCCAAACTAATCCCAAAGCCCCACTCTCTCCCCATAGCCCTGTATCAATCCCAAACTAATCACACTGCCCCAATCTCTCCCGCTAGACCGGTATCAATCCCAAACTAATCCCAGTGCCCCGCTCACTCCCGATAGCCCTATATATATCTAACCCGTGCAGCACCTGCCTTGGGAATGTTTGATGGGACAGTGTAGAGGGAGCGTTACTCTATATCTAACCCGTGTTGTACCTGCCTTGGGAGTGTTTGATGGGACAGCGTAGAGGGAGCTTTACTCTGTATCTAACCCGTGCAGTACCTGCCTTGGGAGTGTTTGATGGGACAGTGTGGAGGGAGCTTCACTCTGTATCTAACCCGTGTTGTTCCTGCCCTGGGAGTTTTTGATGGGCTGGTTTAAAGAGAGCTTTACTCTATCGATTCTGTAGCAAACCTTGATAGATTGCAAGTCCGGGGATTCAGCGCATACACAGCGCAGACAGAAACACGGAACTTGCGGGGCCTCTACCAAGGCCTAAGTCGTTGGTACGGAGACCATGATTTCAGGGCCATTATCTTTGTTTGATGTAATCCTTCACTCCTGTGTATAAGACAGTGAGTCTCACGGCCTAAAATTCATTCAAATCTCAGTAAAAATACCCACAACAGACTTTAATTGTCTTTTATTTGCTTCATTTTTCTAAGGTGTACCCAGATATCTGCAGACCAACATTCATCCGCATGTGAATCCCTCCTCTGCATTTAAATCAAATCACGGAAACACTTTTCTTTAATCTACCGAGGTTGAGTATTGAAATATACCAGGAGATCCAGGCACGTTTTGATAAAGCAGACTAACAATGAGTTCAGTGGGGAAATTTAGCAAACAACAGGCCGATTTTAATATGATAAGGCAGGATCTGTCCAAAGTGGACTGGGAACAGCAACTTGACAACCCTCTGTCTCAGTCCCAAACTAATCCCACTGCCCTGCTCTCTCCTGTTAGCCCTTTATCAATCGCCAACCTAATCCCACTGCCCCGCTCTCTCCCCATAGCCCTGCATCAGTCCCCAACCTAATCCCACTGCCGCGCTCTCTCCCCATAGCCCTGTATCAATCCCCAACGTAAGCCCACTGCCCGCTTTCTCCCCATAGCCCTGTGTTATATCCAAACAAATCCCACTGCCCGCTTTCTCCCCATAGCCCTGTGTTATATCCAAACTAATCCCACTGCCCCGCTTTCTCCCCATAGCCCTGTATCAATCCCCAAATTAATCCCACTGCCCCGCTTTCTCCCCATAGCCCTGTATCAATTCCCAAACTAATCCCACTGCCCGCTTTCTCCCCATAGCCCTGTGTTATATCCAAACGAATCCCACTGCCCCGCTTTCTCCCCATAGCCCTGTATCAATCCCCAAATAAATCCCACTGCCCCGCTCTCTCCCCATAGCCCTGTATCAATTCCCAAACTAATCCCACTGCCCCGATCTCTCCGCATAGCCCTGTATCAATCCCAAACTATTCCCAATGCTTCGCTCGCTCCCCATAGTCCTGCATCAATCCCAAACTAATCCCACTGCCCCGCTCTCTCCCCATAGCCCTGCATCAATCGCAAACTAATACCACTGCCCCGCTCTTTCCCCATAGCCCTGTATCAATCCCCAAACTAATCCCACTGCCCCAATCTCTGCGCATAGCCCTGTATCAATCCCAAACTAATCCCAAAGCCCCACTCTGTCCCCATAGCCCTGTATCAATCCCAAACTAATCACACTGCCCCGATCTCTCCCGATAGCCCTGTATCAATCCCAAACTATTCCCACTGCCCCGCTCTCTCCCGATTGCCCTGTATCAATCCCAAACTAATCACACTGCCCCGCTCTCTCCCCATAGCCCTGCATCAATCCCCAAACTAATCCCACTGCCCCGATCTCTCCGCATAGCCCTGTATCAATCCCAAACTAATCCCAAATCCCCACTCTCTCCCCATAGCCCTGTATCAATCCCAAACTAATCACACTGCCACAATCTCTCCCGATAGCCCTGTATCAATCCCAAACTATTCCCAATGCCTCGCTCGCTCCCGATAACCCTGTATCAATCCCAAACTAATCAGACTGCCCTGCACTCACCCCATAGCCCTGTATCAATCCCCAAACTAATCCCACTGCCCCGCGCTCTCCCGATAGCCGTCTCAATCCCCAAACTAATCCCACTGCCCCGCTCTCTCCCGATTGCCCTGTATCAATCCCAAACTAATCACACTGCCCCGCTCTCTCCCCATAGCCCTGTGTCAATCCCCAAACTAATCCCACTGCCCCACTCTCTCCCCATAGCCCTGTATCAATCCCCAAACTAATCCCACTGCCTCACTCTCCCCCCATAGCCCTACATCAATCCTAAACTAATCCCACTGCCGCGCTCTCTTCCCATAGTCCTGCATCAATCCCAAACTAATCCCACTGCCCCGCACTCTCCCCATAGCCTTGTATCAATCCCAAACAAATCACACTGCCCCACTCTCACCCCATAGCCCTGTATCAATTACCAAACTAATCCCATTGCCCCGTTCTCTCCCCATAGCCCTGTATCAATCCCAAACTAATCCCACTGCCCCGCTCTCTCCCCATAGCCCTGCATCAATCCCCAAACTAATCCCACTGCCCCGATCTCTCCACATAGCCCTGTATCAATCCCAAACTAATCCCAAATCCCCACTCTCTCCCCATAGCCCTGTATCAATCCCAAACTAATCACACTGCCACAATCTCTCCCGATAGCCCTGTATCAATCCCAAACTATTCCCAATGCCTCGCTCGCTCCCGATAACCCTGTATCAATCCCAAACTAATCAGACTGCCCTGCACTCACCCCATAGCCCTGTATCAATCCCAAACTAATCACACAGCCCCGCTCTCTCCCCATAGCCCTGTATCAATCCCCAAAACTAATCCCACTGCCTCGCTCTCTCCCCATAGCCCTTTATCAATCCCAAACTAATCACACTGCCCCGCTCTCTCCCCATAGCCCTGTATCAATCCCCAAACTAATCCCACTGCCCCGCTCTCTCCCCATAGCCCTGTATCAATCCCAAAATAATCCCACTGCCCCGCTCTATCCCCATAGCCCTGTATCAATCCCCAAACTAATCCCACTGCCCTGCTGACTCCCCATAGCCCTGTATCAATCCCCAAACTAATCCCACTGCCCCGCTCTCTCCCGATTGCCCTGTATCAATCCCAAACTAATCACACTGCCCCGCTCTCTCCCCTTAGCCCTGTATCAATCCCCAAACTAATCCCACTGCCCCGCTCTCTCCCCATAGCCCTGTATCAATCCCAAAACTAATCCCACTGCCCCGCTCTCCCCCCATAGCCCAACATCAATCCTAAACTAATCCCACTGCCGCGCTCTCGTCCCATAGTCCTGCATCAATCCCAAACTAATCACACTGACCCGCTCTCTCCCCAGAGCCCTGTATCAATCCTCAAAACTAATCCCACTGCCCCGCTCTCTCCCCATAGCCCTTTATCAATCCCAAACTAATCCAACTGCCTCGCTCGCTCCCGATAACCCTGTATCAATCCCAAACTAATCAGACTGCCCTGCTCTCACCCCATAGCACTGTATCAATCCCCAAACGAATCCCACTGCCCCGCTCTCTCCCCATAGCCCTTTATCAATCCCAAACGAATCCAACTGCCTCGCTCGCTCCCGATAACCCTGTATCAATCCCAAACTAATCAGACTGCCCTGCTCTCACCCCATAGCCCTGTATCAATCCCCAAACTAATCCTACTGCCCCGCGATCTTCCCATAGCCCTGTATCAATCCCCAAACTAATCCCACTGCCCCGCTCTCTCCCGATTGCCCTGTATCAATCCCGAAACTAATCCCACTGCCCCGATCTCTCCGCATAGCCCTGTATCAATCCCAAACTAATCCCAAAGCCCCACTCTCTCCCCATAGCCCTGTATCAATCCCAAACTAATCACACTGCCCCAATCTCTCCCGCTAGACCGGTATCAATCCCAAACTATTCCCAATGCCTCGCTCGCTCTCGATAACCCTGTATCAATCCCAAACTAATCAGACTGCCCTGCACTCACCCCATAGCCCTGTATCAATCCCCAAACTAATACCACAGCCCCACGCTCTCCCGATAGCCCTGTCTCAATCCCCAAACTAATCCCACTGCCCCGCTCTCTCCCGATTGCCCTGTATCAATCCCAAACTAATCACACTGCCCCGCTCTCTCCCCATAGCCCTGCATCAATCCTCAAACTAATCCCACTGCCCCGATCTCTCCGCATAGCCCTGTATCAATCCCAAACTAATCCCAAATCCCCACTCTCTCCCTATAGCCCTGTATCAATCCCAAACTAATCACACTGCCACAATCTCTCCCGATAGCCCTGTATCAATCCCAAACTAATCAGACTGCCCTGCTCTCACCCCAAAGCCCTGTATCAATCCCCAAACTAATCCCACTGCCCCGCTCTCTCCCGATTGCCCTGCATCAATCCCAAACTAATCACACAGCCCCGCTCTCTCCCCATAGCCCTGTATCAATCCCCAAAACTAATCCCACTGCCTCGCTCTCTCCCCATAGCCCTTTATCAATCCCAAACTAATCCCACTGCCCCGCTCTCTCCCCATAGCCCTGTATCAATCCCCAAACTAATCCCACTGCCCCGCTCTCTCCCCATAGCCCTGTATCAATCCCAAAACTAATCCCACTGCCCCGCTCTCCCCCCATAGCCCTACATCAATCCTAAACTAATCCCACTGCCGTGCTCTCTTCCCATAGTCCTGCATCAGTCCCAAACTAATCAGACAGCCGTGCTCTCACACCATAGCCCTGTATCAATCCCCAAACTAATCCCACTGCCCCGCGATCTTCCAATAGCCCTGTATCAGTCCCCAAACTAATCCCACTGCCCCGCTCTCTCCCCATAGCTCTGTATCAATTCCAAATTAATCCCACTGCCCCGCACTCTCCCCATAGCCTTGTATCAATCCCAAACAAATCACACTGCCCCACTCTCACCCCATAGCCCTGTATCAATTACCAAACTAATCCCACTGCCCCGCTCTCTCCCCATAGCCCTGTATCAATTACCAAACTAATCCCACTGCTCCGCTCTCTCCCCATAGCCCTGTATCAATCTCAAACTAATCCCACTGCCCCGATCTCTCCCCATAGCCCTGTATCAATCCCAAAACTAATCCCACTGCCCCGCTCTCCCCCCATAGCCCTACATCAATCCTAAACTAATCCCACTGCCGCGCTCTCTTCCCATAGTCCTGCATCAATCCCAAACTAATCACACTGCCCCGCTCTCTCCCCATAGCCCTGTATCAATCCCCAAAACTAATCCCACTGCACCGCTCTCTCCCCATAGCCCTTTATCAATCCCAACCTAATCCAACTGCCTCGCTCGCTCCCGATAACCCTGTATCAATCCCAAACTAATCCCACTGCCCTGCTCTCTCCCCATAGCCCTGTATCAATCTCAAAATAATCCCACTGCCCCGCTCTATCCCCATAGCCCTGTATCAAGCCCCAAACTAATCCCACTGCCCTGCTGACTCCCCATAGCCCTGTATCAATCCCCAAACTAATCCCACTGCCCCGCTCTCTCCCGATTGCCCTGTATCAATCCCAAACTAATCACACTGCCCCGCTCTCTCCCCTTAGCCCTGTATCAATCCCCAAACTAATCCCACTGCCCCGCTCTCTCCCCATAGCCCTGTATCAATCCCAAAACTAATCCCACTGCCCCGCTCTCCCCCCATAGCCCAACATCAATCCTAAACTAATCCCACTGCCACGCTCTCGTCCCATAGTCCTGCATCAATCCCAAACTAATCACACTGACCCGCTCTCTCCCCAGAGCCCTGTATCAATCCTCAAAACTAATCCCACTGCCCCGCTCTCTCCCCATAGCCCTTTATCAATCCCAAACTAATCACACAGCCCCGCTCTCTCCCCATAGCCCTGTATCAATCCCCAAAACTAATCCCACTGCCTCGCTCTCTCCCCATAGCCCTTTATCAATCCCAAACTAATCACACTGCCCCGCTCTCTCCCCATAGCCCTGTATCAATCCCCAAACTAATCCCACTGCCCCGCTCTCTCCCCATAGCCCTGTATCAATCCCAAAATAATCCCACTGCCCCGCTCTATCCCCATAGCCCTGTATCAATCCCCAAACTAATCCCACTGCCCTGCTGACTCCCCATAGCCCTGTATCAATCCCCAAACTAATCCCACTGCCCCGCTCTCTCCCGATTGCCCTGTATCAATCCCAAACTAATCACACTGCCCCGCTCTCTCCCCTTAGCCCTGTATCAATCCCCAAACTAATCCCACTGCCCCGCTCTCTCCCCATAGCCCTGTATCAATCCCAAAACTAATCCCACTGCCCCGCTCTCCCCCCATAGCCCAACATCAATCCTAAACTAATCCCACTGCCGCGCTCTCGTCCCATAGTCCTGCATCAATCCCAAACTAATCACACTGACCCGCTCTCTCCCCAGAGCCCTGTATCAATCCTCAAAACTAATCCCACTGCCCCGCTCTCTCCCCATAGCCCTTTATCAATCCCAAACTAATCCAACTGCCTCGCTCGCTCCCGATAACCCTGTATCAATCCCAAACTAATCAGACTGCCCTGCTCTCACCCCATAGCACTGTATCAATCCCCAAACGAATCCCACTGCCCCGCTCTCTCCCCATAGCCCTTTATCAATCCCAAACGAATCCAACTGCCTCGCTCGCTCCCGATAACCCTGTATCAATCCCAAACTAATCAGACTGCCCTGCTCTCACCCCATAGCCCTGTATCAATCCCCAAACTAATCCTACTGCCCCGCGATCTTCCCATAGCCCTGTATCAATCCCCAAACTAATCCCACTGCCCCGCTCTCTCCCGATTGCCCTGTATCAATCCCGAAACTAATCCCACTGCCCCGATCTCTCCGCATAGCCCTGTATCAATCCCAAACTAATCCCAAAGCCCCACTCTCTCCCCATAGCCCTGTATCAATCCCAAACTAATCACACTGCCCCAATCTCTCCCGCTAGACCGGTATCAATCCCAAACTATTCCCAATGCCTCGCTCGCTCTCGATAACCCTGTATCAATCCCAAACTAATCAGACTGCCCTGCACTCACCCCATAGCCCTGTATCAATCCCCAAACTAATACCACAGCCCCACGCTCTCCCGATAGCCCTGTCTCAATCCCCAAACTAATCCCACTGCCCCGCTCTCTCCCGATTGCCCTGTATCAATCCCAAACTAATCACACTGCCCCGCTCTCTCCCCATAGCCCTGCATCAATCCTCAAACTAATCCCACTGCCCCGATCTCTCCGCATAGCCCTGTATCAATCCCAAACTAATCCCAAATCCCCACTCTCTCCCTATAGCCCTGTATCAATCCCAAACTAATCACACTGCCACAATCTCTCCCGATAGCCCTGTATCAATCCCAAACTAATCAGACTGCCCTGCTCTCACCCCAAAGCCCTGTATCAATCCCCAAACTAATCCCACTGCCCCGCTCTCTCCCGATTGCCCTGCATCAATCCCAAACTAATCACACAGCCCCGCTCTCTCCCCATAGCCCTGTATCAATCCCCAAAACTAATCCCACTGCCTCGCTCTCTCCCCATAGCCCTTTATCAATCCCAAACTAATCACACTGCCCCGCTCTCTCCCCATAGCCCTGTATCAATCCCCAAACTAATCCCACTGCCCCGCTCTCTCCCCATAGCCCTGTATCAATCCCAAAACTAATCCCACTGCCCCGCTCTCCCCCCATAGCCCTACATCAATCCTAAACTAATCCCACTGCCGTGCTCTCTTCCCATAGTCCTGCATCAATCCCAAACTAATCAGACAGCCGTGCTCTCACACCATAGCCCTGTATCAATCCCCAAACTAATCCCACTGCCCCGCGATCTTCCCATAGCCCTGTATCAGTCCCCAAACTAATCCCACTGCCCCGCTCTCTCCCCATAGCTCTGTATCAATTCCAAATTAATCCCACTGCCCCGCACTCTCCCCATAGCCTTGTATCAATCCCAAACAAATCACACTGCCCCACTCTCACCCCATAGCCCTGTATCAATTACCAAACTAATCCCACTGCCCCGCTCTCTCCCCATAGCCCTGTATCAATCCCAAACTAATCCCACTGCCCCGCTCTCTCCCCATAGCCCTGTATCAATCTCAAACTAATCCCTCTGCCCCGATCTCTCCCGATAGCCCTGTATCAATCCCAAACTAATCCCACTGCTCCGCTCTCTCCCCATAGCCCTGTATCAATCTCAAACTAATCCCACTGCCCCGATCTCTCCCCATAGCCCTGTATCAATCCCAAAACTAATCCCACTGCCCCGCTCTCCCCCCATAGCCCTACATCAATCCTAAACTAATCCCACTGCCGCGCTCTCTTCCCATAGTCCTGCATCAATCCCAAACTAATCACACTGCCCCGCTCTCTCCCCATAGCCCTGTATCAATCCCCAAAACTAATCCCACTGCACCGCTCTCTCCCCATAGCCCTTTATCAATCCCAACCTAATCCAACTGCCTCGCTCGCTCCCGATAACCCTGTATCAATCCCAAACTAATCCCACTGCCCTGCTCTCTCCCCATAGCCCTGTATCAATCTCAAAATAATCCCACTGCCCCGCTCTATCCCCATAGCCCTGTATCAAGCCCCAAACTAATCCCACTGCCCTGCTGACTCCCCATAGCCCTGTATCAATCCCCAAACTAATCCCACTGCCCCGCTCTCTCCCGATTGCCCTGTATCAATCCCAAACTAATCACACTGCCCCGCTCTCTCCCCTTAGCCCTGTATCAATCCCCAAACTAATCCCACTGCCCCGCTCTCTCCCCATAGCCCTGTATCAATCCCAAAACTAATCCCACTGCCCCGCTCTCCCCCCATAGCCCAACATCAATCCTAAACTAATCCCACTGCCACGCTCTCGTCCCATAGTCCTGCATCAATCCCAAACTAATCACACTGACCCGCTCTCTCCCCAGAGCCCTGTATCAATCCTCAAAACTAATCCCACTGCCCCGCTCTCTCCCCATAGCCCTTTATCAATCCCAAACTAATCCAACTGCCTCGCTCGCTCCCGATAACCCTGTATCAATCCCAAACTAATCAGACTGCCCTGCTCTCACCCCATAGCACTGTATCAATCCCCAAACGAATCCCACTGCCCCGCTCTCTCCCCATAGCCCTTTATCAATCCCAAACGAATCCAACTGCCTCGCTCGCTCCCGATAACCCTGTATCAATCCCAAACTAATCAGACTGCCCTGCTCTCACCCCATAGCCCTGTATCAATCCCCAAATTAATCCCACTGCCCCGCTTTCTCCCCATAGCCCTGTATCAATTCCCAAACTAATCCCACTGCCCGCTTTCTCCCCATAGCCCTGTGTTATATCCAAACGAATCCCACTGCCCCGCTTTCTCCCCATAGCCCTGTATCAATCCCCAAATAAATCCCACTGCCCCGCTCTCTCCCCATAGCCCTGTATCAATTCCCAAACTAATCCCACTGCCCCGATCTCTCCGCATAGCCCTGTATCAATCCCAAACTATTCCCAATGCTTCGCTCGCTCCCCATAGTCCTGCATCAATCCCAAACTAATCCCACTGCCCCGCTCTCTCCCCATAGCCCTGCATCAATCGCAAACTAATACCACTGCCCCGCTCTTTCCCCATAGCCCTGTATCAATGCCCAAACTAATCCCACTGCCCCAATCTCTGCGCATAGCCCTGTATCAATCCCAAACTAATCCCAAAGCCCCACTCTGTCCCCATAGCCCTGTATCAATCCCAAACTAATCACACTGCCCCGATCTCTCCCGATAGCCCTGTATCAATCCCAAACTATTCCCACTGCCCCGCTCTCTCCCGATTGCCCTGTATCAATCCCAAACTAATCACACTGCCCCGCTCTCTCCCCATAGCCCTGCATCAATCCCCAAACTAATCCCACTGCCCCGATCTCTCCGCATAGCCCTGTATCAATCCCAAACTAATCCCAAATCCCCACTCTCTCCCCATAGCCCTGTATCAATCCCAAACTAATCACACTGCCACAATCTCTCCCGATAGCCCTGTATCAATCCCAAACTATTCCCAATGCCTCGCTCGCTCCCGATAACCCTGTATCAATCCCAAACTAATCAGACTGCCCTGCACTCACCCCATAGCCCTGTATCAATCCCCAAACTAATCCCACTGCCCCGCGCTCTCCCGATAGCCGTCTCAATCCCCAAACTAATCCCACTGCCCCGCTCTCTCCCGATTGCCCTGTATCAATCCCAAACTAATCACACTGCCCCGCTCTCTCCCCATAGCCCTGTGTCAATCCCCAAACTAATCCCACTGCCCCACTCTCTCCCCATAGCCCTGTATCAATCCCCAAACTAATCCCACTGCCTCACTCTCCCCCCATAGCCTTACATCAATCCTAAACTAATTCCACTGCCGCGCTCTCTTCCCATAGTCCTGCATCAATCCCAAACTAATCCCACTGCCCCGCACTCTCCCCATAGCCTTGTATCAATCCCAAACAAATCACACTGCCCCACTCTCACCCCATAGCCCTGTATCAATTACCAAACTAATCCCATTGCCCCGTTCTCTCCCCATAGCCCTGTATCAATCCCAAACTAATCCCACTGCCCCGCTCTCTCCCCATAGCCCTGCATCAATCCCCAAACTAATCCCACTGCCCCGATCTCTCCACATAGCCCTGTATCAATCCCAAACTAATCACACTGCCACAATCTCTCCCGATAGCCCTGTATCAATCCCAAACTATTCCCAATGCCTCGCTCGCTCCCGATAACCCTGTATCAATCCCAAACTAATCAGACTGCCCTGCACTCACCCCATAGCCCTGCATCAATCCCAAACTAATCACACAGCCCCGCTCTCTCCCCATAGCCCTGTATCAATCCCCAAAACTAATCCCACTGCCTCGCTCTCTCCCCATAGCCCTTTATCAATCCCAAACTAATCACACTGCCCCGCTCTCTCCCCATAGCCCTGTATCAATCCCCAAACTAATCCCACTGCCCCGCTCTCTCCCCATAGCCCTGTATCAATCCCAAAACTAATCCCACTGCCCCGCTCTCCCCCCATAGCCCTACATCAATCCTAAACTAATCCCACTGCCGTGCTCTCTTCCCATAGTCCTGCATCAATCCCAAACTAATCAGACAGCCGTGCTCTCACACCATAGCCCTGTATCAATCCCCAAACTAATCCCACTGCCCCGCGATCTTCCCATAGCCCTGTATCAGTCCCCAAACTAATCCCACTGCCCCGCTCTCTCCCCATAGCTCTGTATCAATTCCAAATTAATCCCACTGCCCCGCACTCTCCCCATAGCCTTGTATCAATCCCAAACAAATCACACTGCCCCACTCTCACCCCATAGCCCTGTATCAATTACCAAACTAATCCCACTGCCCCGCTCTCTCCCCATAGCCCTGTATCAATCCCAAACTAATCCCACTGCCCCGCTCTCTCCCCATAGCCCTGTATCAATCTCAAACTAATCCCTCTGCCCCGATCTCTCCCGATAGCCCTGTATCAATCCCAAACTAATCCCACTGCTCCGCTCTCTCCCCATAGCCCTGTATCAATCTCAAACTAATCCCACTGCCCCGATCTCTCCGCATAGCCCTGTATCAATCCCAAAACTAATCCCACTGCCCCGCTCTCCCCCCATAGCCCTACATCAATCCTAAACTAATCCCACTGCCGCGCTCTCTTCCCATAGTCCTGCATCAATCCCAAACTAATCACACTGCCCCGCTCTCTCCCCATAGCCCTGTATCAATCCCCAAAACTAATCCCACTGCACCGCTCTCTCCCCATAGCCCTTTATCAATCCCAACCTAATCCAACTGCCTCGCTCGCTCACGATAACCCTGTATCAATCCCAAACTAATCAGACTGCCCTGCTCTCACCCCATAGCCCTGTACCAATCCCAAAACTAATCCCACTGCCCCGCTCTCCCCCCATAGTCCTGTATCAATCCCAAACTAATCCCACTGCCCTGCTCTCTCCCCATAGCCCTGTATCAATCTCAAAATAATCCCACTGCCCCGCTCTATCCCCATAGCCCTGTATCAAGCCCCAAACTAATCCCACTGCCCTGCTGACTCCCCATAGCCCTGTATCAATCCCCAAACTAATCCCACTGCCCCGCTCTCTCCCGATTGCCCTGTATCAATCCCAAACTAATCACACTGCCCCGCTCTCTCCCCTTAGCCCTGTATCAATCCCCAAACTAATCCCACTGCCCCGCTCTCTCCCCATAGCCCTGTATCAATCCCAAAACTAATCCCACTGCCCCGCTCTCCCCCCATAGCCCAACATCAATCCTAAACTAATCCCACTGCCACGCTCTCGTCCCATAGTCCTGCATCAATCCCAAACTAATCACACTGACCCGCTCTCTCCCCAGAGCCCTGTATCAATCCTCAAAACTAATCCCACTGCCCCGCTCTCTCCCCATAGCCCTTTATCAATCCCAAACTAATCCAACTGCCTCGCTCGCTCCCGATAACCCTGTATCAATCCCAAACTAATCAGACTGCCCTGCTCTCACCCCATAGCACTGTATCAATCCCCAAACGAATCCCACTGCCCCGCTCTCTCCCCATAGCCCTTTATCAATCCCAAACGAATCCAACTGCCTCGCTCGCTCCCGATAACCCTGTATCAATCCCAAACTAATCAGACTGCCCTGCTCTCACCCCATAGCCCTGTATCAATCCCCAAATTAATCCCACTGCCCCGCTTTCTCCCCATAGCCCTGTATCAATTCCCAAACTAATCCCACTGCCCGCTTTCTCCCCATAGCCCTGTGTTATATCCAAACGAATCCCACTGCCCCGCTTTCTCCCCATAGCCCTGTATCAATCCCCAAATAAATCCCACTGCCCCGCTCTCTCCCCATAGCCCTGTATCAATTCCCAAACTAATCCCACTGCCCCGATCTCTCCGCATAGCCCTGTATCAATCCCAAACTATTCCCAATGCTTCGCTCGCTCCCCATAGTCCTGCATCAATCCCAAACTAATCCCACTACCCCGCTCTCTCCCCATAGCCCTGCATCAATCGCAAACTAATACCACTGCCCCGCTCTTTCCCCATAGCCCTGTATCAATCCCCAAACTAATCCCACTGCCCCAATCTCTGCGCATAGCCCTGTATCAATCCCAAACTAATCCCAAAGCCCCACTCTGTCCCCATAGCCCTGTATCAATCCCAAACTAATCACACTGCCCCGATCTCTCCCGATAGCCCTGTATCAATCCCAAACTATTCCCACTGCCCCGCTCTCTCCCGATTGCCCTGTATCAATCCCAAACTAATCACACTGCCCCGCTCTCTCCCCATAGCCCTGCATCAATCCCCAAACTAATCCCACTGCCCCGATCTCTCCGCATAGCCCTGTATCAATCCCAAACTAATCCCAAATCCCCACTCTCTCCCCATAGCCCTGTATCAATCCCAAACTAATCACACTGCCACAATCTCTCCCGATAGCCCTGTATCAATCCCAAACTATTCCCAATGCCTCGCTCGCTCCCGATAACCCTGTATCAATCCCAAACTAATCAGACTGCCCTGCACTCACCCCATAGCCCTGTATCAATCCCCAAACTAATCCCACTGCCCCGCGCTCTCCCGATAGCCGTCTCAATCCCCAAACTAATCCCACTGCCCCGCTCTCTCCCGATTGCCCTGTATCAATCCCAAACTAATCACACTGCCCCGCTCTCTCCCCATAGCCCTGTGTCAATCCCCAAACTAATCCCACTGCCCCACTCTCTCCCCATAGCCCTGTATCAATCCCCAAACTAATCCCACTGCCTCACTCTCCCCCCATAGCCCTACATCAATCCTAAACTAATCCCACTGCCGCGCTCTCTTCCCATAGTCCTGCATCAATCCCAAACTAATCCCACTGCCCCGCACTCTCCCCATAGCCTTGTATCAATCCCAAACAAATCACACTGCCCCACTCTCACCCCATAGCCCTGTATCAATTACCAAACTAATCCCATTGCCCCGTTCTCTCCCCATAGCCCTGTATCAATCCCAAACTAATCCCACTGCCCCGCTCTCTCCCCATAGCCCTGCATCAATCCCCAAACTAATCCCACTGCCCCGATCTCTCCACATAGCCCTGTATCAATCCCAAACTAATCCCAAATCCCCACTCTCTCCCCATAGCCCTGTATCAATCCCAAACTAATCACACTGCCACAATCTCTCCCGATAGCCCTGTATCAATCCCAAACTATTCCCAATGCCTCGCTCGCTCCCGATAACCCTGTATCAATCCCAAACTAATCAGACTGCCCTGCACTCACCCCATAGCCCTGTATCAATCCCAAACTAATCACACAGCCCCGCTCTCTCCCCATAGCCCTGTATCAATCCCCAAAACTAATCCCACTGCCTCGCTCTCTCCCCATAGCCCTTTATCAATCCCAAACTAATCACACTGCCCCGCTCTCTCCCCATAGCCCTGTATCAATCCCCAAACTAATCCCACTGCCCCGCTCTCTCCCCATAGCCCTGTATCAATCCCAAAATAATCCCACTGCCCCGCTCTATCCCCATAGCCCTGTATCAATCCCCAAACTAATCCCACTGCCCTGCTGACTCCCCATAGCCCTGTATCAATCCCCAAACTAATCCCACTGCCCCGCTCTCTCCCGATTGCCCTGTATCAATCCCAAACTAATCACACTGCCCCGCTCTCTCCCCTTAGCCCTGTATCAATCCCCAAACTAATCCCACTGCCCCGCTCTCTCCCCATAGCCCTGTATCAATCCCAAAACTAATCCCACTGCCCCGCTCTCCCCCCATAGCCCAACATCAATCCTAAACTAATCCCACTGCCGCGCTCTCGTCCCATAGTCCTGCATCAATCCCAAACTAATCACACTGACCCGCTCTCTCCCCAGAGCCCTGTATCAATCCTCAAAACTAATCCCACTGCCCCGCTCTCTCCCCATAGCCCTTTATCAATCCCAAACTAATCCAACTGCCTCGCTCGCTCCCGATAACCCTGTATCAATCCCAAACTAATCAGACTGCCCTGCTCTCACCCCATAGCACTGTATCAATCCCCAAACGAATCCCACTGCCCCGCTCTCTCCCCATAGCCCTTTATCAATCCCAAACGAATCCAACTGCCTCGCTCGCTCCCGATAACCCTGTATCAATCCCAAACTAATCAGACTGCCCTGCTCTCACCCCATAGCCCTGTATCAATCCCCAAACTAATCCTACTGCCCCGCGATCTTCCCATAGCCCTGTATCAATCCCCAAACTAATCCCACTGCCCCGCTCTCTCCCGATTGCCCTGTATCAATCCCGAAACTAATCACACTGCCCCAATCTCTCCCGCTAGACCGGTATCAATCCCAAACTATTCCCAATGCCTCGCTCGCTCTCGATAACCCTGTATCAATCCCAAACTAATCAGACTGCCCTGCACTCACCCCATAGCCCTGTATCAATCCCCAAACTAATACCACAGCCCCACGCTCTCCCGATAGCCCTGTCTCAATCCCCAAACTAATCCCACTGCCCCGCTCTCTCCCGATTGCCCTGTATCAATCCCAAACTAATCACACTGCCCCGCTCTCTCCCCATAGCCCTGCATCAATCCTCAAACTAATCCCACTGCCCCGATCTCTCCGCATAGCCCTGTATCAATCCCAAACTAATCCCAAATCCCCACTCTCTCCCTATAGCCCTGTATCAATCCCAAACTAATCACACTGCCACAATCTCTCCCGATAGCCCTGTATCAATCCCAAACTAATCAGACTGCCCTGCTCTCACCCCAAAGCCCTGTATCAATCCCCAAACTAATCCCACTGCCCCGCTCTCTCCCGATTGCCCTGCATCAATCCCAAACTAATCACACAGCCCCGCTCTCTCCCCATAGCCCTGTATCAATCCCCAAACTAATCCCACTGCCCCGCTCTCTCCCCATAGCCCTGTATCAATCCCAAAACGAATCCCACTGCCCCGCTCTCCCCCCATAGCCCTACATCAATCCTAAACTAATCCCACTGCCGTGCTCTCTTCCCATAGTCCTGCATCAATCCCAAACTAATCAGACAGCCGTGCTCTCACACCATAGCCCTGTATCAATCCCCAAACTAATCCCACTGCCCCGCGATCTTCCCATAGCCCTGTATCAGTCCCCAAACTAATCCCACTGCCCCGCTCTCTCCCCATAGCTCTGTATCAATTCCAAATTAATCCCACTGCCCCGCACTCTCCCCATAGCCTTGTATCAATCCCAAACAAATCACACTGCCCCACTCTCACCCCATAGCCCTGTATCAATTACCAAACTAATCCCACTGCCCCGCTCTCTCCCCATAGCCCTGTATCAATCCCAAACTAATCCCACTGCCCCGCTCTCTCCCCATAGCCCTGTATCAATCTCAAACTAATCCCTCTGCCCCGATCTCTCCCGATAGCCCTGTATCAATCCCAAACTAATCCCACTGCTCCGCTCTCTCCCCATAGCCCTGTATCAATCTCAAACTAATCCCACTGCCCCGATCTCTCCCCATAGCCCTGTATCAATCCCAAAACTAATCCCACTGCCCCGCTCTCCCCCCATAGCCCTACATCAATCCTAAACTAATCCCACTGCCGCGCTCTCTTCCCATAGTCCTGCATCAATCCCAAACTAATCACACTGCCCCGCTCTCTCCCCATAGCCCTGTATCAATCCCCAAAACTAATCCCACTGCACCGCTCTCTCCCCATAGCCCTTTATCAATCCCAACCTAATCCAACTGCCTCGCTCGCTCCCGATAACCCTGTATCAATCCCAAACTAATCAGACTGCCCTGCTCTCACCCCATAGCCCTGTACCAATCCCAAAACTAATCCCACTGCCCCGCTCTCCCCCCATAGTCCTGTATCAATCCCAAACTAATCCCACTGCCCTGCTCTCTCCCCATAGCCCTGTATCAATCTCAAAATAATCCCACTGCCCCGCTCTATCCCCATAGCCCTGTATCAAGCCCCAAACTAATCCCACTGCCCTGCTGACTCCCCATAGCCCTGTATCAATCCCCAAACTAATCCCACTGCCCCGCTCTCTCCCGATTGCCCTGTATCAATCCCAAACTAATCACACTGCCCCGCTCTCTCCCCTTAGCCCTGTATCAATCCCCAAACTAATCCCACTGCCCCGCTCTCTCCCCATAGCCCTGTATCAATCCCAAAACTAATCCCACTGCCCCGCTCTCCCCCCATAGCCCAACATCAATCCTAAACTAATCCCACTGCCACGCTCTCGTCCCATAGTCCTGCATCAATCCCAAACTAATCACACTGACCCGCTCTCTCCCCAGAGCCCTGTATCAATCCTCAAAACTAATCCCACTGCCCCGCTCTCTCCCCATAGCCCTTTATCAATCCCAAACTAATCCAACTGCCTCGCTCGCTCCCGATAACCCTGTATCAATCCCAAACTAATCAGACTGCCCTGCTCTCACCCCATAGCACTGTATCAATCCCCAAACGAATCCCACTGCCCCGCTCTCTCCCCATAGCCCTTTATCAATCCCAAACGAATCCAACTGCCTCGCTCGCTCCCGATAACCCTGTATCAATCCCAAACTAATCAGACTGCCCTGCTCTCACCCCATAGCCCTGTATCAATCCCCAAACTAATCCCACTGCCCCGCGATCTTCCCATAGCCCTGTATCAATCCCCAAACTAATCCCACTGCCCCGCTCTCTCCCGATTGCCCTGTATCAATCCCGAAACTAATCCCACTGCCCCGATCTCTCCGCATAGCCCTGTATCAATCCCAAACTAATCCCAAAGCCCCACTCTCTCCCCATAGCCCTGTATCAATCCCAAACTAATCACACTGCCCCAATCTCTCCCGCTAGACCGGTATCAATCCCAAACTATTCCCAATGCCTCGCTCGCTCCCGATAACCCTGTATCAATCCCAAACTAATCAGACTGCCCTGCACTCACCCCATAGCCCTGTATCAATCCCCAAACTAATACCACAGCCCCGCGCTCTCCCGATAGCCCTGTCTCAATCCCCAAACTAATCCCACTGCCCCGCTCTCTCCCGATTGCCCTGTATCAATCCCAAACTAATCACACTGCCCCGCTCTCTCCCCATAGCCCTGCATCAATCCTCAAACTAATCCCACTGCCCCGATCTCTCCGCATAGCCCTGTATCAATCCCAAACTAATCCCAAATCCCCACTCTCTCCCTATAGCCCTGTATCAATCCCAAACTAATCACACTGCCACAATCTCTCCCGATAGCCCTGTATCAATCCCAAACTATTCCCAATGCCTCGCTCGCTCCAGATAACCCTGTATCAATCCCAAACTAATCAGACTGCCCTGCACTCACCCCATAGCCCTGTATCAATCCCCAAACTAATCCCACTGCCCCGCTCTCTCCCGATTGCCCTGTATCAATCCCAAACTAATCCCACTGCCCCACTCTCTCCCCATAGCCCTGTATCAATCCCCAAACTAATCCCACTGCCTCACTCTCCCCCCATAGCCCTACATCAATCCTAAACTAATCCCACTGCCGCGCTCTCTTCCCATAGTCCTGCATCAATCCCAAACTAATCACACAGCCCCACTCTCTCCCCATAGCCCTGTATCAATCCCCAAAACTAATCCCACTGCCTCGCTCTCTCCCCATAGCCCTTTATCAATCCCAAACTAATCCAACTGCCCCGCTCTCTCCCCATAGCCCTGTATCAATCCCAAACTAATCCCACTGCCCCGCTCTCTCCCCATAGCCCTGTATCAATCCACAAACTAATCCCACTGCCCCGCTCACTCCCCATAGCCCTGTATCAATCCCAAACTAATCCCATTGCCCCGCTCACTCCCGATAGCCCTGTATCAATCCCAAACTAATCCCAAAGCCCCACTCTGTCCCCATAGCCCTGTATCAATCCCAAACTAATCACACTGCCCCGATCTCTCCCGATAGCCCTGTATCAATCCCAAACTAATCCCATTGCCCCGCTCACTCCCGATAGCCCTGTATCAATCCCAAACTAATCCCAAAGCCCCACTCTGTCCCCATAGCCCTGTATCAATCCCAAACTAATCACACTGCCCCGATCTCTCCCGATAGCCCTGTATCAATCCCAAACTATTCCCAATGCCTCGCTCGCTCCCGATAACCCTGTATCAATCACAAACTAAACAGACTGCCCCGCGCTCTTCCCATAGCCCTGTATCAATCCCCAAACTAATCCCACTGCCCCGCTCTCTCCCGATTGCCCTGTATCAATCCCAAACTAATCACACAGCCCCGCTCTCTCCCCATAGCCCTGTATCAGTCCCCAAACTAATCCCACTGCCCCGCTCACTCCCCATAGCCCTGTATCATTCCCAAACTAATCCCAGTGCCCCGCTCACTCCCGATAGCCCTGTATCAATCCAAAACTAATCCCAAAGCCCCACTCTCTCCCCATAGTCCTGTATCAATCCCAAACTAATCCCAATGCCCCGCTCTCTCCCCATAGCCGTTTCAATCCCCAAACTAATCCCACTGCCCCGCTCTCTCCCCATAGCCCTGTATCAATCCCAAACTAATCCCACTGCCCTGCTCTCTCCCCATAGCCCTGTATCAATATCAAAATAATCCCACTGCCCCGCTCTATCCCCATAGCCCTGTATCAATCCCCAAACTAATCCCACTGCCCTGCTGACTCCCCATAGCCCTGTATCAATCCCCAAACTAATCCCACTGCCCCGCTCTCTCCCGATTGCCCTGTATCAATCCCAAACTAATCCCACTGCCCTGCTCTCTCCCCATAGTCCTGCATCAATCCCAAACTAATCACACTGACCCGCTCTCTCCCCAGAGCCCTGTATCAATCCTCAAAACGAATCCCACTGCCCCGCTCTCTCCCCATAGCCCTTTATCAATCCCAAACTAATCCAACTGCCTCGCTCGCTCCCGATAACCCTGTATCAATCCCAAACTAATCAGACTGCCCTGCTCTCACCCCATAGCCCTGTATCAATCCCCAAACTAATCCCACTGCCCCGCGATCTTCCCATAGCCCTGTATCAATCCCCAAACTAATCCCACTGCCCCGCTCTCTCCCGATTGCCCTGTATCAATCCCAAACTAATCACACTGCCCCGCTCTCTCCCCATAGCCCTGTATCAATCCGCAAACTAATCCCACTGCCCCGCTCACTCCCCATAGCCCTGTATCAATCCCAAACTAATCCCAGTGCCCCATCTAACCCGTGCAGCACCTGCCTTGGGAATGTTTGATGGGACAGTGTAGAGGGAGCCTTTTGTCTGTATCTAACCCGTGCGGTACCTGCCTTGGGAGTGTTTGATGGGACAGTGTAGAGGGAGCATTACTCTATATCTAACCCGTGCTGTACCTGCCTTGGGAGTGTTTGATGGGACAGTGTAGAGGGAGCTTTACGCTGTATGTAACCCGTGCAGTACCTGCCTTGGGAGTGTTTGATGGGACAGTGTAGAGGGAGCTTCACTCTGTATCTATCCCGTGTTGTTCCTGCCCTGGGAGTTTTTGATGGGCTGGTTTAAAGAGAGCTTTACTCTATCGATTCTGTAGCAAACCTTGATAGATTGCAAGTCCGGGGATTCAGCGCATATACAGCGCAGACAGAAACACGGAACTTGCGGGGCCTCTACCAAGGCCTAAGTCGTTGGTACGGAGACCATGATTTCAGGGCCATTATCTTTGTTTGATGTAATCCTTCACTCCTGTGTATAAGACAGTGAGTCTCACGGCCTAAAATTCATTCATATCTCAGTAAGAATACCCAGAACAGACTTTAATTGTCTTTTATTTGCTTCATTTTTCTAAGGTGTACCCAGATATCTGCAGACCAACATTCATCCGCATGTGAATCCCTCCTCTGCATTTAAATCAAATCACGGTAACACTTTTCTTTAATCTACCGAGGTTGAGTATTGAAATATACCAGGAGATCCAGGCACGTTTTGATAAAGCAGATTAACAATGAGTTCAGTGGGGAAATTTAGCAAACAACAGGCCGATTTTAATATGATAAGGCAGGATCTGTCCAAAGTGGACTGGGAACAGCTACTTGACAACCCTCTGTCTCAGTCCCAAACTAATCCCACTGCCCTGCTCTCTCCTGTTAGCCCTTTATCAATCGCCAACCTAATCCCACTGCCTCGCTCTCTCCCCATAGCCCTGTATCAGTCCCCAACCTAATCCCACTGCCGCGCTCTCTCCCGATAGGCCTGTATCAATCTCCAAACTACTCCCACTGCCCTGCTTTCTCCCCATAGCCCTGTATCAGTCCCCAATGTAAGCACACTGCCCGCTTTCTCCCCATAGTCCTGTGTTATATCCAAACAAATCCCACTGCCCGCTTTCTCCCCATAGCCCTGTGTTATATCCAAACAAATCCCACTGCCCGCTTTCTCCCCATAGCCCTGTGTTATATCCAAACTAATCCCACTGCCCCGCTTTCTCCCCATAGCCCTGTATCAATCCCCAAATTAATCCCACTGCCCCGCTTTCTCCCCATAGCCCTGTATCAATCCCAAACAAATCCCACTGCCCCGCTCTCTCCCCATAGCCCTGTATCAATCCCCAACGTAAGTCCACTGCCCTGCTTTCTCCCCATAGCCCTGTGTTATATCCAAACAAATCCCACTGCCCCGCTCTCTCCCCATAGCCCTGTTTCAATCCCCAACGTAAGCCCACTGCCCCGCTTTCTCCCCATAGCCCTGTGTTATATCCAAACTAATCCCACTGCACCGCTCTCTCCCCATAGCCCTGTATCAATCCCGAACTAATCCCACTGCCCAGCTCTCTCCTCTAGCCCTGTATCAATCACAAACTAATCCCACTGCCACGCTCACTCCCCATAGCCCCGGATCAATCCCACGCTTATCCCGCTCCTGTTCACTATCCAGTGACCCCTGGGTTAGAGAGAGGGGAAATCAGCCAGGGTTCCTGCTCCTGATCACAGTCCAGTGACCCCTGCGTTAGAGAGAGAGGGGAAATCAGCCAGGGTTCATGCTCCTGATCACTATCCAGTGACCCCTGGGTTAGAGAGAGGGGAAATCAGCCAGGGTTCCTGCTCCTGATCACTGCCCAGTGACCCCTGGGTTAGTGAGAGGGGAAATCAGCCAGGGTTCCTGCTCCTGATCACTGCCCAGTGACCCCTGGGTTAGAGAGAGAAGGAAATCAGCCAGGGTTCCTGCTCCTGATCACTGCCCAGTGACCCCTGGTAAGAGAGAGAGGGAAATCAGCGAGGGTTCATGCTCCGGATCACAGTCCAGTGACCCCGGGTTAGAGAGACAGGTGAAATCAGCCAGGATTCATGCTCCTGATCACTGTCCAGTGACCCCTGGGTTAGAGAGAGGGGAAATCAGCCTAGGTTCCTGCTCCTGATCACTGCCCAGTGACCCCTGGGTTAGAGAGAGAGGGGAAATCAGCCAGGGTTCCTGCTCCTGATCACAGTCCAGTGACGCCTGGGTTAGAGAGACAGGTGAAATCAGCCAGGGTTCCTGCTCCTGATCACTGCCCAGTGACCCCTGGGTTAGAGAGACAGGTGAAATCAGCCAGGGTTCCTGCTCCTGATCACAGTCCAGTGACCCCTGGGTTAGAGAGAGAGGGGAAATCAGCCAGGGTTCATACTCCTGATCACTATCCAGTGACCCCTGGGTTAGAGAAAGGGGAAATCAGCCAGGGTTCCTGCTCCTGATCACTGCCCAGTGACCCCTGGGTTAGAGAGAGGGGAAATCAGCCAGGGTTCATGCTCCTGATCACTATCCAGTGACCCCTGGGTTAGAGAAAGGGGAAATCAGCCAGGGTTCCTGCTCCTGATCAATGCCCAGTGACCCCTGGGTTGGAGAGAGGGGAAATCAGCCAGGGTTCCTGCTCCTGATCATTGTCCAGTGACCCCTGGGTTAGAGAGAGAGGGAAATCAGCCAGGGTTCCTGCTCCTGATCAATGCCCAGTGACCCCTGGGTTGGAGAGAGGGGAAATCAGCCAGGGTTCCTGCTCCTGATCATTGTCCAGTGACCCCTGGGTTAGAGAGAGAGGGGAAATCAGCCAGGGTTCCTGCTCCTGATCACAGTCCAGTGACCCCTGGGTTAGAGAGAGAGGGGAAATCAGCCAGGGTTCATGCTCCTGATCACTATCCAGTGACCCCTGGGTTAGAGAAAGGGGAAATCAGCCAGGGTTCCTGCTCCTGATCACTATCCAGTGACCCCTGGGTTAGAGAAAGGGGAAATCAGCCAGGGTTCCTGCTCCTGATCAATGCCCAGTGACCCCTGGGTTGGAGAGAGGGGAAAATCAGCCAGGGTTCCTGCTCCTGATCATTGTCCAGTGACCCCTGGGTTAGAGAGAGAGGGAAATCAGCCAGGGTCATTTAAATCATGTTGCGAGAAAGGGAAATAGTTTGTGCCCCCGTTTGTACCTCAGAGTCTTAGAGACGGAGGGAACGGCAACAGAAAAAGAGGAAACAACATCTCCAAAAACTGATCCCAACTCATCGCCAAGGCTGGGGATAGATAACCTCGCCGCCTTCTTAGGAAGTTTAACCACTTTATTCACTTTCTGATTGGAGCTCCGTTTGGAATTAGACTTTATTTTGCCGGATGTTTAACGACAGCATTGAAGGGGGAAGGAGAAACTTGGAGCAACTTCTTGTGTCAAAGCTGCAGTGAGACTTGAATGAATTTAAAGATTTTTAATGAACTTTTCACCAAAAATGAGTGTAAAAAACACTTTTTCCCCCTAAGTTTCGAACATGATTTTGGAAGAGACTGAAGCAAAAGCCAATTTTCCCCTCACCTAAACAAGTTTCAACCAGGTCTTGCAGTCCAAACGCTTTTAAAGAGCTCTGAAATGGTTAAAATGTTTTCAAATTGAAATATCTCAAGATTTGATTTTGATTGATTGACTGAAGTGAGTAGCTTTACACAAACATGCAACCATGGTGTTGAGGAGGGGGAAGGTAGGGGAGGATTTGTAGGAGTTACATATTACTTTTTAATTACTTTTTAAAAATATACCATTAAGACATTTAGGAAGAGAACCAAGAAAGGGGAAAAACACAAACCATTTTATAATGTCTGTCGTTCGATAGTCCTAACAAGTCGCAGGAATAACGTAAATATAGATTTCCTCTTAAACATTTAGTGGAGTGTTAATTGAAGCAAGAGTTATGTAATGATGTATAAAAATTGCAGGAAGCTACTTTAGAAGAAACCACTCTTTTTTTATTGAGAGAGACACAGAAAATACTTTGATTAAAGTGATAACGTACAATTCGATTTGGTTTGAATGTTTGAAATAGGAGATTAAAATTTGTGAGTATAATGAAGTTTGTTTCCTGCTTTTAATTGCGAAGTACCTAAAATAATTCAACACTCCTTGTGACAAGAGCAGGGATTAATATTGTGGAGAATGTTTGAGAGAAAAACATTAGAAGCGAAATTGGTAAATTATAAATCTTTACGTCAACATATCAGTAAACATTTGCAAGTCAGTCTGACTGGTTTTGCTGTCCAGGAAGAAAAACAAGTGTTTATTTCTGTTAAGTCATAGCTTTGCCTGCTTTTTTTGTTTATAATTCAGTGACACAAATTGTGTGTATATTTGTAAATTGTAAAATAACAGCAATAAATCACATTTCTGTGACATTCTTTCTGTCTTAAACGATTCAATTTGTGCCTCGGAATCTAGAAGCTTCTTTACCTGAAAGGTTTGAATGGTTAAAGTTGATCTCAGCTATCAAAAGCTGTTTGCGACATTCCTGTATTGTGGAACAGTGTGATGTCTTTGCAGAGACAGGAATTCGCATTGTTGAATGGAGGTTTTTCTGATCTGTTGCATCCTGTGTAGATCAGAAACAGGTAAAGATGTTCATAGTAAACAGCCCAAGACAATGAAATGCTTAAACAATGTCTGGCCAAGGTCAGAGACTTCAAGCACAGGACATGTGGAATATACAAAACCCCATAGCCCTGTATCAATCCCAAACTAATCACACTGCCCCGCTCTCTCCCCATACCCTGTATCAATCCCCAAACTAATCCCACTGCCCCGCTCTCTCCCCATACCCTGTATCAATCCCCAAACTAATCCCACTGCCCCGCTCTCTCCCCATACCCTGTATCAATCCCCAAACTAATCCCACTGCCCTGCTGACTCCCCATAGCCCTGTATCAATCCCCAATCTAATCCCACTGCCCCACTCTCTCCCCATAGCCCTGTATCAATCCCAAACTAATCCCACTGCCTCGCTTTCCCCCCATAGCTCCGTCTTGATCCCAAACTAATCCCACTGCCCTGCTCTCCCCCCATAGCCCTGAATCAATCCCAAACTAATCCCACTGCCCCACTCTCTCCCCATAGCCCTGCATCAATCCCAAACTTTTCCCAATAGCCCTGCATCAATTCCAAACTAATCCCTCCTCTGCCCCACTCTCTGCCCATAGCCCTGCATCATTCCCAAACTAACCCCACTGCCACGTTCTCTCCCCATAGCCCTGGGAGTGTTTGATGGGACAGTGTAGAGGGAGCATTACTATATATATCTAACCCGTGCAGCACCTGCCTTGGGAATGTTTGATGGGACAGTGTAGAGGGAGCTTTTTGTCTGTATCTAGCCCGTGCGGTACCTGCCTTGGGAGTGTTTGATGGGACAGTGCAGAGGGAGCATTACTTTATATCTAACCCGTGCCGTACCTGCCTTGGGAGTGTTTGATGGGACAGCGTAGAGGGAGCTTTACTCTGTATCTAACCCGTGCAGTACCTGCCTTGGGAGTGTTTGATGGGACAGTGTAGAGGGAGCTTCACTCTGTATCTAACCCGTGTTGTTCCTGCCCTGGGAGTTTTTGATGGGCTGGTTTAAAGAGAGCTTTACTCTATCGATTCTGTAGCAAACCTTGATAGATTGCAAGTCCGGGGATTCAGCGCATACACAGCGCAGGCAGAAACACGGAACTTGCGGGGCCTCTACCAAGGCCTAAGTCGTTGCTCCGGAGACCATGATTTCAGGGCCATTATCTTTGTTTGATGTAATCCTTCATTCCTGTGTATAAGACAGTGAGTCTCACGGCCTAAAATTCATTCAAATCTCAGTAAGAATACCCAGAACAGACTTTCATTGTCTTTTATTTGCTTCATTTTTCTAAGGTGTACCCAGATATCTGCAGACCAACATTCATCCGCATGTGAATCCCTCCTCTGCATTTAAATCAAATCACGGTAACACTTTTATTTAATCTACCGCGGTTCAGTATTGAAATATACCAGGAGATCCAGGCACGTTTTGATAAAGCAGATTAACAATGAGTTCAGTGGGGAAATTTAGCAAACAACAGGCCGATTTTAATATGATAAGGCAGGATCTGTCCAAAGTGGACTGGGAACAGCTACTTGACAACCCTCTGTCTCAGTCCCAAACTAATCCCACTGCCGTGCTCTCTCCCGATAGCCCTGTATCAATCTCCAAACTAATCCCACTGCCCTGCTTTCTCCCCATAGCCCTGTATCAATCACAAACTATTTCCACTGCCCCGCTCTCTCCCCATAGCCCTGTATCAATCCCCAACGTAAGCCCACTGCCCGCTTTCTCCCCGTAGCCCTGTATCAGACCACAACCTAATCCCACTGCCCGCTTTCTCCCCATAGCCCTGTTATATCCAAACAAATCCCACTGCCCGCTTTCTCCCCATAGCCCTGTGTTATATCCAAACTAATCCCACTGCCCCGCTTTCTCCCCATAGCCCTGTGTTATATCCAAACTAATCCCACTGCCCCGCTTTCTCCCCATAGCCCTGTATCAATCCCCAAATTAATCCCACTGCCCCGCTTTCTCCCCATAGCCCTGTATCAATCCCAAACAAATCCCACTGCCCCGCTCTCTCCCCATAGCCCTGTATCAATCCCCAACGTAAGTCCACTGCCCTGCTTTCTCCCCATAGCCGTGTTATATCCAAACAAATCCCACTGCCCCGCTCTCTCCCCATAGCCCTGTATCAATCCCCAACGTAAGCCCACTGCCCCGCTCTCTCCCCATAGCCCTGTGTTATGTCCAAACTAATCCCACTGCACCGCTCTCTCCCCATAGCCCTGTATCAATCCCCAACTTAAGCCCACTGCTCCGCTTTCTCCCCATAGCCCTGTGTTATGTCCAAACTAATCCCACTGCACCGCTCTCTCCCCATAGCCCTGTATCAATCCGCAAACTAATCACACTGCCCCGCTCACTCCCCATAGCCCTGCATCAATCCCAAACTAATCCCAGTGCCCCGCTCACTCCCGATATCCCTGTATCAATCCCAAACTATTCCCAATGCCTCGCTCGCTCCCGATAACCCCGTATCAATCCCAAACTAATCCCACTGCCCCGCTCACTCCTCAGAGCCCTGTATCAATCCACAAACTAATCCCACTCCCCTGCTCTCTCCCCATAGCCCTGTATCAATCCCAAACTAATCCCACTGCCCCGCTCTATCCCCATAGCCCTGTATCAATCCCCAAACTAATCCCACTCCCCTGCTCTCCACCCATACCCTGTATCAATCCCCAAACTAATCCCACTGCCCTGCTGACTCCCCATAGCCCTGCATCAATCCCCAAACTAATCCCACTGCCCCACTCTCTCCCGATTGCCCTGCATCAATCCCAAACTAATCACACTGCCCCGCTCTCTCCCCATAGCCCTGTATCAATCCCCAAACTAATCCCACTGCCCTGCTGACTCCCCATAGCCCTGTATCAATCCCCAAACTAATCCCACTGCCCCACTCTCTCCCGATTGCCCTGCATCAATCCCAAACTAATCCCACTGCCCTACTGACTCCCCATAGCCCTGTATCAATCCCCAAACTAATCCCACTGCCCCACTCTCTCCCGATTGCCCTGCATCAATCCCAAACTAATCACACTGCCGCGCTCTCTTCCCATAGTCCTGCATCAATCCCAACCTAATCCAACTGCCCCGCTCTCTCCCGATTGCCCTGTATCAATCCCAAACTAATCACACAGCCCCGCTCTCTCCCCATAGCCCTGTATCAGTCCCCAAACTAATCCCACTGCCCCGCTCACTCCCCATAGCCCTGTATCATTCCCAAACTAATCCCAGTGCCCCGCTCACTCCCGATAGCCCTGTATCAATCCCAAACTAATCCCAACGCCCCGCTCTCTCCCCATAGCCGTTTCAATCCCCAAACTAATCCCACTGCCCCGCTCTCTCCCCATAGCCTTGTATCAATCCCAAACTAATCCCACTGCCCCGCTCTCTCCCCATAGCCCTGTATCAATCCCAAACTAATCCCACTGCCCTGCTCTCTCCCCATAGCCCTGTATCAATCTCAAAATAATCCCACTGCCCCGCTCTATCCCCATAGCCCTGTATCAATCCCCAAACTAATCCCACTGCCCCACTCACTCCCCATAGCCCTGTATCATTCCCAAACTAATCCCAGTGCCCCGCTCACTCCCGATAGCCCTGTATCAATCCCAAACAAATCCCACTGCCCTGCTCTCTCCCCATAGCCCTGTATCAATCTCAAAATAATCCCACTGCCCCGCTCTCTCCCCATAGCCCTGTATCAATCCCCAAACTAATCCCACTGCCCCGCTCTCCCCCCATAGCCCTACATCAATCCTAAACTAATCCCACTGCCGCGCTCTCGTCCCATAGTCCTGCATCAATCCCAAACTAATCACACTGACCCGCTCTCTCCCCAGAGCCCTGTATCAATCCTCAAAACTAATCCCACTGCCCCGCTCTCTCCCCATAGCCCTGTATCAATCCCAAACTAATCCCACTGCCCCGCTCTCTCCCCATAGCCCTGTATCAGTCCCCAACGTAAGTCCACTGCCCCGCTTTCTCCCCATAGCCCTGTGTTATATCCAAACTAATCCCACTGCACCGCTCTCTCCCCATAGCCCTGTATCAATCCCAAACTAATCCCACTCCACCGCTCTCTCCTCTAGCCCTGTATCAATCCCAAACTAATCCCACTGCCGCGCTCTCGTCCCATAGTCCTGCATCAATCCCAAACTAATCACACTGACCCGCTCTCTCCCCAGAGCCCTGTATCAATCCTCAAAACTAATCCCACTGCCCCGCTCTCTCCCCATAGCCCTGTATCAATCCCAAACTAATCCCACTGCCCCGCTCTCTCCCCATAGCCCTGTATCAGTCCCCAACGTAAGTCCACTGCCCCGCTTTCTCCCCATAGCCCTGTGTTATATCCAAACTAATCCCACTGCACCGCTCTCTCCCCATAGCCCTGTATCAATCCCAAACTAATCCCACTGCCCCGCTCACTCCCCATAGCCCTGTATCAATCCGCAAACGAATCACACTGCCCCGCTCACTCCCCATAGCCCTGTATCAATCCCAAACTAATCCCAGTGCCCCGCTCACTCCCGATATCCCTGTATCAATCCCAAACTAATCCCAAAGCCCCACTCTCTCCCCATAGCCCTGTATCAGTCCCAAACTAATCACACTGCCCCGATCTCTCCCAATAGCCCTGTATCAATCCCAAACTATTCCCAATGCTTCGCTCGCTCCCCATAGTCCTGCATCAATCCCAAACTAATCCCACCGCCCCCGTCTCTCCCCAAAGCCCTGTATCAATCCCTAACTAATCACACTGCCCCGCTCTCTCCCCATAGCCCTGCATCAATCGCAAACTAATACCACTGCCCCCGTCTCTCCCCAAAGCCCTGTATCAATCCCTAACTAATCACACTGCCCCGCTCTCTCCCCATAGTCCTGCATCAATCGCAAACTAATACCACTGCCCCGCTCTTTCCCCATAGCCCTGTATCAATCCCCAAACTAATCCCACTGCCCCAATCTCTCCGCATAGCCCTGTATCAATCCCAAACTATTCCCAATGCCTCGCTCGCTCCCGATAACCCTGTATCAATCCCAAAGTAACCAGACTGCCCTGCACTCACCCCATAGCCCTGTATCAATCCCCAAACTAATCCCACTGCCCCGCTTTCTCCCCATAGCCCTGTATCAATCCCAAACAAATCCCACTGCCCCGCTCTCTCCCCATAGCCCTGTATCAATCCCCAACGTAAGTCCACTGCCCTGCTTTCTCCCCATAGCCGTGTTATATCCAAACAAATCCCACTGCCCCGCTCTCTCCCCATAGCCCTGTATCAATCCCCAACGTAAGCCCACTGCCCCGCTCTCTCCCCATAGCCCTGTGTTATGTCCAAACTAATCCCACTGCACCGCTCTCTCCCCATAGCCCTGTATCAATCCCCAACGTAAGCCCACTGCTCCGCTTTCTCCCCATAGCCCTGTGTTATGTCCAAACTAATCCCACTGCACCGCTCTCTCCCCATAGCCCTGTATCAATCCCAAACTAATCCCACTGCCCCGCTCTCTCCTCTCACCCTGTATCGATCACAAACTAATCCCACTGCCCCGCTCACTCCCCATAGCCCTGTATCAATCCCAAACGATTCCCACTGCCCCGCTCTCTCCCGATTGCCCTGTATCAATCCCAAACTAATCCCACTCCACCGCTCTCTCCTCTAGCCCTGTATCAATCACAAACTAATCCCACTGCCCCGCTCACTCCCCATAGCCCTGTATCAATCCGCAAACTAATCACACTGCCCCGCTCACTCCCCATAGCCCTGTATCAATCCCAAACTAATCCCAGTGCCCCGCTCACTCCCGATATCCCTGTATCAATCCCAAACTAATCCCAAAGCCCCACTCTCTCCCCATAGCCCTGTATCAGTCCCAAACTAATCACACTGCCCCGATCTCTCCCAATAGCCCTGTATCAATCCCAAACTATTCCCAATGCTTCGCTCGCTCCCCATAGTCCTGCATCAATCCCAAACTAATCCCACCGCCCCCGTCTCTCCCCAAAGCCCTGTATCAATCCCTAACTAATCACACTGCCCCCGCTCTCTCCCCATAGTCCTGCATCAATCGCAAACTAATACCACTGCCCCGCTCTTTCCCCATAGCCCTGTATCAATCCCCAAACTAATCCCACTGCCCCAATCTCTCCGCATAGCCCTGTATCAATCCCAAACTATTCCCAATGCCTCGCTCGCTCCCGATAACCCTGTATCAATCCCAAACTAACCAGACTGCCCTGCACTCACCCCATAGCCCTGTATCAATCCCCAAACTAATCCCACTGCCCCGCTTTCTCCCCACAGCCCTGTATCAATCCCAAACAAATCCCACTGCCCCGCTCTCTCCCCATAGCCCTGTATCAATCCCCAACGTAAGTCCACTGCCCTGCTTTCTCCCCATAGCCGTGTTATATCCAAACAAATCCCACTGCCCCGCTCTCTCCCCATAGCCCTGTATCAATCCCCAACGTAAGCCCACTGCCCCGCTCTCTCCCCATAGCCCTGTGTTATGTCCAAACTAATCCCACTGCACCGCTCTCTCCCCATAGCCCTGTATCAATCCCCAACATAAGCCCACTGCTCCGCTTTCTCCCCATAGCCCTGTGTTATGTCCAAACTAATCCCACTGCACAGCTCTCTCCCCATAGCCCTGTATCAATCCCAAACTAATCCCACTGCCCCGCTCTCTCCTCTCGCCCTGTATCAATCACAAACTAATCCCACTGCCCCGCTCACTCCCCATAGCCCTGTATCAATCCCAAACGATTCCCACTGCCCCGCTCTCTCCCGATTGCCCTGTATCAATCCCAAACTAATCACACTGCCCCGCTCTCTCCCCATAGCCCTGTATCAATCCCCAAACTAATCCCAATGCCCCGATCTCTCCCCATAGCCCTGCATCAATCCCCAAACTAATCCCACTGCCCCGATCTCTCCGCACAGCCCTGTATCAATCCCAAACTAATCCCAAAGCCCCGCTCTCTCCCCATAGCCTTGTATCAATCCCAAACTAATCCCACTGCCCCGCTCTCTCCCCATAGCCCTGTATCAATCCCAAACTAATCCCACCGCCCTGCTCTCTCCCCATAGCCCTGTATCAATCCCAAAATAATCCCACTGCCCCGCTCTATCCTCATAGCCCTGCATCAATCCCCAAACTAATCCCACTCCCCTGCTCTCCCCCATACCCTGTATCTCTCCCCAAAACTAATCCCACTGCCCCGCTCTCTCCCCATAGCCCTTTATCAATCCCAAACTAATCCAACTGCCTCGCTCGCTCCCGATAACCCTGTATCAATCCCAAACTAATCAGACTGCCCTGCTCTCACCCCATAGCCCTGTATCAATCCCCAAACTAATCCCACTGCCCCGCGATCTTCCCATAGCCCTGTATCAATCCCCAAACTAATCCCACTGCCCCGCTCTCTCCCGATTGCCCAGTATCAATCCCAAACTAATCACACTGCCCCGCTCTCTCCCCATAGCCCTGTATCAATCCCCAAACTAATCCCACTGCCCCGCTCTCTCCCCATAGCTCTGTATCAATCCCAAATTAATCCCACTGCCCCGCACTCTCCCCATAGCCTTGTATCAATCCCAAACAAATCACACTGCCCCGCTCTCACCCCATAGCCCTGTATCAATTACCAAACTAATCCCACTGCCCCGCTCTCTCCCCATAGCCCTGTATCAATCCCAAACTAATCCCACTGCCCCGCTCTCTCCCCATAGCCCTGTATCAATCTCAAACTAATCCCTCTGCCCCGATCTCTCCCGATAGCCCTGTATCAATCGCAAGCTAATCCCACTGCCCCGCTCTCTCCCCATAGCCCTGTATCAATCTCAAACTAATCCCACTGCCCCGATCCCTCCCGATAGCCCTGTATCAATCCCAAACTAATCCCACTGCCCCGCTCTCTCCATAGCCCTGTATCAATCCCAAACTAATCCCAATGCCCCGCTCTCTCCCCATAGCCCTGTATCAATCCCAAACTAATCCCACTGCCCCGCTCTCTCCCCATAGCCCTGTATCAATCCCAAACTAATCCCACTGCCCTGCTCTCTCCCCATAGCCCTGTATCAATCCCAAACTAATCACACTGCCCCGATCTCTCCCGATAGCCCTGTATCAATCCCAAACTATTCCCAATGCCTCGCTCGCTCCCGATAACCCTATATCAATCCCAAACTAATCAGACTGCCCTGCTCTCACCCCATAGCCCTGTATCAATCCCCAAACTAATCCCACTGCCCCGCGCTCTTCCCATAGCCCTGTATCAATCCCCAAACTAATCCCACTGCCCCGCTCTCTCCCGATTGCCCTGTATCAATCCCAACCTAATCCCACTGCCTCGCTTTCCCCCCATAGCTCTGTCTTGATCCCAAACTAATCCCACTGCCCTGCTCTCCCCCCATAGCCCTGAATCAATCCCAAACTAATCCCACTGCCCCACTCTCTCCCCATAGCCCTGCATCAATCCCAAACTTTTCCCAATAGCCCTGCTTCAATTCCAAACTAATCCCTCCTCTGCCCCACTCTCTGCCCATAGCCCTGCATCATTCCCAAACTAACCCCACTGCCACGCTCTCTCCCCATAGCCCTGGGAGTGTTTGATGGGACAGTGTAGAGGGAGCATTACTATATATATCTAACCCGTGCAGCACCTGCCTTGGGAATGTTTGATGGGACAGTGTAGAGGGAGCTTTTTGCCTGTATCTAACCCGTGCGGTACCTGCCTTGGGAGTGTTTGATGGGACAGTGTAGAGGGAGCATTACTCTGTATCTAACCCGTGCTGTACCTGCCTTGGGAGTGTTTGATGGGACAGCGTAGAGGGAGCTTTACTCTGTATCTAACCCGTGCAGTACCTGCCTTGGGAGTGTTTGATGGGACAGTGTAGAGGGAGCTTCACTCTGTATCTAACCTGTGTTGTTCCTGCCCTGGGAGTTTTTGATGGGCTAGTTTAAAGAGAGCTTTACTCTATCGATTCTGTAGCAAACCTTGATAGATTGCAAGTCCGGGGATTCAGCGCATACACAGCGCAGGCAGAAACACGGAACTTGCGGGGCCTCTACCAAGGCCTAAGTCGTTGGTACGGAGACCATGATTTCAGGGCCATTATCTTTGTTTGATGTAATCCTTCACTCCTGTGTATAAGACAGTGAGTCTCACGGCCTAAAATTCATTCAAATCTCAGTAAGAATACCCAGAACAGACTTTAATTGTCTTTTATTTGCTTCGTTTTTCTAAGGTGTACCCAGATATCTGCAGACCAACATTCATCCGCATGTGAATCCCTCCTCTGCATTTAAATCAAATCACGGTAACACTTTTATTTAATCTACCGAGGTTGAGTATTGAAATATACCAGGAGATCCAGGCACGTTTTGATAAAGCAGATTAACAATGAGTTCAGTGGGGATATTTAGCAAACAACAGGCCGATTTTAATATGATAAGGCAGGATCTGTCCAAAGTGGACTGGGAACAGCTACTTGACAACCCTCTGTCTCAGTCCCAAACTAATCCCACTGCCCTGCTCTCTCCTGTTAGCCCTTTATCAATCGCCAACCTAATCCCACTGCCCCGCTCTCTCCCCATAGCCCTGCATCAGTCCCCAACCTAATCCCACTGCCGCGCTCTCTCCCGATAGCCTTGTATCAATCTCCAAACTAATCCCACTGCCCTGCTTTCTCCCCATAGCCCTGTATCAATCACAAACTATTTCCACTGCCCTGCTCTCTCCCCATAGCCCTGTATCAATCCCCAATGTAAGCACACTGCCCGCTTTCTCCCCATAGCCCTGTGTTATATCCAAACAAATCCCACTGCCCGCTTTCTCCCCATAGCCCTGTGTTATATCCAAACTAATCCCACTGCCCCGCTTTCTCCCCATAGCCCTGTATCAATCCCCAAATTAATCCCAATGCCCCGCTTTCTCCCCATAGCCCTGTATCAATCCCAAACAAATCCCACTGCCCCGCTCTCTCCCCATAGCCCTGTATCAATCCCCAACGTAAGTCCACTGCCCTGCTTTCTCCCCATAGCCTTGTGTTATATCCAAACAAATCCCACTGCCCCGCTCTCTCCCCACAGCCCTGTTTCAATCCCCAACGTAAGCCCACTGCCCCGCTTTCTCCCCATAGCGCTGTGTTATATCCAAACTAATCCCACTGCACCGCTCTCTCCCCATAGCCCTGTATCAATCCCAAACTAATCCCACTGCCCAGCTCTCTCCTCTAGCCCTGTATCAATCACAAACTAATCCCACTGCCACGCTCACTCCCCATAGCCCCGGATCAATCCCACGCTTGTCCCGCTCCTGATCACTATCCAGTGACCTCTGTGTTAGTGAGAGGGGAAATCAGCCAGGGTTCCTGCTCCTCATCACTGCCCAGTGACCCCTGGGTTAGAGCGAGAAGGAAATCAGCCAGGGTTCCTGCTCCTGATCACTGCCCAGTGACCCCTGGTTAGAGAGAGAGGGAAATCAGCGAGGGTTCATGCTCCTGATCACAGTCCAGTGACCCCGGGTTAGAGAGACAGGTGAAATCAGCCAGGGTTCCTGCTCCTGATCACTGCCCAGTGACCCCTGGGTTAGAGCGAGAAGGAAATCAGCCAGGGTTCCTGCTCCTGATCACTGCCCAGTGACCCCTGGTTAGAGAGAGAGGGAAATCAGCGAGGGTTCATGCTCCTGATCACACTCCAGTGACCCCTGGGTTAGAGAGACAGATGAAATCAGCCAGGGTTCGTGCTCCTGATCACTGTCCAGTGACCCCTGGGTTAAAGAGAGAGGTGAAATTAGCCAGGGTTCCTGCTCCTGATTACAGTCCAGTGAACCCTGGGTTAGAGAGAGAGGGGAAATCAGCCAGGGTTCCTGCTCCTGATCACATTCCAGTGACCCCTGGGTTAGAGAGAGGGGAAATCAGCCAGGGTTCCTGCTCCTGATCACTGCCCAGTCACCTCTGGGTTAGAGAGAGAGGGGAAATCAGCCAGGGTTCCTGCTCCTGATCACTATCCAGTCACCCCTGAGTTAGAGAGAGGTGAAATCAGCCAGGGTGCCTGCTCCTGATCACTATCCAGTGACCCCTGAGTTAGAGAGAGGGGAAATCAGCCAGGGTTCATGCTCCTGATCACTGTCCAGTGACCCCTGAGTTAGAGAGAGGTGAAATCAGCCAGGGTTCATGCTCCTGATCACTATCCAGTGACCCCTGAGTTAGAGAGAGGGGAAATCAGCCAGGGTTCCTGCTCCTGATCACTATCCAGTGACCCCTGGGTTAGAGAGAGAGGGAAATCAGCCAGGGTTCATGCTCCTGATCACTATCCAGTGACCCCTGGGTTAGAGAGAGGGGAAATCAGCCAGGGTTCCTGCTCCTTATCACTGCCCAGTGACCCCTGGGTTAGAGAGAGAGGGAAATCAGCCAGGGTTCCTGCTCCTGATCACTATCCAGTGACCCCTGGGTTAGAGAGAAGGGAAATCAGCCTGGGTTCCTGCTCCTGATCACTGCCCAGTGACCCCTGGGTTAGAGAGAGAGGGAAATCAGCCAGGGTTCATGCTCCTGATCACTATCCAGTGACCCCTGGGTTAGAGAGAGGGGAAATCAGCCAGGGTTCCTGCTCCTGATCACTGCCCAGTGACCCCTGGGTTAGAGAGAGAGGGGAAATCAGCCAGGGTTCCTGCTCCTGATCACAGTCCAGTGACCCCTGGGTTAGAGAGACAGGTGAAATCAGCCAGGGTTCCTGCTCCTGATCACAGTCCAGTGACGCCTGGGTTAGAGAGAGAGGGGAAATCAGCCAGGGTTCATGCTCCTGATCACTATCCAGTGACCCCTGAGTTAGAGAAAGGGGAAATCAGCCAGGGTTCCTGCTCCTGATCACTGCCCAGTGACCCCTGGGTTAGAGAGAGGGGAAAATCAGCCAGGGTTCCTGCTCCTGATCATTGTCCAGTGACCCCTGGGTTAGAGAGAGAGGGAAATCAGCCAGGATTCATGCTCCTGATCATTGTCCAGTGACCCCTGGGTTAGAGAGAGAGAGGGAAATCAGCCAGGGTCATTTAAATCATGTTGCGAGAAAGGGAAATAGTTTGTGCCCCCGTTTGTACCTCAGAGTCTTAGAGACGGAGGGAACGGCAACAGAAAAAGAGGAAACAACATCTCCAAAAACTGATCCCAACTCATCGCCACGGCTGGGGATAGATAACCTCGCCGCCTTCTTAGGAAGTTTAACCACTTTATTCACTTTCTGATTGGAGCTCCGTTTGGAATTAGACTTTATTTTGTCAGATGTTTAACGACAGCATTGAAGGGGGAAGGAGAAACTTGGAGCAACTTCTTGTGTCAAAGCTGCAGTGAGACTTGAATGAATTTAAAGATTTTTAATGAACTTTTCTCCAAAAATGAGTGTAAAAAACACTTTTTCCCCCTAAGTTTCGAACATGATTTTGGAAGAGACTGAAGCAAAAGCCAATTTTCCCCTCACCTAAACAAGTTTCAACCAGGTCTTGCAGTCCAAACGCTTTTAAAGAGCTCTGAAATGGTTAAAATGTTTTCAAATTGAAATATCTCAAGATTTGATTTTGAGTGATTGACTGAAGTGAGTAGCTTTACACAAACATGCAACCATGGTGTTGAGGAGGGGGAAGGTAGGGGAGGATTTGTAGGAGTTACATATTACTTTTTAATTACTTTTTAAAAATGTACCATTAAGACATTTAGGAAGAGAACCAAGAAAGGGGAAAAACACAAACCATTTTATAATGTCTGTCGTTCGATAGTCCTAACAAGTCGCAGGAATAACGTAAATATAGATTTCCTCTTAAACATTTAGTGGAGTGTTAATTGAAGCAAGAGTTATGTAATGATGTATAAAAATTGCAGGAAGCTACTTTAGAAGAAACCACTCTTTGTTTATTGAGAGAGACACAGAAAATACTTTGATTAAAGTGATAACGTACAATTCGATTTGGTTTGAATGTTTGAAATAGGAGATTAAAATTTGTGAGTATAATGAAGTTTGTTTCCTGCTTTTAATTGCGAAGTACCTAAAATAATTCAACACTCCTTGTGACAAGAGCAGGGATTAATATTGTGGAGAATGTTTGAGAGAAAAACATTAGAAGCGAAATTGGTAAATTATAAATCTTTACGTCAACATATCAGTAAACATTTGCAAGTCAGTCTGACTGGTTTTGCTGTCCAGGAAGAAAAACAAGTGTTTATTTCTGTTAAGTCATAGCTTTGCCTGCTTTTTTTGTTTATAATTCAGTGACACAAATTGTGTGTATATTTGTAAATTGTAAAATAACAGCAATAAATCACATTTCTGTGACATTCTTTCTGTCTTAAACGATTCAATTTGTGCCTCGGAATCTAGAAGCTTCTTTACCTGAAAGGTTTGAATGGTTAAAGCTGATCTCAGCTATCAAAAGCTGTTTGCGACATTCCTGCATTGTGGAACAGTGTGATGTCTTTGCAGAGACAGGAATTCGCATTGTTGAATGGAGGTTTTTCTGATCTGTTGCATCCTGTGTAGATCAGAAACAGGTAAAGATGTTCATAGTAAACAGCCAGTAAACAGCCCAAGACAATGAAATGCTAAAACAATGTCTGGCCAAGGTCAGAGACTTCAAGCACAGGACATGTGGAATATACAAAACCCCATAGCCCTGTATCAATCCCAAACTAATCACACTGCCCCGCTCTCTCCCCCATACCCTGTATCAATCCCCAAACTAATCCCACTGCCCCGCTCTCTCCCCATACCCTGTATCAATCCCCAAACTAATCCCACTGCCCTGCTGACTCCCCATACCCTGTATCAATCCCCAATCTAATCCCACTGCCCCGCTCTCTCCCCATACCCTGTATCAATCCCCAAACTAATCCCACTGCCCCGCTCTCTCCCCATAGCCCTGTATCAATCCCAAACTAATCCCACTGCCCCGCTCTCTCCCCATACCCTGTATCAATCCCCAAACTAATCCCACTGCCCCGCTCTCTCCCCATACCCTGTATCAATCCCCAATCTAATCCCACTGCCCTGCTCTCTCCCCATAGCCCTGTATCAATCCCAAACTAATCCCACTGCCCCGCTCTCTCCCCATAGCCCTGTATCAATCCCCAAACTAATCCCACTCCCCTGCTCTCTCCCCATACCCTGTATCAATCCCCAAACTAATCCCACTGCCCTGCTGACTCCCCATAGCCCTGTATCAATCCCCAAACTAATCCCACTGCCCCACTCTCTCCCGATTGCCCTGCATCAATCCCAAACTAATCACACTCCCCCGCTCTCTCCCCATAGCCCTCTATCAATCCCCAAACTAATCCCACTGCCCCGCTCTCTCCCCATAGCCCTGTATCAATCCCAAAACTAATCCCACTGCCCAGCTCTCCCCCCATAGCCCTTTATCAATCCCAACCTAATCCAACTGCCTCGCTCGCTCCCGATAACCCTGTATCAATCCCAAACTAATCAGACTGCCCTGCTCTCACCCCATAGCCCTGTATCAATCACCAAACTAATCCCACTGCCCCGCTCTCTCCCGATTGCCCTGTATGAATCCCAAACTAATCAAACAGCCCTGCTCTCTCCCCATAGCCCTGTATCAATCCCAAAACTAATCCCACTGCCCCGCTCTCTCCCCATAGCCCTGTACCAATCCGCAAACTAATCCCACTGCCCCGCTCACTCCCCATAGCCCTGTATCAATCCCAAACTAATCCCAGTGCCCCGCTCACTCCCGATAGCCCTGTATCAATCCAAAACTAATCCCACTGCCCTGCTCTCTCCCCACAGCCCTGTATCAATCCCAAACTAATCACATTGCCCCGATCTCTCCCGATAGCCCTGTATCAATCCCAAACTATTCCCAATGCCTCGCTCGCTCCCGATAACCCTGTATCAATCCCAAACTAATCAGACTGCCCTGCTCTCACCCCATAGCCCTGTATCAATCCCCAAACTAATCCCACTGCCCCGCGCTCTTCCCATAGCCCTGTATCAATCCCCAAACTAATCCCACTGCCCCGCTCTCTCCCGATTGCCCTGTATCAATCCCAAACTAATCACACTGCCCCGCTCTCTCCCCATAGCCCTGTATCAATCCCGAAACTAATCCCACTGCCCCGATCTCTCCGCATAGCCCTGTATCAATCCCAAACTAATCCCAAAGCCCCACTCTCTCCCCATAGCCCTGTATCAATCCCAAACTAATCACACTGCCCCAATCTCTCCCGCTAGGCCGGTATCAATCCCAAACTATTCCCAATGCCTCGCTCGCTCCCGATAACCCTGTATCAATCCCAAACTAATCAGACTGCCCTGCACTCACCCCATAGACTTGTATCAATCCCCAAACTAATACCACAGCCCCGCGCTCTCCCGATAGCCCTGTCTCAATCCCCAAACTAATCCCACTGCCCCACTCCCTCCCGATTGCCCTGTCTCAATCCCCAAACTAATCCCACTGCCCCGCTCTCTCCCGATTGCCCTGTATCAATCCCAAACTAATCACACTGCCCCGCTCTCTCCCCATAACCCTGTGTCAATCCCCAAACTAATCCCACTGCCCCACTCTCCCCCCATAGCCCTACATCAATCCTAAACTAATCCCACTGCCGCGCTCTCTTCCCATAGTCCTGCATCAATCCCAAACTAATCACACAGCCCCGCTCTCTCCCCATAGCCCTGTATCAATCCCCAAAACTAATCCCACTGCCTCGCTCTCTCCCCATAGCCCTGTATCAGTCCCAAAATAATCCCACTGCCCCACTCTATCCCCATAGCCCTGTATCAATCCCCAAACTAATCCCACTCCCCTGCTCTCTCCCCAAACCCTGTATCAATCCCCAAACTAATCCCACTGCCCTGCTGACTCCCCATAGCCCTGTATCAATCCCCAAACTAATCCCACTGCCCCGCTCTCTCCCGATTGCCCTGTATCAATCCAAAACTAATCACACTGCCCCGCTCTATCCCCATAGCCCTGTATCAATCCCCAAACTAATCCCACTGCCTCGCTCTCCCCCCATAGCCCTGTATCAATCCACAAACTAATCCCACTGCCCCGCGCTCTCCCGATAGCCCTACATCAATCCCCAAACTAATCCCACTGCCCCGCTCTCTCCTGATTGCCCTGTATCAATCCCTAACTAATCACACTGCCCCGCTCTCTCCCCATAGCCCTGCATCAATCGCAAACTAATACCACTGCCCCCGTCTCTCCCCAAAGCCCTGTATCAATCCCTAACTAATCACACTGCCCCGCTCTCTCCCCATAGTCCTGCATCAATCGCAAACTAATACCACTGCCCCGCTCTTTCCCCATAGCCCTGTATCAATCCCCAAACTAATCCCACTGCCCCAATCTCTCCGCATAGCCCTGTATCAATCCCAAACTAATCAGACTGCCCTGCACTCACCCCATAGCCCTTTATCAATCCCCAAACTAATCCCACTGCCCCGCGCTCTCCCCATAGCCCTGTATCAGTCCCCAAGCTAATCCCACTGCCCCGCTCTCTCCCGATTGCACTGTATCAATCCCAAACTAATCCCACTGCCCCGCTCTCTCCCCATAGCCCTGTATCAATCCCAAACTAATCCCACTGCCCCGCTCTCTCCCCATAGCCCTGTATCAATCCAAAACTAATCCCAAAGCCCCACTCTCTCCCCATAGTCCTGTATCAATCCCAAACTAATCCCAATGCCCCGCTCTCTCCCCATAGCCCTGTTTCAATCCCCAAACTAATCCCACTGCCCCGCTCTCTCCCCATAGCCTTGTATCAAACCCAAACTAATCCCACTGCCCCGCTCTATCCCCATAGCCCTGTATCAATCCCCAAACTAATCCCACTGCCTCACTCTCCCCCCATAGCCCTACATCAATCCTAAACTAATCCCACTGCCGCGCTCTCTTCCCATAGTCCTGCATCAATCCCAAACTAATCACACAGCCCCGCTCTCTCCCCATAGCCCTGTATCAATCCCCAAAACTAATCCCACTGCCTCGCTCTCTCCCCATAGCCCTGTATCAGTCCCAAAATAATCCCACTGCCCCGCTCTATCCCCATAGCCCTGTATCAATCCCCAAACTAATCCCACTCCCCTGCTCTCTCCCCAAACCCTGTATCAATCCCCAAACTAATCCCACTGCCCTGCTGACTCCCCATAGCCCTGTATCAATCCCCAAACTAATCCCACTGCCCCGCTCTCTCCCGATTGCCCTGTATCAATCCAAAACTAATCACACTGCCCCGCTCTATCCCCATAGCCCTGTATCAATCCCCAAACTAATCCCACTGCCCCGCTCTCTCCCCATAGCCCTGTATCAATCCACAAACTAATCCCACTGCCCCGCGCTCTCCCGATAGCCCTACATCAATCCCCAAACTAATCCCACTGCCCCGCTCTCTCCTGATTGCCCTGTATCAATCCCTAACTAATCACACTGCCCCGCTCTCTCCCCATAGCCCTGCATCAATCGCAAACTAATACCACTGCCCCCGTCTCTCCCCAAAGCCCTGTATCAATCCCTAACTAATCACACTGCCCCGCTCTCTCCCCATAGTCCTGCATCAATCGCAAACTAATACCACTGCCCCGCTCTTTCCCCATAGCCCTGTATCAATCCCCAAACTAATCCCACTGCCCCAATCTCTCCGCATAGCCCTGTAACAATCCCAAACTATTCCCAATGCCTCGCTCGCTCCTGATAACCCTGTATCAATCCCAAACTAATCAGACTGCCCTGCACTCACCCCATAGCCCTGTATCAATCCCCAAACTAATCCCACTGCCCCGCGCTCTCCCCATAGCCCTGTATCAATCCCCAAGCTAATCCCACTGCCCCGCTCTCTCCCGATTGCACTGTATCAATCCCAAACTAATCCCACTGCCCCGCTCTCTCCCCATAGCCCTGTATCAATCCCCAAACTAATCCCACTGCCCCGCTCTCTCCCCATAGCCCTGTATCAATCCAAAACTAATCCCAAAGCCCCACTCTCTCCCCATAGTCCTGTATCAATCCCAAACTAATCCCAATGCCCCGCTCTCTCCCCATAGCCCTGTTTCAATCCCCAAACTAATCCCACTGCCCCGCTCTCTCCCCATAGCCTTGTATCAAACCCAAACTAATCCCACTGCCCCGCTCTATCCCCATAGCCCTGTATCAATCCCCAAACTAATCCCACTCCCCTGCTCTCTCCCCATACCCTGTATCAATCCCCAAACTAATCCCACTGCCCCGCTCGCTCCCCATAGCCTGTATCAATCCCAAAACTAATCCCACTGCCCCGCTCTCCCCCCATAGCCCTACATCAATCCTAAACTAATCCCACTGCCGCGCTCTCTTCCCATAGTCCTGCATCAATCCCAAACTAATGAGACTGCCCTGCTCTCACCCCATAGCCCTGTATCAATCCCCAAACTAATCCCACTGCCCCGCTCTCTCCCGATTGCCCTGTATCAATCCCCAAACTAATCCCACTGCCCCGCTCTCTCCCCATAGCCCTGTATCAATCTCAAACTAATCCCTCTGCCCCGATCTCTCCCGATAGCCCTGTATCAATCCCAAACTAATCCCACTGCCCCGCTCTCTCCCCATCGCCCTGTATCAATCTCAAACTAATCCCACTGCCCCGTTCTCTCCCGATAGCCCTGTATCAATCCCAAACTAATCCCACTTCCCCGCTCTCTCCATAGCCCTGTATCAATCCCCAAACTAATCAAACTGCCTCGCTCTCTCCCCATAGCCCTGTATCAATCCCCAAACTAATCCCACTGCCCCGCTCTCTCCCCATAGCCCTGTATCAATCCGCAAACTAATCCCACTGCCCCGCTCACTCCCCATAGCCCTGTATCAATCCCAAACTAATCCCAGTGCCCCGCTCACTCCCGATAGCCCTGTATCAATCCAAAACTAATCCCAAAGCCCCACTCTCTCCCCATAGTCCTGTATCGATCCCAAACTAATCCCAATGCCCCGCTCTCTCCCCATAGCCCTGTATCAATCCCAAACTAATCCCACTGCCCTGCTCTCTCCCCATAGCCCTGTATCAATCCCAAACTAATCACACTGCCCCGATCTCTCCCGATAGACCTGTATCAATCCCAAACTATTCCCAATGCCTCGCTCGCTCCCGATAACCCTGTATCAATGCCAAACTAATCAGGCTGCCCTGCTCTCACCCCATAGCCCTGAATCAATCCCCAAACTAATCCCACTGCCCCGCGCTCTTCCCATAGCCCTGTATCAATCCCCAAACTAATCCCACTGTCCCGCTCTCTCCCGATTGCCCTGTATCAATCCCAAACTAATCACACTGCCCCGCTCTCTCCCCATAGCCCTGTATCAATCCCCTAACTAATCCCACTGCCCCGATCTCTCCGCATAGCCCTGTATCAATCCCAAACTAATCCCAAAGCCCCACTCTCTCCCCATAGCCCTGTATCAATCCCAAACTAATCACACTGCCCCAATCTCTCCCGCTTGCCAGGTATCAATCCCAAACTATTCCCAATGCCTCGCTCGCTCCCGATAACCCTGTATCAATCCCAAACTAATCAGACTGCCCTGCACTCACCCCATAGCCCTGTATCAATCCCCAAAACTAATCCCACTGTACCGCTCTCTCCCCATAGCCCTTTATCAATCCCAACCTAATCCAACTGCCTCGCTCGCTCCCGATAACCCTGTATCAATCCCAAACTAATCAGACTGCCCTGCTCTCACCCCATAGCACTGTATCAATCACCAAACTAATCCCACTGCCCCGCTCTCTCCCGATTGCCCTGTATCAATCCCAAACTAATCCCAGTGCCCCGCTCTCTCCCGATTGCCCTGTATGAATCCCAAACTAATCAAACTGCCCCGCTCTCTCCCCATAGCCCTGTATCAATCCCAAAACTAATCCCACTGCCCCGCTCTCTCCCCATAGCCCTGTACCAATCCGCAAACTAATCCCACTGCCCCGCTCACTCCCGATAGCCCTGTATCAATCCCAAACTAATCCCACTGCCCTGCTCTCTCCCCATAGCCCTGTATCAATCCCAAACTAATCACATTGCCCCGATCTCTCCCGATAGCCCTGTATCAATCCCAAACTATTCCCAATGCCTCGCTCGCTCCCGATAACCCTGTATCAATCCCAAACTAATCAGACTGCCCTGCTCTCACCCCATAGCCCTGTATCAATCCCCAAACTAATCCCACTGCCCCGCGCTCTTCCCATAGCCCTGTATCAATCCCCAAACTAATCCCACTGCCCCGCTCTCTCCCGATTGCCCTGTATCAATCCCAAACTAATCACACTGCCCCGCTCTCTCCCCATAGCCCTGTATCAATCCACAAACTAATCCCACTGCCCCGATCTCTCCGCATAGCCCTGTATCAATCCCAAACTAATCCCAAAGCCCCACTCTCTCCCCATAGCCCTGTATCAATCCCAAACTAATCACACTGCCCCAATCTCTCCCGCTAGGCCGGTATCAATCCCAAACTATTCCCAATGCCTCGCTCGCTCCCGATAACCCTGTATCAATCCCAAACTAATCAGACTGCCCTGCACTCACCCCATAGCCCTGTATCAATCCACAAACTAATCCCACTGCCCCGATCTCTCCGCATAGCCCTGTATCAATCCCAAACTAATCCCAAAGCCCCACTCTCTCCCCATAGCCCTGTATCAATCCCAAACTAATCACACTGCCACAATCTCCCCCGATAGCCCTGTATCAATCCCAAACTATTCCCAATGCCTCGCTCGCTCCCGATAACCCTGTATCAATCCCAAACTAATCAGACTGCCCTGCACTCACCCCATAGCCCTGTATCAATCCCCAAACTAATCCCACTGCCCCGCGCTCTCCCGATAGCCCTGTCTCAATCCCCAAACTAATCCCACTGCCCCGCTCTCTCCCGATTGCCCTGTATCAATCCCAAACTAATCACACTGCCCCGCTCTCTCCCCATAGCCCTGTGTCAATCCCCAAACTAATCCCACTGCCCCACTCTCTCCCCATAGCCCTGTATCAATCTCAAACTAATCCCTCTGCCCCGATCTCTCCCGATAGCCCTGTATCAATCCCAAACTAATCCCACTGCCCCGCTCTCTCCCCATAGCCCTGTATCAATCTCAAACTAATCCCACTGCCTCGTTCTCTCCCGATAGCCCTGTATCAATCCCAAACTAATCCCACTGCCCCGCTCTCTCCATAGCCCTGTATCAATCCCCAAACTAATCCCACTGCCCCGCTCTCTCCCCATAGCCCTGTATCAATCTCAAACTAATCCCACTGCCTCGTTCTCTCCCGATAGCCCTGTATCAATCCCAAACTAATCCCACTGCCCCGCTCTCTCCATAGCCCTGTATCAATCCCCAAACTAATCCCACTGCCTCGCTCTCTCCCCATAGCCCTGTATCAATCCCCAAACTAATCCCACTGCCCCGCTCTCTCCCCATAGCCCTGTGTCAATCCCCAAACTAATCCCACTGCCCCACTCTCTCCCCATAGCCCTGTATCAATCCCAAACTAATCCCACTGCCACGCTCTCTCCCCATTGCCCTGTATCAATCTCAAACTAATCCCACTGCCTCGTTCTCTCCCGATAGCCCTGTATCAATCCCAAACTAATCCCACTGCCCCGCTCTCTCCATAGCCCTGTATCAATCCCCAAACTAATCAAACTGCCTCGCTCTCTCCCCATAGCCCTGTATCAATCCCCAAACTAATCCCACTGCCCCGCTCTCTCCCCATAGCCCTGTATCAATCCGCAAACTAATCCCACTGCCCCGCTCACTCCCCATAGCCCTGTATCAATCCCAAACTAATCCCAGTGCCCCGCTCACTCCCGATAGCCCTGTATCAATCCAAAACTAATCCCAAAGCCCCACTCTCTCCCCATAGTCCTGTATCAATCCCAAACTAATCCCAATGCCCCGCTCTCTCCCCATAGCCCTGTATCAATCCCAAACTAATCCCACTGCCCTGCTCTCTCCCCATAGCCCTGTATCAATCCCAAACTAATCACACTGCCCCGATCTCTCCCGATAGCCCTGTATCAATCCCAAACTATTCCCAATGCCTCGCTCGCTCCCGATAACCCTGTATCAATGCCAAACTAATCAGGCTGCCCTGCTCTCACCCCATAGCCCTGAATCAATCCCCAAACTAATCCCACTGCCCCGCGCTCTTCCCATAGCCCTGTATCATTCCCCAAACTAATCCCACTGTCCCGCTCTCTCCCGATTGCCCTGTATCAATCCCAAACTAATCACACTGCCCCGCTCTCTCCCCATAGCCCTGTATCAATCCCCTAACTAATCCCACTGCCCCGATCTCTCCGCATAGCCCTGTATCAATCCCAAACTAATCCCAAAGCCCCACTCTCTCCCCATAGCCCTGTATCAATCCCAAACTAATCACACTGCCCCAATCTCTCCCGCTTGCCAGGTATCAATCCCAAACTATTCCCAATGCGTCGCTCGCTCCCGATAACCCTGTATCAATCCCAAACTAATCAGACTGCCCTGCACTCACCCCATAGCCCTGTATCAATCCCCAAAACTAATCCCACTGTACCGCTCTCTCCCCATAGCCCTTTATCAATCCCAACCTAATCCAACTGCCTCGCTCGCTCCCGATAACCCTGTATCAATCCCAAACTAATCAGACTGCCCTGCTCTCACCCCATAGCCCTGTATCAATCACCAAACTAATCCCACTGCCCCGCTCTCTCCCGATTGCCCTGTATGAATCCCAAACTAATCAAACTGCCCCGCTCTCTCCCCATAGCCCTGTATCAATCCCAAAACTAATCCCACTGCCCCGCTCTCTCCCCATAGCCCTGTACCAATCCGCAAACTAATCCCACTGCCCCGCTCACTCCCCATAGCCCTGTATCAATCCCAAACTAATCCCAGTGCCCCGCTCACTCCCGATAGCCCTGTATCAATCCAAAACTAATCCCACTGCCCTGCTCTCACCCCATAGCCCTGTATCAATCCCCAAACTAATCCCACTGCCCCGCGCTCTTCCCATAGCCCTGTATCAATCCCCAAACTAATCCCACTGCCCCGCTCTCTCCCGATTGCCCTGTATTAATCCCAAACTAATCACACTGCCCCGCTCTCTCCCCATAGCCCTGTATCAATCCACAAACTAATCCCACTGCCCCGATCTCTCCGCATAGCCCTGTATCAATCCCAAACTAATCCCAAAGCCCCACTCTCTCCCCATAGCCCTGTATCAATCCCAAACTAATCACACTGCCCCAATCTCTCCCGCTAGGCCGGTATCAATCCCAAACTATTCCCAATGCCTCGCTCGCTCCCGATAACCCTGTATCAATCCCAAACTAATCAGACTGCCCTGCACTCACCCCATAGCCCTGTATCAATCCCCAAACTAATACCACAGCCCCGCGCTCTCCCGATAGCCCTGTCTCAATCCCCAAACTAATCCCACTGCCCCACTCCCTCCCGATTGCCCTGTATCAATCCCAAACTAATCACACTGCCCCGCTCTCTCCCCATAGCCCTGCATCAATCCCCAAACTAATCCCACTGCCCCGATCTCTCCGCATAGCCCTGTATCAATCCCAAACTAATCCCAAATCCCCACTCTCTCCCCATAGCCCTGTATCAATCCCAAACTAATCACACTGCCACAATCTCTCCCGATAGCCCTGTATCAATCCCAAACTATTCCCAAGGCCTCGCTCGCTCCCGATAACCCTGTATCAATCCCAAACTAATCAGACTGCCCTGCACTCACCCCATAGCCCTGTATCAATCCCCAAACTAATCCCACTGCCCTGCGCTCTCCCGATAGCCCTGTCTCAATCCCCAAACTAATCCCACTGCCCCGCTCTCTCCCGATTGCCCTGTATCAATCCCAAACTAATCACACTGCCCCGCTCTCTCCCCATAGCCCTGTGTCAATCCCCAAACTAATCCCACTGTCCCACTCTCTCCCCATAGCCCTGTATCAATCCCCAAACTAATCCCACTGCCTCACTCTCCCCCCATAGCCCTACATCAATCCTAAACTAATCCCACTGCCGCGCTCTCTTCCCATAGTCCTGCATCAATCCCAAACTAATCACACAGCCCCGCTCTCTCCCCATAGCCCTGTATCAATCCCCAAACTAATCCCACTGCCTCGCTCTCTCCCGATAGCCGTCTCAATCCCCAAACTAATCCCACTGCCCCGCTCTCTCCCGATTGCCCTGTATCAATCCCAAACTAATCACACTGCCCCGCTCTCTCCCCATAGCCCTGTGTCAATCCCCAAACTAATCCCACTGCCCCACTCTCTCCCCACAGCCCTGTATCAATCCCCAAACTAATCCCACTGCCTCACTCTCCCCCCATAGCCCTACATCAATCCTAAACTAATCCCACTGCCGCGCTCTCTTCCCATAGTCCTGCATCAATCCCAAACTAATCCCACTGCCCCGCACTCTCCCCATAGCCTTGTATCAATCCCAAACAAATCACACTGCCCCACTCTCACCCCATAGCCCTGTATCAATCCCAAACTAATCCCACTGCCCCGCTCTCTCCCGATTGCCCTGTATCAATCCCAAACTAATCACACTGCCACAATCTCTCCCGATAGCCCTGTATCAATCCCAAACTATTCCCAATGCCTCGCTCGCTCCCGATAACCCTGTATCAATCCCAAACTAATCAGACTGCCCTGCACTCACCCCAGAGCCCTGTATCAATCCCAAACTAATCCCACTGCCCCGCTCTATCCCCATAGCCCTGTATCAATCCCCAAACTAATCCCACTCCCCTGCTCTCTCCCCATACCCTGTATCAATCCCCAAACTAATCCCACTGCCCTGCTGACTCCCCATAGCCCTGTATCAATCCCCAAACTAATCCCACTGCCCCACTCTCTCCCGATTGCCCTGCATCAATCCCAAACTAATCACACTGCCCCGCTCTCTCCCCATAGCCCTGTATCAATCCCAAAACCAATCCCACTTCCCCGCTCTCCCCCCATAGCCCTTTATCAATCCCAAACTAATCCAACTGCCTCGCTCGCTCCCGATAACCCTGTATCAATCCCAAACTAATCAGACTGCCCTGCTCTCACCCCATAGCCCTGTATCAATCCCCAAACTAATCCCACTGCCCCGCGATCTTCCCATATCCCTGTATCAATCCCCAAACTAATCCCACTGCCCCGCTCTCTCCCGATTGCCCTGTATCAATCCCAAACTAATCACACTGCCCCGCTCTCTCCCCATAGCCCTGTATCAATCCGCAAACTAATCCCACTGCCCCGCTCACTCCCCATAGCCCTGTATCAATCCCAAACTAATCCCAGTGCCCCATCTAACCCGTGCAGCACCTGCCTTGGGAATGTTTGATGGGACAGTGTAGAGGGAGCCTTTTGTCTGTATCTAACCCGTGCGGTACCTGCCTTGGGAGTGTTTGATGGGACAGTGTAGAGGGAGCATTACTCTATATCTAACCCGTGCTGTACCTGCCTTGGGAGTGTTTGATGGGACAGCGTAGAGGGAGCTTTACGCTGTATGTAACCCATGCAGTACCTGCCTTGGGAGTGTTTGATGGGACAGTGTAGAGGGAGCTTCACTCTGTATCTAACCCGTGTTGTTCCTCCCCTGGGAGTTTTTGATGGGCTGGTTTAAAGAGAGCTTTACTCTATCGATTCTGTAGCAAACCTTGATAGATTGCAAGTCCGGGGATTCAGCGCATACACAGCGCAGACAGAAACACGGAACTTGCGGGGCCTCTACCAAGGCCTAAGTCGTTGGTACGGAGACCATGATTTCAGGGCCATTATCTTTGTTTGATGTAATCCTTCACTCCTGTGTATAAGACAGTGAGTCTCACGGCCTAAAATTCATTCAAATCTCAGTAAGAATACCCAGAACAGACTTTAATTGTCTTTTATTTGCTTCATTTTTCTAAGGTGTACCCAGATATCTGCAGACCAACATTCATCCGCATGTGAATCCCTCCTCTGCATTTAAATCAAATCACGGTAACACTTTTCTTTAATCTACCGAGGTTGAGTATTGAAATATACCAGGAGATCCAGGCACGTTTTGATAAAGCAGATTAACAATGAGTTCAGTGGGGAAATTTAGCAAACAACAGGCCGATTTTAATATGATAAGGCAGGATCTGTCCAAAGTGGACTGGGAACAGCTACTTGACAACCCTCTGTCTCAGTCCCAAACTAATCCCACTGCCCTGCTCTCTCCTGTTAGCCCTTTATCAATCGCCAACCTAATCCCACTGCCTCGCTCTCTCCCCATAGCCCCGTATCAGTCCCCAACCTAATCCCACTGCCGCGCTCTCTCCCGATAGGCCTGTATCAATCTCCAAACTACTCCCACTGCCCTGCTTTCTCCCCATAGCCCTGTATCAGTCCCCAATGTAAGCACACTGCCCGCTTTCTCCCCATAGTCCTGTGTTATATCCAAACAAATCCCACTGCCCGCTTTCTCCCCATAGCCCTGTGTTATATCCAAACAAATCCCACTGCCCGCTTTCTCCCCATAGCCCTGTGTTATATCCAAACTAATCCCACTGCCCCGCTTTCTCCCCATAGCCCTGTATCAATCCCCAAATTAATCCCACTGCCCCGCTTTCTCCCCATAGTCCTGTATCAATCCCAAACAAATCCCACTGCCCCGCTCTCTCCCCATAGCCCTGTATCAATCCCCAACGTAAGCCCACTGCCCCGCTTTCTCCCCATAGCCCTGTGTTATATCCAAACAAATCCCACTGCCCCGCTCTCTCCCCATAGCCCTGTTTCAATCCCCAACGTAAGCCCACTGCCCCGCTTTCTCCCCATAGCCCTGTGTTATATCCAAACTAATCCCACTGCACTGCTCTCTCCCCATAGCCCTGTATCAATCCCAAACTAATCCCACTGCCCAGCTCTCTCCTCTAGCCCTGTATCAATCACAAACTAATCCCACTGCCACGCTCACTCCCCATAGCCCCGGATCAATCCCACGCTTATCCCGCTCCTGTTCACTATCCAGTGACCCCTGGGTTAGAGAGAGGGGAAATCAGCCAGGGTTCCTGCTCCTGATCACAGTCCAGTGACCCCTGCGTTAGAGGGAGAGGGGAAATCAGCCAGGGTTCCTGCTCCTGATCACTGCCCAGTGACCCCTGGGTTAGTGAGAGGGGAAATCAGCCAGGGTTCCTGCTCCTGATCACTGCCCAGTGACCCCTGGGTTAGAGAGAGAAGGAAATCAGCCAGGGTTCCTGCTCCTGATCACTGCCCAGTGACCCCTGGTAAGAGAGAGAGGGGGAACCAGCCAGGGTTCCTGCTCCTGATCACTATCCAGTGACCCCTGAGTTAGAGAGAGGAGGAAATCAGCCAGGGTTCCTGCTCCTGATCGCTATCCAGTGACCCCTGGGTTAGAGAGAAGGGAGATCAGCCTGGGTTCCTGCTCCTGATCACTGCCCAGTGACCCCTGGGTTAGAGAGAGAGGGAAATCAGCCAGGGTTCATGATCCTGATCACTATCCAGTGAACCCTGGGTTAGAGAGAGGGGAAATCAGCCAGGGTTCCTGCTCCTTATCACTATCCAGTGACCCCTGGGTTAGAGAGAGGGGAAATCAGCCAGGGTTCCTGCTCCTGATCACTGTCCAGTGACCCCTGGGTTAGAGAGAGAGGTGAAATCAGCCAGGGTTCCTGCTCCTGATCACAGCCCAGTGACCCCTGGGTTAGAGAGAGAGGGGAAATCAGCCAGGGTTCGTGCTCCTGATCACTGTCCAGTGAACCCTGGGTTAGAGAGAGAGGTGAAATCAGCCAGGGTTCCTGCTCCTGATCACTATCCAGTGACCCCTGAGTTAGAGAGAGGGGAAATCAGCCAGGGTTCCTGCTCCTGATCACTATCCAGTGACCCCTGGGTTAGAGAGGGAAATCAGCCAGGGTTCATGCACCTGATCACTATCCAGTGACCCCTGGGTTAGAGAGAGGGGAAATCAGCCAGGGTTCCTGCTCCTGATCACTGCCCAGTGATCCCTGGGTTAGAGAGAGAGGGAAATCAGCCAGGATTCATGCTCCTGATCACTGTCCAGTGACCCCTGGGTTAGAGAGAGGGGAAATCAGCCTAGGTTCCTGCTCCTGATCACTGCCCAGTGACCCCTGGGTTAGAGAGAGAGGGGAAATCAGCCAGGGTTCCTGCTCCTGATCACAGTCCAGTGACGCCTGGGTTAGAGAGACAGGTGAAATCAGCCAGGGTTCCTGCTCCTGATCACTGCCCAGTGACCCCTGGGTTAGAGAGACAGGTGAAATCAGCCAGGGTTCCTGCTCCTGATCACAGTCCAGTGACCCCTGGGTTAGAGAGAGAGGGGAAATCAGCCAGGGTTCATACTCCTGATCACTATCCAGTGACCCCTGGGTTAGAGAAAGGGGAAATCAGCCAGGGTTCCTGCTCCTGATCACTGCCCAGTGACCCCTGGGTTAGAGAGAGGGGAAATCAGCCAGGGTTCATGCTCCTGATCACTATCCAGTGACCCCTGGGTTAGAGAAAGGGGAAATCAGCCAGGGTTCCTGCTCCTGATCAATGCCCAGTGACCCCTGGGTTGGAGAGAGGGGAAATCAGCCAGGGTTCCTGCTCCTGATCATTGTCCAGTGACCCCTGGGTTAGAGAGAGAGGGAAATCAGCCAGGGTTCCTGCTCCTGATCAATGCCCAGTGACCCCTGGGTTGGAGAGAGGGGAAATCAGCCAGGGTTCCTGCTCCTGATCATTGTCCAGTGACCCCTGGGTTAGAGAGAGAGGGGAAATCAGCCAGGGTTCCTGCTCCTGATCACAGTCCAGTGACCCCTGGGTTAGAGAGAGAGGGGAAATCAGCCAGGGTTCATGCTCCTGATCACTATCCAGTGACCCCTGGGTTAGAGAAAGGGGAAATCAGCCAGGGTTCCTGCTCCTGATCACTATCCAGTGACCCCTGGGTTAGAGAAAGGGGAAATCAGCCAGGGTTCCTGCTCCTGATCAATGCCCAGTGACCCCTGGGTTGGAGAGAGGGGAAAATCAGCCAGGGTTCCTGCTCCTGATCATTGTCCAGTGACCCCTGGGTTAGAGAGAGAGGGAAATCAGCCAGGGTCATTTAAATCATGTTGCGAGAAAGGGAAATAGTTTGTGCCCCCGTTTGTACCTCAGAGTCTTAGAGACGGAGGGAACGGCAACAGAAAAAGAGGAAACAACATCTCCAAAAACTGATCCCAACTCATCGCCAAGGCTGGGGATAGATAACCTCGCCGCCTTCTTAGGAAGTTTAACCACTTTATTCACTTTCTGATTGGAGCTCCGTTTGGAATTAGACTTTATTTTGTCAGATGTTTAACGACAGCATTGAAGGGGGAAGGAGAAACTTGGAGCAACTTCTTGTGTCAAAGCTGCAGTGAGACTTGAATGAATTTAAAGATTTTTAATGAACTTTTCACCAAAAATGAGTGTAAAAAACACTTTTTCCCCCTAAGTTTCGAACATGATTTTGGAAGAGACTGAAGCAAAAGCCAATTTTCCCCTCACCTAAACAAGTTTCAACCAGGTCTTGCAGTCCAAACGCTTTTAAAGAGCTCTGAAATGGTTAAAATGTTTTCAAATTGAAATATCTCAAGATTTGATTTTGATTGATTGACTGAAGTGAGTAGCTTTACACAAACATGCAACCATGGTGTTGAGGAGGGGGAAGGTAGGGGAGGATTTGTAGGAGTTACATATTACTTTTTAATTACTTTTTAAAAATATACCATTAAGACATTTAGGAAGAGAACCAAGAAAGGGGAAAAACACAAACCATTTTATAATGTCTGTCGTTCGATAGTCCTAACAAGTCGCAGGAATAACGTAAATATAGATTTCCTCTTAAACATTTAGTGGAGTGTTAATTGAAGCAAGAGTTATGTAATGATGTATAAAAATTGCAGGAAGCTACTTTAGAAGAAACCACTCTTTGTTTATTGAGAGAGACACAGAAAATACTTTGATTAAAGTGATAACGTACAATTCGATTTGGTTTGAATGTTTGAAATAGGAGATTAAAATTTGTGAGTATAATGAAGTTTGTTTCCTGCTTTTAATTGCGAAGTACCTAAAATAATTCAACACTCCTTGTGACAAGAGCAGGGATTAATATTGTGGAGAATGTTTGAGAGAAAAACATTAGAAGCGAAATTGGTAAATTATAAATCTTTACGTCAACATATCAGTAAACATTTGCAAGTCAGTCTGACTGGTTTTGCTGTCCAGGAAGAAAAACAAGTGTTTATTTCTGTTAAGTCATAGCTTTGCCTGCTTTTTGTTTATAATTCAGTGACACAAATTGTGTGTATATTTGTAAATTGTAAAATAACAGCAATAAATCACATTTCTGTGACATTCTTTCTGTCTTAAACGATTCAATTTGTGCCTCGGAATCTAGAAGCTTCTTTACCTGAACGGTTTGAATGGTTAAAGTTGATCTCAGCTATCAAAAGCTGTTTGCGACATTCCTGTATTGTGGAACAGTGTGATGTCTTTGCAGAGACAGGAATTCGCATTGTTGAATGGAGGTTTTTCTGATCTGTTGCATCCTGTGTAGATCAGAAACAGGTAAAGATGTTCATAGTAAACAGCCCAAGACAATGAAATGCTTAAACAATGTCTGGCCAAGGTCAGAGACTTCAAGCACAGGACATGTGGAATATACAAAACCCCATAGCCCTGTATCAATCCCAAACTAATCACACTGCCCCGCTCTCTCCCCATACCCTGTATCAATCCCCAAACTAATCCCACTGCCCCGCTCTCTCCCCATACCCTGTATCAATCCCCAAACTAATCCCACTGCCCCGCTCTCTCCCCATACCCTGTATCAATCCCCAAACTAATCCCACTGCCCTGCTGACTCCCCATAGCCCTGTATCAATCCCCAATCTAATCCCACTGCCCCGCTCTCTCCCCATAGCCCTGTATCAATCCCAAACTAATCCCACTGCCTCGCTTTCCCCCCATAGCTCTGTCTTGATCCCAAACTAATCCCACTGCCCTGCTCTCCCCCCATAGCCCTGAATCAATCCCAAACTAATCCCACTGCCCCACTCTCTCCCCATAGCCCTGCATCAATCCCAAACTTTTCCCAATAGCCCTGCATCAATTCCAAACTAATCCCTCCTCTGCCCCACTCTCTGCCCATAGCCCTGCATCATTCCCAAACTAACCCCACTGCCACGTTCTCTCCCCATAGCCCTGGGAGTGTTTGATGGGACAGTGTAGAGGGAGCATTACTATATATATCTAACCCGTGCAGCACCTGCCTTGGGAATGTTTGATGGGACAGTGTAGAGGGAGCTTTTTGTCTGTATCTAACCCATGCGGTACCTGCCTTGGGAGTGTTTGATGGGACAGTGTAGAGGTAGCATTACTCTATATCTAACCTGTGCAGTACCTGCCTTGGGAGTGTTTGATGGGTCAGTGTAGAGGGAGCTTCACTCTGTATCTAACCCGTGTTGTTCCTGCCCTGGGAGTTTTTGATGGGCTGGTTTAAAGAGAGCTTTACTCTATCGATTCTGTAGCAAACCTTGATAGATTGCAAGTCCGGGGATTCAGCGCATACACAGCGCAGACAGAAACACGGAACTTGCGGGGCCTCTACCAAGGCCTAAGTCGTTGCTCTGGAGACCATGATTTCAGGGCCATTATCTTTGTTTGATGTAATCCTTCACTCCTGTGTATAAGACAGTGAGTCTCACGGCCTAAAATTCATTCAAATCTCAGTAAGAATACCCAGAACAGACTTTAATTGTCTTTTATTTGCTTCATTTTTCTAAGGTGTACCCAGATATCTGCAGACCAACATTCATCCGCATGTGAATCCCTCCTCTGCATTTAAATCAAATCACGGTAACACTTTTCTTTAATCTACCGAGGTTGAGTATTGAAATATACCAGGAGATCCAGGCACGTTTTGATAAAGCAGATTAACAATGAGTTCAGTGGGGAAATTTAGCAAACAACAGGCCGATTTTAAAATGATAAGGCAGGGTCTGTCCAAAGTGGACTGGGAACAGCTACTTGACAACCCTCTGTCTCAGTCCCAAACTAATCCCACTGCCCTGCTCTCTCCTGTTAGCCCTTCATCAATCGCCAACCTAATCCCACTGCCCCGCTCTCTCCCCATAGCCCTGTATCAGTCCCCAACCTAATCCCACTGCCGCGCTCTCTCCCGATAGGCCTGCATCAATCTCCAAAGTATTTCCACTGCCCTGCTCTCTCCCCATAGCCCTGTATCAATCCCAAACGTAAGCCCACTGCCCCGCGCTCTCCCGATAGCCCTGTCTCAATCCCCAAACTAATCCCACTGCCCCGCTCTCGTCCCATAGTCCTGCATCAATCCCAAACTAATCACACTGACCCGCTCTCTCCCCAGAGCCCTGTATCAATCCTCAAAACTAATCCCACTGCCCCGCTCTCTCCCCATAGCCCTTTATCAATCCCAAACTAATCCAACTGCCTCGCTCGCTTCCGATAACCCTGTATCAATCCCAAACTAATCAGACTTCCCTGCTCTCACCCCATAGCCCTGTATCAATCCCCAAACTAATCCCACTGCGCCGCGATCTTCCCATTGCCCTGTATCAATCACCAAACTAATCCCACTGCCCCGCTCTCTCCCGATTGCCCTGTATCAATCCCAAACTAATCCCACTGCCCCGCTCTCTCCCCATAGCCCTGTATCAATCCCCAAACTAATCCCACTGCCCCGCTCTCTCCCCATAGCTCTGCATCAATCCCAAATTAATCCCACTGCCCCGCACTCTCCCCATAGCCTTGTATCAATCCCAAACAAATCACACTGCCCCGCTCTCTCCCCATAGCCCTGTATCAATCTCAAACTAATCCCTCTGCCCCGATCTCTCCCGATAGCCCTGTATCAATCCCAAACTAATCCCACTGCCCCGCTCTCTCCCCATAGCCCTGTATCAATCTCAAACTAATCCCACTGCCCCGATCTCTCCCGATAGCCCTGTATCAATCCCAAACTTATCCCACTGCCCCGCTCTCTCCATAGCCCTGTATCAATTACCAAACTAATCCCACTGCCCCGCTCTCTCCCCATAGCCCTGTATCAATCCCAAACTAATCAGACTGCCCTGCTCTCACCCCATAGCCCTGTATCAATCCCCAAACTAATCCCACTGCCCCGCGATCTTCCCATAGCCCTGTATCAATCCCCAAACTAATCCCACTGCCCCGCTCTCTCCCGATTGCCCTGTATCAATCCCAAACTAATCACACTGCCCCGCTCTCTCCCCATAGCCCTGTATCAATCCCCAAACTAATCCCACTGCCCCGATCTCTCCACATAGCCCTGTATCAATCCCAAACTAATCCCCAATCCCCACTCTCTCCCCATAGCCCTGTATCAATCCCAAACTAATCACACTGCCACAATCTCTCCCGATAGCCCTGTATCAATCCCAAACTATTCCCAATGCCTCGCTCGCTCCCGATAACCCTGTATCAATCCCAAACTAATCAGACTGCCCTGCACTCACCCCATAGCCCTGTATCAATCCCAAACTAATCCCACTGCCCCGCTCTATCCCCATAGCCCTGTATCAATCCCCAAACTAATCCCACTCCCCTGCTCTCTCCCCATACCCTGTATCAATCCCCAAACTAATCCCACTGCCCCACTCTCTCCCGATTGCCCTGCATGAATCCCAAACTAATCACACTGCCCCGCTCTCTCCCCATAGCCCTCTATCAATCCCCAAACTAATCCCACTGCCCCGCTCTCTCTCCATAGCCCTGTATCAATCCCAAAACTAATCCCACTGCCCCGCTCTCCCCCCATAGCCCAACATCAATCCTAAACTAATCCCACTGCCGCGCTCTCTTCCCATAGTCCTGCATCAATCCCAAACTAATCACACTGCCCCGCTCTCTCCCCATAGCCCTGTATCAATCCCCAAAACTAATCCCACTGCACCGCTCTCTCCCCATAGCCCTTTATCAAACCCAACCTAATCCAACTGCCTCGCTCGCTCCCGATAACCCTGTATCAATCCCAAACTAATCAGACTGCCCTGCTCTCACCCCATAGCCCTGTATCAATCCCCAAACTAATCCCACTGCCCCGCTCTCTCCCGATTGCCCTGTATCAATCCCAAACTAATCACACTGCCCCCCTCTCTCCCCATAGCCCTGTATCAATCCCCAAACTAATCCCACTGCCCCGCACTCTCCCGATTGCCCTGTATCAATCCCAAACTAATCACACTGCCCCCCTCTCTCCCCATAGCCCTGTATCAATCCCCAAACTAATCCCACTGCCCCGCACTCTCCCCATAGCCTTGTATCAATCCCAAACAAATCACACTGCCCCGCTCTCACCCCATAGCCATGTATCAATTACCAAACTAATCCCACTGCCCCGCTCTCTCCCCATAGCCCTGTATCAATCCCAAACTAATCCCACTGCCCCGCTCTCTCCCCATAGCCCTGTATCAATTTCAAACTAATCCCTCTGCCCCGATCTCTCCCGATAGCCCTGTATCAATCCCAAACTAATCCCACTGCCCCGCTCTCTCCCCATAGCCCTGTATCAATCCCAAACTTATCCCTTTGCCCCGCTCTCTCCATAGCCCTGTATCAATCCCCAAACTAATCAAACTGCCCCGCTCTCTCCCCATAGCCCTGTATCAATCCCAAAACTAATCCCACTGCCCCGCTCTCTCCCCATAGCCCTGTATCAATCCGCAAACTAATCCCACTGCCCCGCTCACTCCCCATAGCCCTGTATCAATCCCAAACTAATCCCAGTGCCCCGCTCACTCCCGATAGCCCTGTATCAATCCAAAACTAATCCCAAAGCCCCACTCTCTCCCCATAGTCCTGTATCAATCCCAAACTAATCCCACTGCCCCGCTCTCTCCCCATAGCCCTGTATCAATCCCAAACTAATCCCACTGCCCTGCTCTCTCCCCATAGCCCTGTATCAATCCCAAACTAATCACACTGCCCCGATCTCTCCCGATAGCCCTGTATCAATCCCAAACTATTCCCAATGCCTCGCTCGCTCCCGATAACCCTGTATCAATCCCAAACTAATCAGACTGCCCTGCTCTCACCCCATAGCCCTGTATCAATCCCCAAACTAATCCCACTGCCCCGCGCTCTTCCCATAGCCCTGTATCAATCCCCAAACTAATCCCACTGCCCCGCTCTCTCCCGATTGCCCTGTATCAATCCCAAACTAATCACACTGCCCCGCTCTCTCCCCATAGCCCTGTATCAATCCCGAAACTAATCCCACTGCCCCGATCTCTCCGCATAGCCCTGTATCAATCCCAAACTAATCCCAAAGCCCCACTCTCTCCCCATAGCCCTGTATCAATCCCAAACTAATCACACTGCCCCAATCTCTCCCGCTAGACCGGTATCAATCCCAAACTAATCCCAGTGCCCCGCTCACTCCCGATAGCCCTATATATATCTAACCCGTGCAGCACCTGCCTTGGGAATGTTTGATGGGACAGTGTAGAGGGAGCGTTACTCTATATCTAACCCGTGTTGTACCTGCCTTGGGAGTGTTTGATGGGACAGCGTAGAGGGAGCTTTACTCTGTATCTAACCCGTGCAGTACCTGCCTTGGGAGTGTTTGATGGGACAGTGTGGAGGGAGCTTCACTCTGTATCTAACCCGTGTTGTTCCTGCCCTGGGAGTTTTTGATGGGCTGGTTTAAAGAGAGCTTTACTCTATCGATTCTGTAGCAAACCTTGATAGATTGCAAGTCCGGGGATTCAGCGCATACACAGCGCAGACAGAAACACGGAACTTGCGGGGCCTCTACCAAGGCCTAAGTCGTTGGTACGGAGACCATGATTTCAGGGCCATTATCTTTGTTTGATGTAATCCTTCACTCCTGTGTATAAGACAGTGAGTCTCACGGCCTAAAATTCATTCAAATCTCAGTAAAAATACCCACAACAGACTTTAATTGTCTTTTATTTGCTTCATTTTTCTAAGGTGTACCCAGATATCTGCAGACCAACATTCATCCGCATGTGAATCCCTCCTCTGCATTTAAATCAAATCACGGAAACACTTTTCTTTAATCTACCGAGGTTGAGTATTGAAATATACCAGGAGATCCAGGCACGTTTTGATAAAGCAGACTAACAATGAGTTCAGTGGGGAAATTTAGCAAACAACAGGCCGATTTTAATATGATAAGGCAGGATCTGTCCAAAGTGGACTGGGAACAGCAACTTGACAACCCTCTGTCTCAGTCCCAAACTAATCCCACTGCCCTGCTCTCTCCTGTTAGCCCTTTATCAATCGCCAACCTAATCCCACTGCCCCGCTCTCTCCCCATAGCCCTGCATCAGTCCCCAACCTAATCCCACTGCCGCGCTCTCTCCCCATAGCCCTGTATCAATCCCCAACGTAAGCCCACTGCCCGCTTTCTCCCCATAGCCCTGTGTTATATCCAAACAAATCCCACTGCCCGCTTTCTCCCCATAGCCCTGTGTTATATCCAAACTAATCCCACTGCCCCGCTTTCTCCCCATAGCCCTGTATCAATCCCCAAATTAATCCCACTGCCCCGCTTTCTCCCCATAGCCCTGTATCAATTCCCAAACTAATCCCACTGCCCGCTTTCTCCCCATAGCCCTGTGTTATATCCAAACGAATCCCACTGCCCCGCTTTCTCCCCATAGCCCTGTATCAATCCCCAAATAAATCCCACTGCCCCGCTCTCTCCCCATAGCCCTGTATCAATTCCCAAACTAATCCCACTGCCCCGATCTCTCCGCATAGCCCTGTATCAATCCCAAACTATTCCCAATGCTTCGCTCGCTCCCCATAGTCCTGCATCAATCCCAAACTAATCCCACTGCCCCGCTCTCTCCCCATAGCCCTGCATCAATCGCAAACTAATACCACTGCCCCGCTCTTTCCCCATAGCCCTGTATCAATCCCCAAACTAATCCCACTGCCCCAATCTCTGCGCATAGCCCTGTATCAATCCCAAACTAATCCCAAAGCCCCACTCTGTCCCCATAGCCCTGTATCAATCCCAAACTAATCACACTGCCCCGATCTCTCCCGATAGCCCTGTATCAATCCCAAACTATTCCCACTGCCCCGCTCTCTCCCGATTGCCCTGTATCAATCCCAAACTAATCACACTGCCCCGCTCTCTCCCCATAGCCCTGCATCAATCCCCAAACTAATCCCACTGCCCCGATCTCTCCGCATAGCCCTGTATCAATCCCAAACTAATCCCAAATCCCCACTCTCTCCCCATAGCCCTGTATCAATCCCAAACTAATCACACTGCCACAATCTCTCCCGATAGCCCTGTATCAATCCCAAACTATTCCCAATGCCTCGCTCGCTCCCGATAACCCTGTATCAATCCCAAACTAATCAGACTGCCCTGCACTCACCCCATAGCCCTGTATCAATCCCCAAACTAATCCCACTGCCCCGCGCTCTCCCGATAGCCGTCTCAATCCCCAAACTAATCCCACTGCCCCGCTCTCTCCCGATTGCCCTGTATCAATCCCAAACTAATCACACTGCCCCGCTCTCTCCCCATAGCCCTGTGTCAATCCCCAAACTAATCCCACTGCCCCACTCTCTCCCCATAGCCCTGTATCAATCCCCAAACTAATCCCACTGCCTCACTCTCCCCCCATAGCCCTACATCAATCCTAAACTAATCCCACTGCCGCGCTCTCTTCCCATAGTCCTGCATCAATCCCAAACTAATCCCACTGCCCCGCACTCTCCCCATAGCCTTGTATCAATCCCAAACAAATCACACTGCCCCACTCTCACCCCATAGCCCTGTATCAATTACCAAACTAATCCCATTGCCCCGTTCTCTCCCCATAGCCCTGTATCAATCCCAAACTAATCCCACTGCCCCGCTCTCTCCCCATAGCCCTGCATCAATCCCCAAACTAATCCCACTGCCCCGATCTCTCCACATAGCCCTGTATCAATCCCAAACTAATCCCAAATCCCCACTCTCTCCCCATAGCCCTGTATCAATCCCAAACTAATCACACTGCCACAATCTCTCCCGATAGCCCTGTATCAATCCCAAACTATTCCCAATGCCTCGCTCGCTCCCGATAACCCTGTATCAATCCCAAACTAATCAGACTGCCCTGCACTCACCCCATAGCCCTGTATCAATCCCAAACTAATCACACAGCCCCGCTCTCTCCCCATAGCCCTGTATCAATCCCCAAAACTAATCCCACTGCCTCGCTCTCTCCCCATAGCCCTTTATCAATCCCAAACTAATCACACTGCCCCGCTCTCTCCCCATAGCCCTGTATCAATCCCCAAACTAATCCCACTGCCCCGCTCTCTCCCCATAGCCCTGTATCAATCCCAAAATAATCCCACTGCCCCGCTCTATCCCCATAGCCCTGTATCAATCCCCAAACTAATCCCACTGCCCTGCTGACTCCCCATAGCCCTGTATCAATCCCCAAACTAATCCCACTGCCCCGCTCTCTCCCGATTGCCCTGTATCAATCCCAAACTAATCACACTGCCCCGCTCTCTCCCCTTAGCCCTGTATCAATCCCCAAACTAATCCCACTGCCCCGCTCTCTCCCCATAGCCCTGTATCAATCCCAAAACTAATCCCACTGCCCCGCTCTCCCCCCATAGCCCAACATCAATCCTAAACTAATCCCACTGCCGCGCTCTCGTCCCATAGTCCTGCATCAATCCCAAACTAATCACACTGACCCGCTCTCTCCCCAGAGCCCTGTATCAATCCTCAAAACTAATCCCACTGCCCCGCTCTCTCCCCATAGCCCTTTATCAATCCCAAACTAATCCAACTGCCTCGCTCGCTCCCGATAACCCTGTATCAATCCCAAACTAATCAGACTGCCCTGCTCTCACCCCATAGCACTGTATCAATCCCCAAACGAATCCCACTGCCCCGCTCTCTCCCCATAGCCCTTTATCAATCCCAAACGAATCCAACTGCCTCGCTCGCTCCCGATAACCCTGTATCAATCCCAAACTAATCAGACTGCCCTGCTCTCACCCCATAGCCCTGTATCAATCCCCAAACTAATCCTACTGCCCCGCGATCTTCCCATAGCCCTGTATCAATCCCCAAACTAATCCCACTGCCCCGCTCTCTCCCGATTGCCCTGTATCAATCCCGAAACTAATCCCACTGCCCCGATCTCTCCGCATAGCCCTGTATCAATCCCAAACTAATCCCAAAGCCCCACTCTCTCCCCACAGCCCTGTATCAATCCCAAACTAATCACACTGCCCCAATCTCTCCCGCTAGACCGGTATCAATCCCAAACTATTCCCAATGCCTCGCTCGCTCTCGATAACCCTGTATCAATCCCAAACTAATCAGACTGCCCTGCACTCACCCCATAGCCCTGTATCAATCCCCAAACTAATACCACAGCCCCACGCTCTCCCGATAGCCCTGTCTCAATCCCCAAACTAATCCCACTGCCCCGCTCTCTCCCGATTGCCCTGTATCAATCCCAAACTAATCACACTGCCCCGCTCTCTCCCCATAGCCCTGCATCAATCCTCAAACTAATCCCACTGCCCCGATCTCTCCGCATAGCCCTGTATCAATCCCAAACTAATCCCAAATCCCCACTCTCTCCCTATAGCCCTGTATCAATCCCAAACTAATCACACTGCCACAATCTCTCCCGATAGCCCTGTATCAATCCCAAACTAATCAGACTGCCCTGCTCTCACCCCAAAGCCCTGTATCAATCCCCAAACTAATCCCACTGCCCCGCTCTCTCCCGATTGCCCTGCATCAATCCCAAACTAATCACACAGCCCCGCTCTCTCCCCATAGCCCTGTATCAATCCCCAAAACTAATCCCACTGCCTCGCTCTCTCCCCATAGCCCTTTATCAATCCCAAACTAATCACACTGCCCCGCTCTCTCCCCATAGCCCTGTATCAATCCCCAAACTAATCCCACTGCCCCGCTCTCTCCCCATAGCCCTGTATCAATCCCAAAACTAATCCCACTGCCCCGCTCTCCCCCCATAGCCCTACATCAATCCTAAACTAATCCCACTGCCGTGCTCTCTTCCCATAGTCCTGCATCAATCCCAAACTAATCAGACAGCCGTGCTCTCACACCATAGCCCTGTATCAATCCCCAAACTAATCCCACTGCCCCGCGATCTTCCCATAGCCCTGTATCAGTCCCCAAACTAATCCCACTGCCCCGCTCTCTCCCCATAGCTCTGTATCAATTCCAAATTAATCCCACTGCCCCGCACTCTCCCCATAGCCTTGTATCAATCCCAAACAAATCACACTGCCCCACTCTCACCCCATAGCCCTGTATCAATTACCAAACTAATCCCACTGCCCCGCTCTCTCCCCATAGCCCTGTATCAATCCCAAACTAATCCCACTGCCCCGCTCTCTCCCCATAGCCCTGTATCAATCTCAAACTAATCCCTCTGCCCCGATCTCTCCCGATAGCCCTGTATCAATCCCAAACTAATCCCACTGCTCCGCTCTCTCCCCATAGCCCTGTATCAATCTCAAACTAATCCCACTGCCCCGATCTCTCCCCATAGCCCTGTATCAATCCCAAAACTAATCCCACTGCCCCGCTCTCCCCCCATAGCCCTACATCAATCCTACACTAATCCCACTGCCGCGCTCTCTTCCCATAGTCCTGCATCAATCCCAAACTAATCACACTGCCCCGCTCTCTCCCCATAGCCCTGTATCAATCCCCAAAACTAATCCCACTGCACCGCTCTCTCCCCATAGCCCTTTATCAATCCCAACCTAATCCAACTGCTTCGCTCGCTCCCGATAACCCTGTATCAATCCCAAACTAATCCCACTGCCCTGCTCTCTCCCCATAGCCCTGTATCAATCTCAAAATAATCCCACTGCCCCGCTCTATCCCCATAGCCCTGTATCAAGCCCCAAACTAATCCCACTGCCCTGCTGACTCCCCATAGCCCTGTATCAATCCCCAAACTAATCCCACTGCCCCGCTCTCTCCCGATTGCCCTGTATCAATCCCAAACTAATCACACTGCCCCGCTCTCTCCCCTTAGCCCTGTATCAATCCCCAAACTAATCCCACTGCCCCGCTCTCTCCCCATAGCCCTGTATCAATCCCAAAACTAATCCCACTGCCCCGCTCTCCCCCCATAGCCCAACATCAATCCTAAACTAATCCCACTGCCACGCTCTCGTCCCATAGTCCTGCATCAATCCCAAACTAATCACACTGACCCGCTCTCTCCCCAGAGCCCTGTATCAATCCTCAAAACTAATCCCACTGCCCCGCTCTCTCCCCATAGCCCTTTATCAATCCCAAACTAATCACACAGCCCCGCTCTCTCCCCATAGCCCTGTATCAATCCCCAAAACTAATCCCACTGCCTCGCTCTCTCCCCATAGCCCTTTATCAATCCCAAACTAATCACACTGCCCCGCTCTCTCCCCATAGCCCTGTATCAATCCCCAAACTAATCCCACTGCCCCGCTCTCTCCCCATAGCCCTGTATCAATCCCAAAATAATCCCACTGCCCCGCTCTATCCCCATAGCCCTGTATCAATCCCCAAACTAATCCCACTGCCCTGCTGACTCCCCATAGCCCTGTATCAATCCCCAAACTAATCCCACTGCCCCGCTCTCTCCCGATTGCCCTGTATCAATCCCAAACTAATCACACTGCCCCGCTCTCTCCCCTTAGCCCTGTATCAATCCCCAAACTAATCCCACTGCCCCGCTCTCTCCCCATAGCCCTGTATCAATCCCAAAACTAATCCCACTGCCCCGCTCTCCCCCCATAGCCCAACATCAATCCTAAACTAATCCCACTGCCGCGCTCTCGTCCCATAGTCCTGCATCAATCCCAAACTAATCACACTGACCCGCTCTCTCCCCAGAGCCCTGTATCAATCCTCAAAACTAATCCCACTGCCCCGCTCTCTCCCCATAGCCCTTTATCAATCCCAAACTAATCCAACTGCCTCGCTCGCTCCCGATAACCCTGTATCAATCCCAAACTAATCAGACTGCCCTGCTCTCACCCCATAGCACTGTATCAATCCCCAAACGAATCCCACTGCCCCGCTCTCTCCCCATAGCCCTTTATCAATCCCAAACGAATCCAACTGCCTCGCTCGCTCCCGATAACCCTGTATCAATCCCAAACTAATCAGACTGCCCTGCTCTCACCCCATAGCCCTGTATCAATCCCCAAACTAATCCTACTGCCCCGCGATCTTCCCATAGCCCTGTATCAATCCCCAAACTAATCCCACTGCCCCGCTCTCTCCCGATTGCCCTGTATCAATCCCGAAACTAATCCCACTGCCCCGATCTCTCCGCATAGCCCTGTATCAATCCCAAACTAATCCCAAAGCCCCACTCTCTCCCCATAGCCCTGTATCAATCCCAAACTAATCACACTGCCCCAATCTCTCCCGCTAGACCGGTATCAATCCCAAACTATTCCCAATGCCTCGCTCGCTCTCGATAACCCTGTATCAATCCCAAACTAATCAGACTGCCCTGCACTCACCCCATAGCCCTGTATCAATCCCCAAACTAATACCACAGCCCCACGCTCTCCCGATAGCCCTGTCTCAATCCCCAAACTAATCCCACTGCCCCGCTCTCTCCCGATTGCCCTGTATCAATCCCAAACTAATCACACTGCCCCGCTCTCTCCCCATAGCCCTGCATCAATCCTCAAACTAATCCCACTGCCCCGATCTCTCCGCATAGCCCTGTATCAATCCCAAACTAATCCCAAATCCCCACTCTCTCCCTATAGCCCTGTATCAATCCCAAACTAATCACACTGCCACAATCTCTCCCGATAGCCCTGTATCAATCCCAAACTAATCAGACTGCCCTGCTCTCACCCCAAAGCCCTGTATCAATCCCCAAACTAATCCCACTGCCCCGCTCTCTCCCGATTGCCCTGCATCAATCCCAAACTAATCACACAGCCCCGCTCTCTCCCCATAGCCCTGTATCAATCCCCAAAACTAATCCCACTGCCTCGCTCTCTCCCCATAGCCCTTTATCAATCCCAAACTAATCACACTGCCCCGCTCTCTCCCCATAGCCCTGTATCAATCCCCAAACTAATCCCACTGCCCCGCTCTCTCCCCATAGCCCTGTATCAATCCCAAAACTAATCCCACTGCCCCGCTCTCCCCCCATAGCCCTACATCAATCCTAAACTAATCCCACTGCCGTGCTCTCTTCCCATAGTCCTGCATCAATCCCAAACTAATCAGACAGCCGTGCTCTCACACCATAGCCCTGTATCAATCCCCAAACTAATCCCACTGCCCCGCGATCTTCCCATAGCCCTGTATCAGTCCCCAAACTAATCCCACTGCCCCGCTCTCTCCCCATAGCTCTGTATCAATTCCAAATTAATCCCACTGCCCCGCACTCTCCCCATAGCCTTGTATCAATCCCAAACAAATCACACTGCCCCACTCTCACCCCATAGCCCTGTATCAATTACCAAACTAATCCCACTGCCCCGCTCTCTCCCCATAGCCCTGTATCAATCCCAAACTAATCCCACTGCCCCGCTCTCTCCCCATAGCCCTGTATCAATCTCAAACTAATCCCTCTGCCCCGATCTCTCCCGATAGCCCTGTATCAATCCCAAACTAATCCCACTGCTCCGCTCTCTCCCCATAGCCCTGTATCAATCTCAAACTAATCCCACTGCCCCGATCTCTCCCCATAGCCCTGTATCAATCCCAAAACTAATCCCACTGCCCCGCTCTCCCCCCATAGCCCTACATCAATCCTAAACTAATCCCACTGCCGCGCTCTCTTCCCATAGTCCTGCATCAATCCCAAACTAATCACACTGCCCCGCTCTCTCCCCATAGCCCTGTATCAATCCCCAAAACTAATCCCACTGCACCGCTCTCTCCCCATAGCCCTTTATCAATCCCAACCTAATCCAACTGCCTCGCTCGCTCCCGATAACCCTGTATCAATCCCAAACTAATCCCACTGCCCTGCTCTCTCCCCATAGCCCTGTATCAATCTCAAAATAATCCCACTGCCCCGCTCTATCCCCATAGCCCTGTATCAAGCCCCAAACTAATCCCACTGCCCTGCTGACTCCCCATAGCCCTGTATCAATCCCCAAACTAATCCCACTGCCCCGCTCTCTCCCGATTGCCCTGTATCAATCCCAAACTAATCACACTGCCCCGCTCTCTCCCCTTAGCCCTGTATCAATCCCCAAACTAATCCCACTGCCCCGCTCTCTCCCCATAGCCCTGTATCAATCCCAAAACTAATCCCACTGCCCCGCTCTCCCCCCATAGCCCAACATCAATCCTAAACTAATCCCACTGCCACGCTCTCGTCCCATAGTCCTGCATCAATCCCAAACTAATCACACTGACCCGCTCTCTCCCCAGAGCCCTGTATCAATCCTCAAAACTAATCCCACTGCCCCGCTCTCTCCCCATAGCCCTTTATCAATCCCAAACTAATCCAACTGCCTCGCTCGCTCCCGATAACCCTGTATCAATCCCAAACTAATCAGACTGCCCTGCTCTCACCCCATAGCACTGTATCAATCCCCAAACGAATCCCACTGCCCCGCTCTCTCCCCATAGCCCTTTATCAATCCCAAACGAATCCAACTGCCTCGCTCGCTCCCGATAACCCTGTATCAATCCCAAACTAATCAGACTGCCCTGCTCTCACCCCATAGCCCTGTATCAATCCCCAAATTAATCCCACTGCCCCGCTTTCTCCCCATAGCCCTGTATCAATTCCCAAACTAATCCCACTGCCCGCTTTCTCCCCATAGCCCTGTGTTATATCCAAACGAATCCCACTGCCCCGCTTTCTCCCCATAGCCCTGTATCAATCCCCAAATAAATCCCACTGCCCCGCTCTCTCCCCATAGCCCTGTATCAATTCCCAAACTAATCCCACTGCCCCGATCTCTCCGCATAGCCCTGTATCAATCCCAAACTATTCCCAATGCTTCGCTCGCTCCCCATAGTCCTGCATCAATCCCAAACTAATCCCACTGCCCCGCTCTCTCCCCATAGCCCTGCATCAATCGCAAACTAATACCACTGCCCCGCTCTTTCCCCATAGCCCTGTATCAATGCCCAAACTAATCCCACTGCCCCAATCTCTGCGCATAGCCCTGTATCAATCCCAAACTAATCCCAAAGCCCCACTCTGTCCCCATAGCCCTGTATCAATCCCAAACTAATCACACTGCCCCGATCTCTCCCGATAGCCCTGTATCAATCCCAAACTATTCCCACTGCCCCGCTCTCTCCCGATTGCCCTGTATCAATCCCAAACTAATCACACTGCCCCGCTCTCTCCCCATAGCCCTGCATCAATCCCCAAACTAATCCCACTGCCCCGATCTCTCCGCATAGCCCTGTATCAATCCCAAACTAATCCCAAATCCCCACTCTCTCCCCATAGCCCTGTATCAATCCCAAACTAATCACACTGCCACAATCTCTCCCGATAGCCCTGTATCAATCCCAAACTATTCCCAATGCCTCGCTCGCTCCCGATAACCCTGTATCAATCCCAAACTAATCAGACTGCCCTGCACTCACCCCATAGCCCTGTATCAATCCCCAAACTAATCCCACTGCCCCGCGCTCTCCCGATAGCCGTCTCAATCCCCAAACTAATCCCACTGCCCCGCTCTCTCCCGATTGCCCTGTATCAATCCCAAACTAATCACACTGCCCCGCTCTCTCCCCATAGCCCTGTGTCAATCCCCAAACTAATCCCACTGCCCCACTCTCTCCCCATAGCCCTGTATCAATCCCCAAACTAATCCCACTGCCTCACTCTCCCCCCATAGCCCTACATCAATCCTAAACTAATTCCACTGCCGCGCTCTCTTCCCATAGTCCTGCATCAATCCCAAACTAATCCCACTGCCCCGCACTCTCCCCATAGCCTTGTATCAATCCCAAACAAATCACACTGCCCCACTCTCACCCCATAGCCCTGTATCAATTACCAAACTAATCCCATTGCCCCGTTCTCTCCCCATAGCCCTGTATCAATCCCAAACTAATCCCACTGCCCCGCTCTCTCCCCATAGCCCTGCATCAATCCCCAAACTAATCCCACTGCCCCGATCTCTCCACATAGCCCTGTATCAATCCCAAACTAATCACAAATCCCCACTCTCTCCCCATAGCCCTGTATCAATCCCAAACTAATCACACTGCCACAATCTCTCCCGATAGCCCTGTATCAATCCCAAACTATTCCCAATGCCTCGCTCGCTCCCGATAACCCTGTATCAATCCCAAACTAATCAGACTGCCCTGCACTCACCCCATAGCCCTGCATCAATCCCAAACTAATCACACAGCCCCGCTCTCTCCCCATAGCCCTGTATCAATCCCCAAAACTAATCCCACTGCCTCGCTCTCTCCCCATAGCCCTTTATCAATCCCAAACTAATCACACTGCCCCGCTCTCTCCCCATAGCCCTGTATCAATCCCCAAACTAATCCCACTGCCCCGCTCTCTCCCCATAGCCCTGTATCAATCCCAAAACTAATCCCACTGCCCCGCTCTCCCCCCATAGCCCTACATCAATCCTAAACTAATCCCACTGCCGTGCTCTCTTCCCATAGTCCTGCATCAATCCCAAACTAATCAGACAGCCGTGCTCTCACACCATAGCCCTGTATCAATCCCCAAACTAATCCCACTGCCCCGCGATCTTCCCATAGCCCTGTATCAGTCCCCAAACTAATCCCACTGCCCCGCTCTCTCCCCATAGCTCTGTATCAATTCCAAATTAATCCCACTGCCCCGCACTCTCCCCATAGCCTTGTATCAATCCCAAACAAATCACACTGCCCCACTCTCACCCCATAGCCCTGTATCAATTACCAAACTAATCCCACTGCCCCGCTCTCTCCCCATAGCCCTGTATCAATCCCAAACTAATCCCACTGCCCCGCTCTCTCCCCATAGCCCTGTATCAATCTCAAACTAATCCCTCTGCCCCGATCTCTCCCGATAGCCCTGTATCAATCCCAAACTAATCCCACTGCTCCGCTCTCTCCCCATAGCCCTGTATCAATCTCAAACTAATCCCACTGCCCCGATCTCTCCGCATAGCCCTGTATCAATCCCAAAACTAATCCCACTGCCCCGCTCTCCCCCCATAGCCCTACATCAATCCTAAACTAATCCCACTGCCGCGCTCTCTTCCCATAGTCCTGCATCAATCCCAAACTAATCACACTGCCCCGCTCTCTCCCCATAGCCCTGTATCAATCCCCAAAACTAATCCCACTGCACCGCTCTCTCCCCATAGCCCTTTATCAATCCCAACCTAATCCAACTGCCTCGCTCGCTCACGATAACCCTGTATCAATCCCAAACTAATCAGACTGCCCTGCTCTCACCCCATAGCCCTGTACCAATCCCAAAACTAATCCCACTGCCCCGCTCTCCCCCCATAGTCCTGTATCAATCCCAAACTAATCCCACTGCCCTGCTCTCTCCCCATAGCCCTGTATCAATCTCAAAATAATCCCACTGCCCCGCTCTATCCCCATAGCCCTGTATCAAGCCCCAAACTAATCCCACTGCCCTGCTGACTCCCCATAGCCCTGTATCAATCCCCAAACTAATCCCACTGCCCCGCTCTCTCCCGATTGCCCTGTATCAATCCCAAACTAATCACACTGCCCCGCTCTCTCCCCTTAGCCCTGTATCAATCCCCAAACTAATCCCACTGCCCCGCTCTCTCCCCATAGCCCTGTATCAATCCCAAAACTAATCCCACTGCCCCGCTCTCCCCCCATAGCCCAACATCAATCCTAAACTAATCCCACTGCCACGCTCTCGTCCCATAGTCCTGCATCAATCCCAAACTAATCACACTGACCCGCTCTCTCCCCAGAGCCCTGTATCAATCCTCAAAACTAATCCCACTGCCCCGCTCTCTCCCCATAGCCCTTTATCAATCCCAAACTAATCCAACTGCCTCGCTCGCTCCCGATAACCCTGTATCAATCCCAAACTAATCAGACTGCCCTGCTCTCACCCCATAGCACTGTATCAATCCCCAAACGAATCCCACTGCCCCGCTCTCTCCCCATAGCCCTTTATCAATCCCAAACGAATCCAACTGCCTCGCTCGCTCCCGATAACCCTGTATCAATCCCAAACTAATCAGACTGCCCTGCTCTCACCCCATAGCCCTGTATCAATCCCCAAATTAATCCCACTGCCCCGCTTTCTCCCCATAGCCCTGTATCAATTCCCAAACTAATCCCACTGCCCGCTTTCTCCCCATAGCCCTGTGTTATATCCAAACGAATCCCACTGCCCCGCTTTCTCCCCATAGCCCTGTATCAATCCCCAAATAAATCCCACTGCCCCGCTCTCTCCCCATAGCCCTGTATCAATTCCCAAACTAATCCCACTGCCCCGATCTCTCCGCATAGCCCTGTATCAATCCCAAACTATTCCCAATGCTTCGCTCGCTCCCCATAGTCCTGCATCAATCCCAAACTAATCCCACTACCCCGCTCTCTCCCCATAGCCCTGCATCAATCGCAAACTAATACCACTGCCCCGCTCTTTCCCCATAGCCCTGTATCAATCCCCAAACTAATCCCACTGCCCCAATCTCTGCGCATAGCCCTGTATCAATCCCAAACTAATCCCAAAGCCCCACTCTGTCCCCATAGCCCTGTATCAATCCCAAACTAATCACACTGCCCCGATCTCTCCCGATAGCCCTGTATCAATCCCAAACTATTCCCACTGCCCCGCTCTCTCCCGATTGCCCTGTATCAATCCCAAACTAATCACACTGCCCCGCTCTCTCCCCATAGCCCTGCATCAATCCCCAAACTAATCCCACTGCCCCGATCTCTCCGCATAGCCCTGTATCAATCCCAAACTAATCCCAAATCCCCACTCTCTCCCCATAGCCCTGTATCAATCCCAAACTAATCACACTGCCACAATCTCTCCCGATAGCCCTGTATCAATTCCAAACTATTCCCAATGCCTCGCTCGCTCCCGATAACCCTGTATCAATCCCAAACTAATCAGACTGCCCTGCACTCACCCCATAGCCCTGTATCAATCCCCAAACTAATCCCACTGCCCCGCGCTCTCCCGATAGCCGTCTCAATCCCCAAACTAATCCCACTGCCCCGCTCTCTCCCGATTGCCCTGTATCAATCCCAAACTAATCACACTGCCCCGCTCTCTCCCCATAGCCCTGTGTCAATCCCCAAACTAATCCCACTGCCCCACTCTCTCCCCATAGCCCTGTATCAATCCCCAAACTAATCCCACTGCCTCACTCTCCCCCCATAGCCCTACATCAATCCTAAACTAATCCCACTGCCGCGCTCTCTTCCCATAGTCCTGCATCAATCCCAAACTAATCCCACTGCCCCGCACTCTCCCCATAGCCTTGTATCAATCCCAAACAAATCACACTGCCCCACTCTCACCCCATAGCCCTGTATCAATTACCAAACTAATCCCACTGTCCCGCTCTCTCCCGATTGCCCTGTATCAATCCCAAACTAATCACACTGCCCCGCTCTCTCCCCATAGCCCTGTATCAATCCCCTAACTAATCCCACTGCCCCGATCTCTCCGCATAGCCCTGTATCAATCCCAAACTAATCCCAAAGCCCCACTCTCTCCCCATAGCCCTGTATCAATCCCAAACTAATCACACTGCCCCAATCTCTCCCGCTTGCCAGGTATCAATCCCAAACTATTCCCAATGCGTCGCTCGCTCCCGATAACCCTGTATCAATCCCAAACTAATCAGACTGCCCTGCACTCACCCCATAGCCCTGTATCAATCCCCAAAACTAATCCCACTGTACCGCTCTCTCCCCATAGCCCTTTATCAATCCCAACCTAATCCAACTGCCTCGCTCGCTCCCGATAACCCTGTATCAATCCCAAACTAATCAGACTGCCCTGCTCTCACCCCATAGCCCTGTATCAATCACCAAACTAATCCCACTGCCCCGCTCTCTCCCGATTGCCCTGTATGAATCCCAAACTAATCAAACTGCCCCGCTCTCTCCCCATAGCCCTGTATCAATCCCAAAACTAATCCCACTGCCCCGCTCTCTCCCCATAGCCCTGTACCAATCCGCAAACTAATCCCACTGCCCCGCTCACTCCCCATAGCCCTGTATCAATCCCAAACTAATCCCAGTGCCCCGCTCACTCCCGATAGCCCTGTATCAATCCAAAACTAATCCCACTGCCCTGCTCTCACCCCATAGCCCTGTATCAATCCCCAAACTAATCCCACTGCCCCGCGCTCTTCCCATAGCCCTGTATCAATCCCCAAACTAATCCCACTGCCCCGCTCTCTCCCGATTGCCCTGTATTAATCCCAAACTAATCACACTGCCCCGCTCTCTCCCCATAGCCCTGTATCAATCCACAAACTAATCCCACTGCCCCGATCTCTCCGCATAGCCCTGTATCAATCCCAAACTAATCCCAAAGCCCCACTCTCTCCCCATAGCCCTGTATCAATCCCAAACTAATCACACTGCCCCAATCTCTCCCGCTAGGCCGGTATCAATCCCAAACTATTCCCAATGCCTCGCTCGCTCCCGATAACCCTGTATCAATCCCAAACTAATCAGACTGCCCTGCACTCACCCCATAGCCCTGTATCAATCCCCAAACTAATACCACAGCCCCGCGCTCTCCCGATAGCCCTGTCTCAATCCCCAAACTAATCCCACTGCCCCACTCCCTCCCGATTGCCCTGTATCAATCCCAAACTAATCACACTGCCCCGCTCTCTCCCCATAGCCCTGCATCAATCCCCAAACTAATCCCACTGCCCCGATCTCTCCGCATAGCCCTGTATCAATCCCAAACTAATCCCAAATCCCCACTCTCTCCCCATAGCCCTGTATCAATCCCAAACTAATCACACTGCCACAATCTCTCCCGATAGCCCTGTATCAATCCCAAACTATTCCCAAGGCCTCGCTCGCTCCCGATAACCCTGTATCAATCCCAAACTAATCAGACTGCCCTGCACTCACCCCATAGCCCTGTATCAAACCCCAAACTAATCCCACTGCCCTGCGCTCTCCCGATAGCCCTGTCTCAATCCCCAAACTAATCCCACTGCCCCGCTCTCTCCCGATTGCCCTGTATCAATCCCAAACTAATCACACTGCCCCGCTCTCTCCCCATAGCCCTGTGTCAATCCCCAAACTAATCCCACTGTCCCACTCTCTCCCCATAGCCCTGTATCAATCCCCAAACTAATCCCACTGCCTCACTCTCCCCCCATAGCCCTACATCAATCCTAAACTAATCCCACTGCCGCGCTCTCTTCCCATAGTCCTGCATCAATCCCAAACTAATCACACAGCCCCGCTCTCTCCCCATAGCCCTGTATCAATCCCCAAACTAATCCCACTGCCTCGCTCTCTCCCGATAGCCGTCTCAATCCCCAAACTAATCCCACTGCCCCGCTCTCTCCCGATTGCCCTGTATCAATCCCAAACTAATCACACTGCCCCGCTCTCTCCCCATAGCCCTGTGTCAATCCCCAAACTAATCCCACTGCCCCACTCTCTCCCCACAGCCCTGTATCAATCCCCAAACTAATCCCACTGCCTCACTCTCCCCCCATAGCCCTACATCAATCCTAAACTAATCCCACTGCCGCGCTCTCTTCCCATAGTCCTGCATCAATCCCAAACTAATCCCACTGCCCCGCACTCTCCCCATAGCCTTGTATCAATCCCAAACAAATCACACTGCCCCACTCTCACCCCATAGCCCTGTATCAATCCCAAACTAATCCCACTGCCCCGCTCTCTCCCGATTGCCCTGTATCAATCCCAAACTAATCACACTGCCACAATCTCTCCCGATAGCCCTGTATCAATCCCAAACTATTCCCAATGCCTCGCTCGCTCCCGATAACCCTGTATCAATCCCAAACTAATCAGACTGCCCTGCACTCACCCCAGAGCCCTGTATCAATCCCAAACTAATCCCACTGCCCCGCTCTATCCCCATAGCCCTGTATCAATCCCCAAACTAATCCCACTCCCCTGCTCTCTCCCCATACCCTGTATCAATCCCCAAACTAATCCCACTGCCCTGCTGACTCCCCATAGCCCTGTATCAATCCCCAAACTAATCCCACTGCCCCACTCTCTCCCGATTGCCCTGCATCAATCCCAAACTAATCACACTGCCCCGCTCTCTCCCCATAGCCCTGTATCAATCCCAAAACCAATCCCACTTCCCCGCTCTCCCCCCATAGCCCTTTATCAATCCCAAACTAATCCAACTGCCTCGCTCGCTCCCGATAACCCTGTATCAATCCCAAACTAATCAGACTGCCCTGCTCTCACCCCATAGCCCTGTATCAATCCCCAAACTAATCCCACTGCCCCGCGATCTTCCCATATCCCTGTATCAATCCCCAAACTAATCCCACTGCCCCGCTCTCTCCCGATTGCCCTGTATCAATCCCAAACTAATCACACTGCCCCGCTCTCTCCCCATAGCCCTGTATCAATCCGCAAACTAATCCCACTGCCCCGCTCACTCCCCATAGCCCTGTATCAATCCCAAACTAATCCCAGTGCCCCATCTAACCCGTGCAGCACCTGCCTTGGGAATGTTTGATGGGACAGTGTAGAGGGAGCCTTTTGTCTGTATCTAACCCGTGCGGTACCTGCCTTGGGAGTGTTTGATGGGACAGTGTAGAGGGAGCATTACTCTATATCTAACCCGTGCTGTACCTGCCTTGGGAGTGTTTGATGGGACAGCGTAGAGGGAGCTTTACGCTGTATGTAACCCATGCAGTACCTGCCTTGGGAGTGTTTGATGGGACAGTGTAGAGGGAGCTTCACTCTGTATCTAACCCGTGTTGTTCCTCCCCTGGGAGTTTTTGATGGGCTGGTTTAAAGAGAGCTTTACTCTATCGATTCTGTAGCAAACCTTGATAGATTGCAAGTCCGGGGATTCAGCGCATACACAGCGCAGACAGAAACACGGAACTTGCGGGGCCTCTACCAAGGCCTAAGTCGTTGGTACGGAGACCATGATTTCAGGGCCATTATCTTTGTTTGATGTAATCCTTCACTCCTGTGTATAAGACAGTGAGTCTCACGGCCTAAAATTCATTCAAATCTCAGTAAGAATACCCAGAACAGACTTTAATTGTCTTTTATTTGCTTCATTTTTCTAAGGTGTACCCAGATATCTGCAGACCAACATTCATCCGCATGTGAATCCCTCCTCTGCATTTAAATCAAATCACGGTAACACTTTTCTTTAATCTACCGAGGTTGAGTATTGAAATATACCAGGAGATCCAGGCACGTTTTGATAAAGCAGATTAACAATGAGTTCAGTGGGGAAATTTAGCAAACAACAGGCCGATTTTAATATGATAAGGCAGGATCTGTCCAAAGTGGACTGGGAACAGCTACTTGACAACCCTCTGTCTCAGTCCCAAACTAATCCCACTGCCCTGCTCTCTCCTGTTAGCCCTTTATCAATCGCCAACCTAATCCCACTGCCTCGCTCTCTCCCCATAGCCCCGTATCAGTCCCCAACCTAATCCCACTGCCGCGCTCTCTCCCGATAGGCCTGTATCAATCTCCAAACTACTCCCACTGCCCTGCTTTCTCCCCATAGCCCTGTATCAGTCCCCAATGTAAGCACACTGCCCGCTTTCTCCCCATAGTCCTGTGTTATATCCAAACAAATCCCACTGCCCGCTTTCTCCCCATAGCCCTGTGTTATATCCAAACAAATCCCACTGCCCGCTTTCTCCCCATAGCCCTGTGTTATATCCAAACTAATCCCACTGCCCCGCTTTCTCCCCATAGCCCTGTATCAATCCCCAAATTAATCCCACTGCCCCGCTTTCTCCCCATAGTCCTGTATCAATCCCAAACAAATCCCACTGCCCCGCTCTCTCCCCATAGCCCTGTATCAATCCCCAACGTAAGCCCACTGCCCCGCTTTCTCCCCATAGCCCTGTGTTATATCCAAACAAATCCCACTGCCCCGCTCTCTCCCCATAGCCCTGTTTCAATCCCCAACGTAAGCCCACTGCCCCGCTTTCTCCCCATAGCCCTGTGTTATATCCAAACTAATCCCACTGCACCGCTCTCTCCCCATAGCCCTGTATCAATCCCAAACTAATCCCACTGCCCAGCTCTCTCCTCTAGCCCTGTATCAATCACAAACTAATCCCACTGCCACGCTCACTCCCCATAGCCCCGGATCAATCCCACGCTTATCCCGCTCCTGTTCACTATCCAGTGACCCCTGGGTTAGAGAGAGGGGAAATCAGCCAGGGTTCCTGCTCCTGATCACAGTCCAGTGACCCCTGCGTTAGAGGGAGAGGGGAAATCAGCCAGGGTTCCTGCTCCTGATCACTGCCCAGTGACCCCTGGGTTAGTGAGAGGGGAAATCAGCCAGGGTTCCTGCTCCTGATCACTGCCCAGTGACCCCTGGGTTAGAGAGAGAAGGAAATCAGCCAGGGTTCCTGCTCCTGATCACTGCCCAGTGACCCCTGGTAAGAGAGAGAGGGGGAACCAGCCAGGGTTCCTGCTCCTGATCACTATCCAGTGACCCCTGAGTTAGAGAGAGGAGGAAATCAGCCAGGGTTCCTGCTCCTGATCGCTATCCAGTGACCCCTGGGTTAGAGAGAAGGGAGATCAGCCTGGGTTCCTGCTCCTGATCACTGCCCAGTGACCCCTGGGTTAGAGAGAGAGGGAAATCAGCCAGGGTTCATGATCCTGATCACTATCCAGTGAACCCTGGGTTAGAGAGAGGGGAAATCAGCCAGGGTTCCTGCTCCTTATCACTATCCAGTGACCCCTGGGTTAGAGAGAGGGGAAATCAGCCAGGGTTCCTGCTCCTGATCACTGTCCAGTGACCCCTGGGTTAGAGAGAGAGGTGAAATCAGCCAGGGTTCCTGCTCCTGATCACAGCCCAGTGACCCCTGGGTTAGAGAGAGAGGGGAAATCAGCCAGGGTTCGTGCTCCTGATCACTGTCCAGTGAACCCTGGGTTAGAGAGAGAGGTGAAATCAGCCAGGGTTCCTGCTCCTGATCACTATCCAGTGACCCCTGAGTTAGAGAGAGGGGAAATCAGCCAGGGTTCCTGCTCCTGATCACTATCCAGTGACCCCTGGGTTAGAGAGGGAAATCAGCCAGGGTTCATGCACCTGATCACTATCCAGTGACCCCTGGGTTAGAGAGAGGGGAAATCAGCCAGGGTTCCTGCTCCTGATCACTGCCCAGTGATCCCTGGGTTAGAGAGAGAGGGAAATCAGCCAGGATTCATGCTCCTGATCACTGTCCAGTGACCCCTGGGTTAGAGAGAGGGGAAATCAGCCTAGGTTCCTGCTCCTGATCACTGCCCAGTGACCCCTGGGTTAGAGAGAGAGGGGAAATCAGCCAGGGTTCCTGCTCCTGATCACAGTCCAGTGACGCCTGGGTTAGAGAGACAGGTGAAATCAGCCAGGGTTCCTGCTCCTGATCACTGCCCAGTGACCCCTGGGTTAGAGAGACAGGTGAAATCAGCCAGGGTTCCTGCTCCTGATCACAGTCCAGTGACCCCTGGGTTAGAGAGAGAGGGGAAATCAGCCAGGGTTCATACTCCTGATCACTATCCAGTGACCCCTGGGTTAGAGAAAGGGGAAATCAGCCAGGGTTCCTGCTCCTGATCACTGCCCAGTGACCCCTGGGTTAGAGAGAGGGGAAATCAGCCAGGGTTCATGCTCCTGATCACTATCCAGTGACCCCTGGGTTAGAGAAAGGGGAAATCAGCCAGGGTTCCTGCTCCTGATCAATGCCCAGTGACCCCTGGGTTGGAGAGAGGGGAAATCAGCCAGGGTTCCTGCTCCTGATCATTGTCCAGTGACCCCTGGGTTAGAGAGAGAGGGAAATCAGCCAGGGTTCCTGCTCCTGATCAATGCCCAGTGACCCCTGGGTTGGAGAGAGGGGAAATCAGCCAGGGTTCCTGCTCCTGATCATTGTCCAGTGACCCCTGGGTTAGAGAGAGAGGGGAAATCAGCCAGGGTTCCTGCTCCTGATCACAGTCCAGTGACCCCTGGGTTAGAGAGAGAGGGGAAATCAGCCAGGGTTCATGCTCCTGATCACTATCCAGTGACCCCTGGGTTAGAGAAAGGGGAAATCAGCCAGGGTTCCTGCTCCTGATCACTATCCAGTGACCCCTGGGTTAGAGAAAGGGGAAATCAGCCAGGGTTCCTGCTCCTGATCAATGCCCAGTGACCCCTGGGTTGGAGAGAGGGGAAAATCAGCCAGGGTTCCTGCTCCTGATCATTGTCCAGTGACCCCTGGGTTAGAGAGAGAGGGAAATCAGCCAGGGTCATTTAAATCATGTTGCGAGAAAGGGAAATAGTTTGTGCCCCCGTTTGTACCTCAGAGTCTTAGAGACGGAGGGAACGGCAACAGAAAAAGAGGAAACAACATCTCCAAAAACTGATCCCAACTCATCGCCAAGGCTGGGGATAGATAACCTCGCCGCCTTCTTAGGAAGTTTAACCACTTTATTCACTTTCTGATTGGAGCTCCGTTTGGAATTAGACTTTATTTTGTCAGATGTTTAACGACAGCATTGAAGGGGGAAGGAGAAACTTGGAGCAACTTCTTGTGTCAAAGCTGCAGTGAGACTTGAATGAATTTAAAGATTTTTAATGAACTTTTCACCAAAAATGAGTGTAAAAAACACTTTTTCCCCCTAAGTTTCGAACATGATTTTGGAAGAGACTGAAGCAAAAGCCAATTTTCCCCTCACCTAAACAAGTTTCAACCAGGTCTTGCAGTCCAAACGCTTTTAAAGAGCTCTGAAATGGTTAAAATGTTTTCAAATTGAAATATCTCAAGATTTGATTTTGATTGATTGACTGAAGTGAGTAGCTTTACACAAACATGCAACCATGGTGTTGAGGAGGGGGAAGGTAGGGGAGGATTTGTAGGAGTTACATATTACTTTTTAATTACTTTTTAAAAATATACCATTAAGACATTTAGGAAGAGAACCAAGAAAGGGGAAAAACACAAACCATTTTATAATGTCTGTCGTTCGATAGTCCTAACAAGTCGCAGGAATAACGTAAATATAGATTTCCTCTTAAACATTTAGTGGAGTGTTAATTGAAGCAAGAGTTATGTAATGATGTATAAAAATTGCAGGAAGCTACTTTAGAAGAAACCACTCTTTGTTTATTGAGAGAGACACAGAAAATACTTTGATTAAAGTGATAACGTACAATTCGATTTGGTTTGAATGTTTGAAATAGGAGATTAAAATTTGTGAGTATAATGAAGTTTGTTTCCTGCTTTTAATTGCGAAGTACCTAAAATAATTCAACACTCCTTGTGACAAGAGCAGGGATTAATATTGTGGAGAATGTTTGAGAGAAAAACATTAGAAGCGAAATTGGTAAATTATAAATCTTTACGTCAACATATCAGTAAACATTTGCAAGTCAGTCTGACTGGTTTTGCTGTCCAGGAAGAAAAACAAGTGTTTATTTCTGTTAAGTCATAGCTTTGCCTGCTTTTTGTTTATAATTCAGTGACACAAATTGTGTGTATATTTGTAAATTGTAAAATAACAGCAATAAATCACATTTCTGTGACATTCTTTCTGTCTTAAACGATTCAATTTGTGCCTCGGAATCTAGAAGCTTCTTTACCTGAACGGTTTGAATGGTTAAAGTTGATCTCAGCTATCAAAAGCTGTTTGCGACATTCCTGTATTGTGGAACAGTGTGATGTCTTTGCAGAGACAGGAATTCGCATTGTTGAATGGAGGTTTTTCTGATCTGTTGCATCCTGTGTAGATCAGAAACAGGTAAAGATGTTCATAGTAAACAGCCCAAGACAATGAAATGCTTAAACAATGTCTGGCCAAGGTCAGAGACTTCAAGCACAGGACATGTGGAATATACAAAACCCCATAGCCCTGTATCAATCCCAAACTAATCACACTGCCCCGCTCTCTCCCCATACCCTGTATCAATCCCCAAACTAATCCCACTGCCCCGCTCTCTCCCCATACCCTGTATCAATCCCCAAACTAATCCCACTGCCCCGCTCTCTCCCCATACCCTGTATCAATCCCCAAACTAATCCCACTGCCCTGCTGACTCCCCATAGCCCTGTATCAATCCCCAATCTAATCCCACTGCCCCGCTCTCTCCCCATAGCCCTGTATCAATCCCAAACTAATCCCACTGCCTCGCTTTCCCCCCATAGCTCTGTCTTGATCCCAAACTAATCCCACTGCCCTGCTCTCCCCCCATAGCCCTGAATCAATCCCAAACTAATCCCACTGCCCCACTCTCTCCCCATAGCCCTGCATCAATCCCAAACTTTTCCCAATAGCCCTGCATCAATTCCAAACTAATCCCTCCTCTGCCCCACTCTCTGCCCATAGCCCTGCATCATTCCCAAACTAACCCCACTGCCACGTTCTCTCCCCATAGCCCTGGGAGTGTTTGATGGGACAGTGTAGAGGGAGCATTACTATATATATCTAACCCGTGCAGCACCTGCCTTGGGAATGTTTGATGGGACAGTGTAGAGGGAGCTTTTTGTCTGTATCTAACCCATGCGGTACCTGCCTTGGGAGTGTTTGATGGGACAGTGTAGAGGTAGCATTACTCTATATCTAACCTGTGCAGTACCTGCCTTGGGAGTGTTTGATGGGTCAGTGTAGAGGGAGCTTCACTCTGTATCTAACCCGTGTTGTTCCTGCCCTGGGAGTTTTTGATGGGCTGGTTTAAAGAGAGCTTTACTCTATCGATTCTGTAGCAAACCTTGATAGATTGCAAGTCCGGGGATTCAGCGCATACACAGCGCAGACAGAAACACGGAACTTGCGGGGCCTCTACCAAGGCCTAAGTCGTTGCTCTGGAGACCATGATTTCAGGGCCATTATCTTTGTTTGATGTAATCCTTCACTCCTGTGTATAAGACAGTGAGTCTCACGGCCTAAAATTCATTCAAATCTCAGTAAGAATACCCAGAACAGACTTTAATTGTCTTTTATTTGCTTCATTTTTCTAAGGTGTACCCAGATATCTGCAGACCAACATTCATCCGCATGTGAATCCCTCCTCTGCATTTAAATCAAATCACGGTAACACTTTTCTTTAATCTACCGAGGTTGAGTATTGAAATATACCAGGAGATCCAGGCACGTTTTGATAAAGCAGATTAACAATGAGTTCAGTGGGGAAATTTAGCAAACAACAGGCCGATTTTAAAATGATAAGGCAGGGTCTGTCCAAAGTGGACTGGGAACAGCTACTTGACAACCCTCTGTCTCAGTCCCAAACTAATCCCACTGCCCTGCTCTCTCCTGTTAGCCCTTCATCAATCGCCAACCTAATCCCACTGCCCCGCTCTCTCCCCATAGCCCTGTATCAGTCCCCAACCTAATCCCACTGCCGCGCTCTCTCCCGATAGGCCTGCATCAATCTCCAAAGTATTTCCACTGCCCTGCTCTCTCCCCATAGCCCTGTATCAATCCCAAACGTAAGCCCACTGCCCCGCGCTCTCCCGATAGCCCTGTCTCAATCCCCAAACTAATCCCACTGCCCCGCTCTCGTCCCATAGTCCTGCATCAATCCCAAACTAATCACACTGACCCGCTCTCTCCCCAGAGCCCTGTATCAATCCTCAAAACTAATCCCACTGCCCCGCTCTCTCCCCATAGCCCTTTATCAATCCCAAACTAATCCAACTGCCTCGCTCGCTTCCGATAACCCTGTATCAATCCCAAACTAATCAGACTTCCCTGCTCTCACCCCATAGCCCTGTATCAATCCCCAAACTAATCCCACTGCGCCGCGATCTTCCCATTGCCCTGTATCAATCACCAAACTAATCCCACTGCCCCGCTCTCTCCCGATTGCCCTGTATCAATCCCAAACTAATCCCACTGCCCCGCTCTCTCCCCATAGCCCTGTATCAATCCCCAAACTAATCCCACTGCCCCGCTCTCTCCCCATAGCTCTGCATCAATCCCAAATTAATCCCACTGCCCCGCACTCTCCCCATAGCCTTGTATCAATCCCAAACAAATCACACTGCCCCGCTCTCTCCCCATAGCCCTGTATCAATCTCAAACTAATCCCTCTGCCCCGATCTCTCCCGATAGCCCTGTATCAATCCCAAACTAATCCCACTGCCCCGCTCTCTCCCCATAGCCCTGTATCAATCTCAAACTAATCCCACTGCCCCGATCTCTCCCGATAGCCCTGTATCAATCCCAAACTTATCCCACTGCCCCGCTCTCTCCATAGCCCTGTATCAATTACCAAACTAATCCCACTGCCCCGCTCTCTCCCCATAGCCCTGTATCAATCCCAAACTAATCAGACTGCCCTGCTCTCACCCCATAGCCCTGTATCAATCCCCAAACTAATCCCACTGCCCCGCGATCTTCCCATAGCCCTGTATCAATCCCCAAACTAATCCCACTGCCCCGCTCTCTCCCGATTGCCCTGTATCAATCCCAAACTAATCACACTGCCCCGCTCTCTCCCCATAGCCCTGTATCAATCCCCAAACTAATCCCACTGCCCCGATCTCTCCACATAGCCCTGTATCAATCCCAAACTAATCCCCAATCCCCACTCTCTCCCCATAGCCCTGTATCAATCCCAAACTAATCACACTGCCACAATCTCTCCCGATAGCCCTGTATCAATCCCAAACTATTCCCAATGCCTCGCTCGCTCCCGATAACCCTGTATCAATCCCAAACTAATCAGACTGCCCTGCACTCACCCCATAGCCCTGTATCAATCCCAAACTAATCCCACTGCCCCGCTCTATCCCCATAGCCCTGTATCAATCCCCAAACTAATCCCACTCCCCTGCTCTCTCCCCATACCCTGTATCAATCCCCAAACTAATCCCACTGCCCCACTCTCTCCCGATTGCCCTGCATGAATCCCAAACTAATCACACTGCCCCGCTCTCTCCCCATAGCCCTCTATCAATCCCCAAACTAATCCCACTGCCCCGCTCTCTCTCCATAGCCCTGTATCAATCCCAAAACTAATCCCACTGCCCCGCTCTCCCCCCATAGCCCAACATCAATCCTAAACTAATCCCACTGCCGCGCTCTCTTCCCATAGTCCTGCATCAATCCCAAACTAATCACACTGCCCCGCTCTCTCCCCATAGCCCTGTATCAATCCCCAAAACTAATCCCACTGCACCGCTCTCTCCCCATAGCCCTTTATCAAACCCAACCTAATCCAACTGCCTCGCTCGCTCCCGATAACCCTGTATCAATCCCAAACTAATCAGACTGCCCTGCTCTCACCCCATAGCCCTGTATCAATCCCCAAACTAATCCCACTGCCCCGCTCTCTCCCGATTGCCCTGTATCAATCCCAAACTAATCACACTGCCCCCCTCTCTCCCCATAGCCCTGTATCAATCCCCAAACTAATCCCACTGCCCCGCACTCTCCCGATTGCCCTGTATCAATCCCAAACTAATCACACTGCCCCCCTCTCTCCCCATAGCCCTGTATCAATCCCCAAACTAATCCCACTGCCCCGCACTCTCCCCATAGCCTTGTATCAATCCCAAACAAATCACACTGCCCCGCTCTCACCCCATAGCCATGTATCAATTACCAAACTAATCCCACTGCCCCGCTCTCTCCCCATAGCCCTGTATCAATCCCAAACTAATCCCACTGCCCCGCTCTCTCCCCATAGCCCTGTATCAATTTCAAACTAATCCCTCTGCCCCGATCTCTCCCGATAGCCCTGTATCAATCCCAAACTAATCCCACTGCCCCGCTCTCTCCCCATAGCCCTGTATCAATCCCAAACTTATCCCTTTGCCCCGCTCTCTCCATAGCCCTGTATCAATCCCCAAACTAATCAAACTGCCCCGCTCTCTCCCCATAGCCCTGTATCAATCCCAAAACTAATCCCACTGCCCCGCTCTCTCCCCATAGCCCTGTATCAATCCGCAAACTAATCCCACTGCCCCGCTCACTCCCCATAGCCCTGTATCAATCCCAAACTAATCCCAGTGCCCCGCTCACTCCCGATAGCCCTGTATCAATCCAAAACTAATCCCAAAGCCCCACTCTCTCCCCATAGTCCTGTATCAATCCCAAACTAATCCCACTGCCCCGCTCTCTCCCCATAGCCCTGTATCAATCCCAAACTAATCCCACTGCCCTGCTCTCTCCCCATAGCCCTGTATCAATCCCAAACTAATCACACTGCCCCGATCTCTCCCGATAGCCCTGTATCAATCCCAAACTATTCCCAATGCCTCGCTCGCTCCCGATAACCCTGTATCAATCCCAAACTAATCAGACTGCCCTGCTCTCACCCCATAGCCCTGTATCAATCCCCAAACTAATCCCACTGCCCCGCGCTCTTCCCATAGCCCTGTATCAATCCCCAAACTAATCCCACTGCCCCGCTCTCTCCCGATTGCCCTGTATCAATCCCAAACTAATCACACTGCCCCGCTCTCTCCCCATAGCCCTGTATCAATCCCGAAACTAATCCCACTGCCCCGATCTCTCCGCATAGCCCTGTATCAATCCCAAACTAATCCCAAAGCCCCACTCTCTCCCCATAGCCCTGTATCAATCCCAAACTAATCACACTGCCCCAATCTCTCCCGCTAGACCGGTATCAATCCCAAACTAATCCCAGTGCCCCGCTCACTCCCGATAGCCCTATATATATCTAACCCGTGCAGCACCTGCCTTGGGAATGTTTGATGGGACAGTGTAGAGGGAGCGTTACTCTATATCTAACCCGTGTTGTACCTGCCTTGGGAGTGTTTGATGGGACAGCGTAGAGGGAGCTTTACTCTGTATCTAACCCGTGCAGTACCTGCCTTGGGAGTGTTTGATGGGACAGTGTGGAGGGAGCTTCACTCTGTATCTAACCCGTGTTGTTCCTGCCCTGGGAGTTTTTGATGGGCTGGTTTAAAGAGAGCTTTACTCTATCGATTCTGTAGCAAACCTTGATAGATTGCAAGTCCGGGGATTCAGCGCATACACAGCGCAGACAGAAACACGGAACTTGCGGGGCCTCTACCAAGGCCTAAGTCGTTGGTACGGAGACCATGATTTCAGGGCCATTATCTTTGTTTGATGTAATCCTTCACTCCTGTGTATAAGACAGTGAGTCTCACGGCCTAAAATTCATTCAAATCTCAGTAAAAATACCCACAACAGACTTTAATTGTCTTTTATTTGCTTCATTTTTCTAAGGTGTACCCAGATATCTGCAGACCAACATTCATCCGCATGTGAATCCCTCCTCTGCATTTAAATCAAATCACGGAAACACTTTTCTTTAATCTACCGAGGTTGAGTATTGAAATATACCAGGAGATCCAGGCACGTTTTGATAAAGCAGACTAACAATGAGTTCAGTGGGGAAATTTAGCAAACAACAGGCCGATTTTAATATGATAAGGCAGGATCTGTCCAAAGTGGACTGGGAACAGCAACTTGACAACCCTCTGTCTCAGTCCCAAACTAATCCCACTGCCCTGCTCTCTCCTGTTAGCCCTTTATCAATCGCCAACCTAATCCCACTGCCCCGCTCTCTCCCCATAGCCCTGCATCAGTCCCCAACCTAATCCCACTGCCGCGCTCTCTCCCCATAGCCCTGTATCAATCCCCAACGTAAGCCCACTGCCCGCTTTCTCCCCATAGCCCTGTGTTATATCCAAACAAATCCCACTGCCCGCTTTCTCCCCATAGCCCTGTGTTATATCCAAACTAATCCCACTGCCCCGCTTTCTCCCCATAGCCCTGTATCAATCCCCAAATTAATCCCACTGCCCCGCTTTCTCCCCATAGCCCTGTATCAATTCCCAAACTAATCCCACTGCCCGCTTTCTCCCCATAGCCCTGTGTTATATCCAAACGAATCCCACTGCCCCGCTTTCTCCCCATAGCCCTGTATCAATCCCCAAATAAATCCCACTGCCCCGCTCTCTCCCCATAGCCCTGTATCAATTCCCAAACTAATCCCACTGCCCCGATCTCTCCGCATAGCCCTGTATCAATCCCAAACTATTCCCAATGCTTCGCTCGCTCCCCATAGTCCTGCATCAATCCCAAACTAATCCCACTGCCCCGCTCTCTCCCCATAGCCCTGCATCAATCGCAAACTAATACCACTGCCCCGCTCTTTCCCCATAGCCCTGTATCAATCCCCAAACTAATCCCACTGCCCCAATCTCTGCGCATAGCCCTGTATCAATCCCAAACTAATCCCAAAGCCCCACTCTGTCCCCATAGCCCTGTATCAATCCCAAACTAATCACACTGCCCCGATCTCTCCCGATAGCCCTGTATCAATCCCAAACTATTCCCACTGCCCCGCTCTCTCCCGATTGCCCTGTATCAATCCCAAACTAATCACACTGCCCCGCTCTCTCCCCATAGCCCTGCATCAATCCCCAAACTAATCCCACTGCCCCGATCTCTCCGCATAGCCCTGTATCAATCCCAAACTAATCCCAAATCCCCACTCTCTCCCCATAGCCCTGTATCAATCCCAAACTAATCACACTGCCACAATCTCTCCCGATAGCCCTGTATCAATCCCAAACTATTCCCAATGCCTCGCTCGCTCCCGATAACCCTGTATCAATCCCAAACTAATCAGACTGCCCTGCACTCACCCCATAGCCCTGTATCAATCCCCAAACTAATCCCACTGCCCCGCGCTCTCCCGATAGCCGTCTCAATCCCCAAACTAATCCCACTGCCCCGCTCTCTCCCGATTGCCCTGTATCAATCCCAAACTAATCACACTGCCCCGCTCTCTCCCCATAGCCCTGTGTCAATCCCCAAACTAATCCCACTGCCCCACTCTCTCCCCATAGCCCTGTATCAATCCCCAAACTAATCCCACTGCCTCACTCTCCCCCCATAGCCCTACATCAATCCTAAACTAATCCCACTGCCGCGCTCTCTTCCCATAGTCCTGCATCAATCCCAAACTAATCCCACTGCCCCGCACTCTCCCCATAGCCTTGTATCAATCCCAAACAAATCACACTGCCCCACTCTCACCCCATAGCCCTGTATCAATTACCAAACTAATCCCATTGCCCCGTTCTCTCCCCATAGCCCTGTATCAATCCCAAACTAATCCCACTGCCCCGCTCTCTCCCCATAGCCCTGCATCAATCCCCAAACTAATCCCACTGCCCCGATCTCTCCACATAGCCCTGTATCAATCCCAAACTAATCCCAAATCCCCACTCTCTCCCCATAGCCCTGTATCAATCCCAAACTAATCACACTGCCACAATCTCTCCCGATAGCCCTGTATCAATCCCAAACTATTCCCAATGCCTCGCTCGCTCCCGATAACCCTGTATCAATCCCAAACTAATCAGACTGCCCTGCACTCACCCCATAGCCCTGTATCAATCCCAAACTAATCACACAGCCCCGCTCTCTCCCCATAGCCCTGTATCAATCCCCAAAACTAATCCCACTGCCTCGCTCTCTCCCCATAGCCCTTTATCAATCCCAAACTAATCACACTGCCCCGCTCTCTCCCCATAGCCCTGTATCAATCCCCAAACTAATCCCACTGCCCCGCTCTCTCCCCATAGCCCTGTATCAATCCCAAAATAATCCCACTGCCCCGCTCTATCCCCATAGCCCTGTATCAATCCCCAAACTAATCCCACTGCCCTGCTGACTCCCCATAGCCCTGTATCAATCCCCAAACTAATCCCACTGCCCCGCTCTCTCCCGATTGCCCTGTATCAATCCCAAACTAATCACACTGCCCCGCTCTCTCCCCTTAGCCCTGTATCAATCCCCAAACTAATCCCACTGCCCCGCTCTCTCCCCATAGCCCTGTATCAATCCCAAAACTAATCCCACTGCCCCGCTCTCCCCCCATAGCCCAACATCAATCCTAAACTAATCCCACTGCCGCGCTCTCGTCCCATAGTCCTGCATCAATCCCAAACTAATCACACTGACCCGCTCTCTCCCCAGAGCCCTGTATCAATCCTCAAAACTAATCCCACTGCCCCGCTCTCTCCCCATAGCCCTTTATCAATCCCAAACTAATCCAACTGCCTCGCTCGCTCCCGATAACCCTGTATCAATCCCAAACTAATCAGACTGCCCTGCTCTCACCCCATAGCACTGTATCAATCCCCAAACGAATCCCACTGCCCCGCTCTCTCCCCATAGCCCTTTATCAATCCCAAACGAATCCAACTGCCTCGCTCGCTCCCGATAACCCTGTATCAATCCCAAACTAATCAGACTGCCCTGCTCTCACCCCATAGCCCTGTATCAATCCCCAAACTAATCCTACTGCCCCGCGATCTTCCCATAGCCCTGTATCAATCCCCAAACTAATCCCACTGCCCCGCTCTCTCCCGATTGCCCTGTATCAATCCCGAAACTAATCCCACTGCCCCGATCTCTCCGCATAGCCCTGTATCAATCCCAAACTAATCCCAAAGCCCCACTCTCTCCCCACAGCCCTGTATCAATCCCAAACTAATCACACTGCCCCAATCTCTCCCGCTAGACCGGTATCAATCCCAAACTATTCCCAATGCCTCGCTCGCTCTCGATAACCCTGTATCAATCCCAAACTAATCAGACTGCCCTGCACTCACCCCATAGCCCTGTATCAATCCCCAAACTAATACCACAGCCCCACGCTCTCCCGATAGCCCTGTCTCAATCCCCAAACTAATCCCACTGCCCCGCTCTCTCCCGATTGCCCTGTATCAATCCCAAACTAATCACACTGCCCCGCTCTCTCCCCATAGCCCTGCATCAATCCTCAAACTAATCCCACTGCCCCGATCTCTCCGCATAGCCCTGTATCAATCCCAAACTAATCCCAAATCCCCACTCTCTCCCTATAGCCCTGTATCAATCCCAAACTAATCACACTGCCACAATCTCTCCCGATAGCCCTGTATCAATCCCAAACTAATCAGACTGCCCTGCTCTCACCCCAAAGCCCTGTATCAATCCCCAAACTAATCCCACTGCCCCGCTCTCTCCCGATTGCCCTGCATCAATCCCAAACTAATCACACAGCCCCGCTCTCTCCCCATAGCCCTGTATCAATCCCCAAAACTAATCCCACTGCCTCGCTCTCTCCCCATAGCCCTTTATCAATCCCAAACTAATCACACTGCCCCGCTCTCTCCCCATAGCCCTGTATCAATCCCCAAACTAATCCCACTGCCCCGCTCTCTCCCCATAGCCCTGTATCAATCCCAAAACTAATCCCACTGCCCCGCTCTCCCCCCATAGCCCTACATCAATCCTAAACTAATCCCACTGCCGTGCTCTCTTCCCATAGTCCTGCATCAATCCCAAACTAATCAGACAGCCGTGCTCTCACACCATAGCCCTGTATCAATCCCCAAACTAATCCCACTGCCCCGCGATCTTCCCATAGCCCTGTATCAGTCCCCAAACTAATCCCACTGCCCCGCTCTCTCCCCATAGCTCTGTATCAATTCCAAATTAATCCCACTGCCCCGCACTCTCCCCATAGCCTTGTATCAATCCCAAACAAATCACACTGCCCCACTCTCACCCCATAGCCCTGTATCAATTACCAAACTAATCCCACTGCCCCGCTCTCTCCCCATAGCCCTGTATCAATCCCAAACTAATCCCACTGCCCCGCTCTCTCCCCATAGCCCTGTATCAATCTCAAACTAATCCCTCTGCCCCGATCTCTCCCGATAGCCCTGTATCAATCCCAAACTAATCCCACTGCTCCGCTCTCTCCCCATAGCCCTGTATCAATCTCAAACTAATCCCACTGCCCCGATCTCTCCCCATAGCCCTGTATCAATCCCAAAACTAATCCCACTGCCCCGCTCTCCCCCCATAGCCCTACATCAATCCTAAACTAATCCCACTGCCGCGCTCTCTTCCCATAGTCCTGCATCAATCCCAAACTAATCACACTGCCCCGCTCTCTCCCCATAGCCCTGTATCAATCCCCAAAACTAATCCCACTGCACCGCTCTCTCCCCATAGCCCTTTATCAATCCCAACCTAATCCAACTGCTTCGCTCGCTCCCGATAACCCTGTATCAATCCCAAACTAATCCCACTGCCCTGCTCTCTCCCCATAGCCCTGTATCAATCTCAAAATAATCCCACTGCCCCGCTCTATCCCCATAGCCCTGTATCAAGCCCCAAACTAATCCCACTGCCCTGCTGACTCCCCATAGCCCTGTATCAATCCCCAAACTAATCCCACTGCCCCGCTCTCTCCCGATTGCCCTGTATCAATCCCAAACTAATCACACTGCCCCGCTCTCTCCCCTTAGCCCTGTATCAATCCCCAAACTAATCCCACTGCCCCGCTCTCTCCCCATAGCCCTGTATCAATCCCAAAACTAATCCCACTGCCCCGCTCTCCCCCCATAGCCCAACATCAATCCTAAACTAATCCCACTGCCACGCTCTCGTCCCATAGTCCTGCATCAATCCCAAACTAATCACACTGACCCGCTCTCTCCCCAGAGCCCTGTATCAATCCTCAAAACTAATCCCACTGCCCCGCTCTCTCCCCATAGCCCTTTATCAATCCCAAACTAATCACACAGCCCCGCTCTCTCCCCATAGCCCTGTATCAATCCCCAAAACTAATCCCACTGCCTCGCTCTCTCCCCATAGCCCTTTATCAATCCCAAACTAATCACACTGCCCCGCTCTCTCCCCATAGCCCTGTATCAATCCCCAAACTAATCCCACTGCCCCGCTCTCTCCCCATAGCCCTGTATCAATCCCAAAATAATCCCACTGCCCCGCTCTATCCCCATAGCCCTGTATCAATCCCCAAACTAATCCCACTGCCCTGCTGACTCCCCATAGCCCTGTATCAATCCCCAAACTAATCCCACTGCCCCGCTCTCTCCCGATTGCCCTGTATCAATCCCAAACTAATCACACTGCCCCGCTCTCTCCCCTTAGCCCTGTATCAATCCCCAAACTAATCCCACTGCCCCGCTCTCTCCCCATAGCCCTGTATCAATCCCAAAACTAATCCCACTGCCCCGCTCTCCCCCCATAGCCCAACATCAATCCTAAACTAATCCCACTGCCGCGCTCTCGTCCCATAGTCCTGCATCAATCCCAAACTAATCACACTGACCCGCTCTCTCCCCAGAGCCCTGTATCAATCCTCAAAACTAATCCCACTGCCCCGCTCTCTCCCCATAGCCCTTTATCAATCCCAAACTAATCCAACTGCCTCGCTCGCTCCCGATAACCCTGTATCAATCCCAAACTAATCAGACTGCCCTGCTCTCACCCCATAGCACTGTATCAATCCCCAAACGAATCCCACTGCCCCGCTCTCTCCCCATAGCCCTTTATCAATCCCAAACGAATCCAACTGCCTCGCTCGCTCCCGATAACCCTGTATCAATCCCAAACTAATCAGACTGCCCTGCTCTCACCCCATAGCCCTGTATCAATCCCCAAACTAATCCTACTGCCCCGCGATCTTCCCATAGCCCTGTATCAATCCCCAAACTAATCCCACTGCCCCGCTCTCTCCCGATTGCCCTGTATCAATCCCGAAACTAATCCCACTGCCCCGATCTCTCCGCATAGCCCTGTATCAATCCCAAACTAATCCCAAAGCCCCACTCTCTCCCCATAGCCCTGTATCAATCCCAAACTAATCACACTGCCCCAATCTCTCCCGCTAGACCGGTATCAATCCCAAACTATTCCCAATGCCTCGCTCGCTCTCGATAACCCTGTATCAATCCCAAACTAATCAGACTGCCCTGCACTCACCCCATAGCCCTGTATCAATCCCCAAACTAATACCACAGCCCCACGCTCTCCCGATAGCCCTGTCTCAATCCCCAAACTAATCCCACTGCCCCGCTCTCTCCCGATTGCCCTGTATCAATCCCAAACTAATCACACTGCCCCGCTCTCTCCCCATAGCCCTGCATCAATCCTCAAACTAATCCCACTGCCCCGATCTCTCCGCATAGCCCTGTATCAATCCCAAACTAATCCCAAATCCCCACTCTCTCCCTATAGCCCTGTATCAATCCCAAACTAATCACACTGCCACAATCTCTCCCGATAGCCCTGTATCAATCCCAAACTAATCAGACTGCCCTGCTCACACCCCAAAGCCCTGTATCAATCCCCAAACTAATCCCACTGCCCCGCTCTCTCCCGATTGCCCTGCATCAATCCCAAACTAATCACACAGCCCCGCTCTCTCCCCATAGCCCTGTATCAATCCCCAAAACTAATCCCACTGCCTCGCTCTCTCCCCATAGCCCTTTATCAATCCCAAACTAATCACACTGCCCCGCTCTCTCCCCATAGCCCTGTATCAATCCCCAAACTAATCCCACTGCCCCGCTCTCTCCCCATAGCCCTGTATCAATCCCAAAACTAATCCCACTGCCCCGCTCTCCCCCCATAGCCCTACATCAATCCTAAACTAATCCCACTGCCGTGCTCTCTTCCCATAGTCCTGCATCAATCCCAAACTAATCAGACAGCCGTGCTCTCACACCATAGCCCTGTATCAATCCCCAAACTAATCCCACTGCCCCGCGATCTTCCCATAGCCCTGTATCAGTCCCCAAACTAATCCCACTGCCCCGCTCTCTCCCCATAGCTCTGTATCAATTCCAAATTAATCCCACTGCCCCGCACTCTCCCCATAGCCTTGTATCAATCCCAAACAAATCACACTGCCCCACTCTCACCCCATAGCCCTGTATCAATTACCAAACTAATCCCACTGCCCCGCTCTCTCCCCATAGCCCTGTATCAATCCCAAACTAATCCCACTGCCCCGCTCTCTCCCCATAGCCCTGTATCAATCTCAAACTAATCCCTCTGCCCCGATCTCTCCCGATAGCCCTGTATCAATCCCAAACTAATCCCACTGCTCCGCTCTCTCCCCATAGCCCTGTATCAATCTCAAACTAATCCCACTGCCCCGATCTCTCCCCATAGCCCTGTATCAATCCCAAAACTAATCCCACTGCCCCGCTCTCCCCCCATAGCCCTACATCAATCCTAAACTAATCCCACTGCCGCGCTCTCTTCCCATAGTCCTGCATCAATCCCAAACTAATCACACTGCCCCGCTCTCTCCCCATAGCCCTGTATCAATCCCCAAAACTAATCCCACTGCACCGCTCTCTCCCCATAGCCCTTTATCAATCCCAACCTAATCCAACTGCCTCGCTCGCTCCCGATAACCCTGTATCAATCCCAAACTAATCCCACTGCCCTGCTCTCTCCCCATAGCCCTGTATCAATCTCAAAATAATCCCACTGCCCCGCTCTATCCCCATAGCCCTGTATCAAGCCCCAAACTAATCCCACTGCCCTGCTGACTCCCCATAGCCCTGTATCAATCCCCAAACTAATCCCACTGCCCCGCTCTCTCCCGATTGCCCTGTATCAATCCCAAACTAATCACACTGCCCCGCTCTCTCCCCTTAGCCCTGTATCAATCCCCAAACTAATCCCACTGCCCCGCTCTCTCCCCATAGCCCTGTATCAATCCCAAAACTAATCCCACTGCCCCGCTCTCCCCCCATAGCCCAACATCAATCCTAAACTAATCCCACTGCCACGCTCTCGTCCCATAGTCCTGCATCAATCCCAAACTAATCACACTGACCCGCTCTCTCCCCAGAGCCCTGTATCAATCCTCAAAACTAATCCCACTGCCCCGCTCTCTCCCCATAGCCCTTTATCAATCCCAAACTAATCCAACTGCCTCGCTCGCTCCCGATAACCCTGTATCAATCCCAAACTAATCAGACTGCCCTGCTCTCACCCCATAGCACTGTATCAATCCCCAAACGAATCCCACTGCCCCGCTCTCTCCCCATAGCCCTTTATCAATCCCAAACGAATCCAACTGCCTCGCTCGCTCCCGATAACCCTGTATCAATCCCAAACTAATCAGACTGCCCTGCTCTCACCCCATAGCCCTGTATCAATCCCCAAATTAATCCCACTGCCCCGCTTTCTCCCCATAGCCCTGTATCAATTCCCAAACTAATCCCACTGCCCGCTTTCTCCCCATAGCCCTGTGTTATATCCAAACGAATCCCACTGCCCCGCTTTCTCCCCATAGCCCTGTATCAATCCCCAAATAAATCCCACTGCCCCGCTCTCTCCCCATAGCCCTGTATCAATTCCCAAACTAATCCCACTGCCCCGATCTCTCCGCATAGCCCTGTATCAATCCCAAACTATTCCCAATGCTTCGCTCGCTCCCCATAGTCCTGCATCAATCCCAAACTAATCCCACTGCCCCGCTCTCTCCCCATAGCCCTGCATCAATCGCAAACTAATACCACTGCCCCGCTCTTTCCCCATAGCCCTGTATCAATGCCCAAACTAATCCCACTGCCCCAATCTCTGCGCATAGCCCTGTATCAATCCCAAACTAATCCCAAAGCCCCACTCTGTCCCCATAGCCCTGTATCAATCCCAAACTAATCACACTGCCCCGATCTCTCCCGATAGCCCTGTATCAATCCCAAACTATTCCCACTGCCCCGCTCTCTCCCGATTGCCCTGTATCAATCCCAAACTAATCACACTGCCCCGCTCTCTCCCCATAGCCCTGCATCAATCCCCAAACTAATCCCACTGCCCCGATCTCTCCGCATAGCCCTGTATCAATCCCAAACTAATCCCAAATCCCCACTCTCTCCCCATAGCCCTGTATCAATCCCAAACTAATCACACTGCCACAATCTCTCCCGATAGCCCTGTATCAATCCCAAACTATTCCCAATGCCTCGCTCGCTCCCGATAACCCTGTATCAATCCCAAACTAATCAGACTGCCCTGCACTCACCCCATAGCCCTGTATCAATCCCCAAACTAATCCCACTGCCCCGCGCTCTCCCGATAGCCGTCTCAATCCCCAAACTAATCCCACTGCCCCGCTCTCTCCCGATTGCCCTGTATCAATCCCAAACTAATCACACTGCCCCGCTCTCTCCCCATAGCCCTGTGTCAATCCCCAAACTAATCCCACTGCCCCACTCTCTCCCCATAGCCCTGTATCAATCCCCAAACTAATCCCACTGCCTCACTCTCCCCCCATAGCCCTACATCAATCCTAAACTAATTCCACTGCCGCGCTCTCTTCCCATAGTCCTGCATCAATCCCAAACTAATCCCACTGCCCCGCACTCTCCCCATAGCCTTGTATCAATCCCAAACAAATCACACTGCCCCACTCTCACCCCATAGCCCTGTATCAATTACCAAACTAATCCCATTGCCCCGTTCTCTCCCCATAGCCCTGTATCAATCCCAAACTAATCCCACTGCCCCGCTCTCTCCCCATAGCCCTGCATCAATCCCCAAACTAATCCCACTGCCCCGATCTCTCCACATAGCCCTGTATCAATCCCAAACTAATCACAAATCCCCACTCTCTCCCCATAGCCCTGTATCAATCCCAAACTAATCACACTGCCACAATCTCTCCCGATAGCCCTGTATCAATCCCAAACTATTCCCAATGCCTCGCTCGCTCCCGATAACCCTGTATCAATCCCAAACTAATCAGACTGCCCTGCACTCACCCCATAGCCCTGCATCAATCCCAAACTAATCACACAGCCCCGCTCTCTCCCCATAGCCCTGTATCAATCCCCAAAACTAATCCCACTGCCTCGCTCTCTCCCCATAGCCCTTTATCAATCCCAAACTAATCACACTGCCCCGCTCTCTCCCCATAGCCCTGTATCAATCCCCAAACTAATCCCACTGCCCCGCTCTCTCCCCATAGCCCTGTATCAATCCCAAAACTAATCCCACTGCCCCGCTCTCCCCCCATAGCCCTACATCAATCCTAAACTAATCCCACTGCCGTGCTCTCTTCCCATAGTCCTGCATCAATCCCAAACTAATCAGACAGCCGTGCTCTCACACCATAGCCCTGTATCAATCCCCAAACTAATCCCACTGCCCCGCGATCTTCCCATAGCCCTGTATCAGTCCCCAAACTAATCCCACTGCCCCGCTCTCTCCCCATAGCTCTGTATCAATTCCAAATTAATCCCACTGCCCCGCACTCTCCCCATAGCCTTGTATCAATCCCAAACAAATCACACTGCCCCACTCTCACCCCATAGCCCTGTATCAATTACCAAACTAATCCCACTGCCCCGCTCTCTCCCCATAGCCCTGTATCAATCCCAAACTAATCCCACTGCCCCGCTCTCTCCCCATAGCCCTGTATCAATCTCAAACTAATCCCTCTGCCCCGATCTCTCCCGATAGCCCTGTATCAATCCCAAACTAATCCCACTGCTCCGCTCTCTCCCCATAGCCCTGTATCAATCTCAAACTAATCCCACTGCCCCGATCTCTCCGCATAGCCCTGTATCAATCCCAAAACTAATCCCACTGCCCCGCTCTCCCCCCATAGCCCTACATCAATCCTAAACTAATCCCACTGCCGCGCTCTCTTCCCATAGTCCTGCATCAATCCCAAACTAATCACACTGCCCCGCTCTCTCCCCATAGCCCTGTATCAATCCCCAAAACTAATCCCACTGCACCGCTCTCTCCCCATAGCCCTTTATCAATCCCAACCTAATCCAACTGCCTCGCTCGCTCACGATAACCCTGTATCAATCCCAAACTAATCAGACTGCCCTGCTCTCACCCCATAGCCCTGTACCAATCCCAAAACTAATCCCACTGCCCCGCTCTCCCCCCATAGTCCTGTATCAATCCCAAACTAATCCCACTGCCCTGCTCTCTCCCCATAGCCCTGTATCAATCTCAAAATAATCCCACTGCCCCGCTCTATCCCCATAGCCCTGTATCAAGCCCCAAACTAATCCCACTGCCCTGCTGACTCCCCATAGCCCTGTATCAATCCCCAAACTAATCCCACTGCCCCGCTCTCTCCCGATTGCCCTGTATCAATCCCAAACTAATCACACTGCCCCGCTCTCTCCCCTTAGCCCTGTATCAATCCCCAAACTAATCCCACTGCCCCGCTCTCTCCCCATAGCCCTGTATCAATCCCAAAACTAATCCCACTGCCCCGCTCTCCCCCCATAGCCCAACATCAATCCTAAACTAATCCCACTGCCACGCTCTCGTCCCATAGTCCTGCATCAATCCCAAACTAATCACACTGACCCGCTCTCTCCCCAGAGCCCTGTATCAATCCTCAAAACTAATCCCACTGCCCCGCTCTCTCCCCATAGCCCTTTATCAATCCCAAACTAATCCAACTGCCTCGCTCGCTCCCGATAACCCTGTATCAATCCCAAACTAATCAGACTGCCCTGCTCTCACCCCATAGCACTGTATCAATCCCCAAACGAATCCCACTGCCCCGCTCTCTCCCCATAGCCCTTTATCAATCCCAAACGAATCCAACTGCCTCGCTCGCTCCCGATAACCCTGTATCAATCCCAAACTAATCAGACTGCCCTGCTCTCACCCCATAGCCCTGTATCAATCCCCAAATTAATCCCACTGCCCCGCTTTCTCCCCATAGCCCTGTATCAATTCCCAAACTAATCCCACTGCCCGCTTTCTCCCCATAGCCCTGTGTTATATCCAAACGAATCCCACTGCCCCGCTTTCTCCCCATAGCCCTGTATCAATCCCCAAATAAATCCCACTGCCCCGCTCTCTCCCCATAGCCCTGTATCAATTCCCAAACTAATCCCACTGCCCCGATCTCTCCGCATAGCCCTGTATCAATCCCAAACTATTCCCAATGCTTCGCTCGCTCCCCATAGTCCTGCATCAATCCCAAACTAATCCCACTACCCCGCTCTCTCCCCATAGCCCTGCATCAATCGCAAACTAATACCACTGCCCCGCTCTTTCCCCATAGCCCTGTATCAATCCCCAAACTAATCCCACTGCCCCAATCTCTGCGCATAGCCCTGTATCAATCCCAAACTAATCCCAAAGCCCCACTCTGTCCCCATAGCCCTGTATCAATCCCAAACTAATCACACTGCCCCGATCTCTCCCGATAGCCCTGTATCAATCCCAAACTATTCCCACTGCCCCGCTCTCTCCCGATTGCCCTGTATCAATCCCAAACTAATCACACTGCCCCGCTCTCTCCCCATAGCCCTGCATCAATCCCCAAACTAATCCCACTGCCCCGATCTCTCCGCATAGCCCTGTATCAATCCCAAACTAATCCCAAATCCCCACTCTCTCCCCATAGCCCTGTATCAATCCCAAACTAATCACACTGCCACAATCTCTCCCGATAGCCCTGTATCAATTCCAAACTATTCCCAATGCCTCGCTCGCTCCCGATAACCCTGTATCAATCCCAAACTAATCAGACTGCCCTGCACTCACCCCATAGCCCTGTATCAATCCCCAAACTAATCCCACTGCCCCGCGCTCTCCCGATAGCCGTCTCAATCCCCAAACTAATCCCACTGCCCCGCTCTCTCCCGATTGCCCTGTATCAATCCCAAACTAATCACACTGCCCCGCTCTCTCCCCATAGCCCTGTGTCAATCCCCAAACTAATCCCACTGCCCCACTCTCTCCCCATAGCCCTGTATCAATCCCCAAACTAATCCCACTGCCTCACTCTCCCCCCATAGCCCTACATCAATCCTAAACTAATCCCACTGCCGCGCTCTCTTCCCATAGTCCTGCATCAATCCCAAACTAATCCCACTGCCCCGCACTCTCCCCATAGCCTTGTATCAATCCCAAACAAATCACACTGCCCCACTCTCACCCCATAGCCCTGTATCAATTACCAAACTAATCCCATTGCCCCGTTCTCTCCCCATAGCCCTGTATCAATCCCAAACTAATCCCACTGCCCCGCTCTCTCCCCATAGCCCTGCATCAATCCCCAAACTAATCCCACTGCCCCGATCTCTCCACATAGCCCTGTATCAATCCCAAACTAATCCCAAATCCCCACTCTCTCCCCATAGCCCTGTATCAATCCCAAACTAATCACACTGCCACAATCTCTCCCGATAGCCCTGTATCAATCCCAAACTATTCCCAATGCCTCGCTCGCTCCCGATAACCCTGTATCAATCCCAAACTAATCAGACTGCCCTGCACTCACCCCATAGCCCTGTATCAATCCCAAACTAATCACACAGCCCCGCTCTCTCCCCATAGCCCTGTATCAATCCCCAAAACTAATCCCACTGCCTCGCTCTCTCCCCATAGCCCTTTATCAATCCCAAACTAATCACACTGCCCCGCTCTCTCCCCATAGCCCTGTATCAATCCCCAAACTAATCCCACTGCCCCGCTCTCTCCCCATAGCCCTGTATCAATCCCAAAATAATCCCACTGCCCCGCTCTATCCCCATAGCCCTGTATCAATCCCCAAACTAATCCCACTGCCCTGCTGACTCCCCATAGCCCTGTATCAATCCCCAAACTAATCCCACTGCCCCGCTCTCTCCCGATTGCCCTGTATCAATCCCAAACTAATCACACTGCCCCGCTCTCTCCCCTTAGCCCTGTATCAATCCCCAAACTAATCCCACTGCCCCGCTCTCTCCCCATAGCCCTGTATCAATCCCAAAACTAATCCCACTGCCCCGCTCTCCCCCCATAGCCCAACATCAATCCTAAACTAATCCCACTGCCGCGCTCTCGTCCCATAGTCCTGCATCAATCCCAAACTAATCACACTGACCCGCTCTCTCCCCAGAGCCCTGTATCAATCCTCAAAACTAATCCCACTGCCCCGCTCTCTCCCCATAGCCCTTTATCAATCCCAAACTAATCCAACTGCCTCGCTCGCTCCCGATAACCCTGTATCAATCCCAAACTAATCAGACTGCCCTGCTCTCACCCCATAGCACTGTATCAATCCCCAAACGAATCCCACTGCCCCGCTCTCTCCCCATAGCCCTTTATCAATCCCAAACGAATCCAACTGCCTCGCTCGCTCCCGATAACCCTGTATCAATCCCAAACTAATCAGACTGCCCTGCTCTCACCCCATAGCCCTGTATCAATCCCCAAACTAATCCTACTGCCCCGCGATCTTCCCATAGCCCTGTATCAATCCCCAAACTAATCCCACTGCCCCGCTCTCTCCCGATTGCCCTGTATCAATCCCGAAACTAATCCCACTGCCCCGATCTCTCCGCATAGCCCTGTATCAATCCCAAACTAATCCCAAAGCCCCACTCTCTCCCCATAGCCCTGTATCAATCCCAAACTAATCACACTGCCCCAATCTCTCCCGCTAGACCGGTATCAATCCCAAACTATTCCCAATGCCTCGCTCGCTCTCGATAACCCTGTATCAATCCCAAACTAATCAGACTGCCCTGCACTCACCCCATAGCCCTGTATCAATCCCCAAACTAATACCACAGCCCCACGCTCTCCCGATAGCCCTGTCTCAATCCCCAAACTAATCCCACTGCCCCGCTCTCTCCCGATTGCCCTGTATCAATCCCAAACTAATCACACTGCCCCGCTCTCTCCCCATAGCCCTGCATCAATCCTCAAACTAATCCCACTGCCCCGATCTCTCCGCATAGCCCTGTATCAATCCCAAACTAATCCCAAATCCCCACTCTCTCCCTATAGCCCTGTATCAATCCCAAACTAATCACACTGCCACAATCTCTCCCGATAGCCCTGTATCAATCCCAAACTAATCAGACTGCCCTGCTCTCACCCCAAAGCCCTGTATCAATCCCCAAACTAATCCCACTGCCCCGCTCTCTCCCGATTGCCCTGCATCAATCCCAAACTAATCACACAGCCCCGCTCTCTCCCCATAGCCCTGTATCAATCCCCAAACTAATCCCACTGCCCCGCTCTCTCCCCATAGCCCTGTATCAATCCCAAAACGAATCCCACTGCCCCGCTCTCCCCCCATAGCCCTACATCAATCCTAAACTAATCCCACTGCCGTGCTCTCTTCCCATAGTCCTGCATCAATCCCAAACTAATCAGACAGCCGTGCTCTCACACCATAGCCCTGTATCAATCCCCAAACTAATCCCACTGCCCCGCGATCTTCCCATAGCCCTGTATCAGTCCCCAAACTAATCCCACTGCCCCGCTCTCTCCCCATAGCTCTGTATCAATTCCAAATTAATCCCACTGCCCCGCACTCTCCCCATAGCCTTGTATCAATCCCAAACAAATCACACTGCCCCACTCTCACCCCATAGCCCTGTATCAATTACCAAACTAATCCCACTGCCCCGCTCTCTCCCCATAGCCCTGTATCAATCCCAAACTAATCCCACTGCCCCGCTCTCTCCCCATAGCCCTGTATCAATCTCAAACTAATCCCTCTGCCCCGATCTCTCCCGATAGCCCTGTATCAATCCCAAACTAATCCCACTGCTCCGCTCTCTCCCCATAGCCCTGTATCAATCTCAAACTAATCCCACTGCCCCGATCTCTCCCCATAGCCCTGTATCAATCCCAAAACTAATCCCACTGCCCCGCTCTCCCCCCATAGCCCTACATCAATCCTAAACTAATCCCACTGCCGCGCTCTCTTCCCATAGTCCTGCATCAATCCCAAACTAATCACACTGCCCCGCTCTCTCCCCATAGCCCTGTATCAATCCCCAAAACTAATCCCACTGCACCGCTCTCTCCCCATAGCCCTTTATCAATCCCAACCTAATCCAACTGCCTCGCTCGCTCCCGATAACCCTGTATCAATCCCAAACTAATCAGACTGCCCTGCTCTCACCCCATAGCCCTGTACCAATCCCAAAACTAATCCCACTGCCCCGCTCTCCCCCCATAGTCCTGTATCAATCCCAAACTAATCCCACTGCCCTGCTCTCTCCCCATAGCCCTGTATCAATCTCAAAATAATCCCACTGCCCCGCTCTATCCCCATAGCCCTGTATCAAGCCCCAAACTAATCCCACTGCCCTGCTGACTCCCCATAGCCCTGTATCAATCCCCAAACTAATCCCACTGCCCCGCTCTCTCCCGATTGCCCTGTATCAATCCCAAACTAATCACACTGCCCCGCTCTCTCCCCTTAGCCCTGTATCAATCCCCAAACTAATCCCACTGCCCCGCTCTCTCCCCATAGCCCTGTATCAATCCCAAAACTAATCCCACTGCCCCGCTCTCCCCCCATAGCCCAACATCAATCCTAAACTAATCCCACTGCCACGCTCTCGTCCCATAGTCCTGCATCAATCCCAAACTAATCACACTGACCCGCTCTCTCCCCAGAGCCCTGTATCAATCCTCAAAACTAATCCCACTGCCCCGCTCTCTCCCCATAGCCCTTTATCAATCCCAAACTAATCCAACTGCCTCGCTCGCTCCCGATAACCCTGTATCAATCCCAAACTAATCAGACTGCCCTGCTCTCACCCCATAGCACTGTATCAATCCCCAAACGAATCCCACTGCCCCGCTCTCTCCCCATAGCCCTTTATCAATCCCAAACGAATCCAACTGCCTCGCTCGCTCCCGATAACCCTGTATCAATCCCAAACTAATCAGACTGCCCTGCTCTCACCCCATAGCCCTGTATCAATCCCCAAACTAATCCCACTGCCCCGCGATCTTCCCATAGCCCTGTATCAATCCCCAAACTAATCCCACTGCCCCGCTCTCTCCCGATTGCCCTGTATCAATCCCGAAACTAATCCCACTGCCCCGATCTCTCCGCATAGCCCTGTATCAATCCCAAACTAATCCCAAAGCCCCACTCTCTCCCCATAGCCCTGTATCAATCCCAAACTAATCACACTGCCCCAATCTCTCCCGCTAGACCGGTATCAATCCCAAACTATTCCCAATGCCTCGCTCGCTCCCGATAACCCTGTATCAATCCCAAACTAATCAGACTGCCCTGCACTCACCCCATAGCCCTGTATCAATCCCCAAACTAATACCACAGCCCCGCGCTCTCCCGATAGCCCTGTCTCAATCCCCAAACTAATCCCACTGCCCCGCTCTCTCCCGATTGCCCTGTATCAATCCCAAACTAATCACACTGCCCCGCTCTCTCCCCATAGCCCTGCATCAATCCTCAAACTAATCCCACTGCCCCGATCTCTCCGCATAGCCCTGTATCAATCCCAAACTAATCCCAAATCCCCACTCTCTCCCTATAGCCCTGTATCAATCCCAAACTAATCACACTGCCACAATCTCTCCCGATAGCCCTGTATCAATCCCAAACTATTCCCAATGCCTCGCTCGCTCCAGATAACCCTGTATCAATCCCAAACTAATCAGACTGCCCTGCACTCACCCCATAGCCCTGTATCAATCCCCAAACTAATCCCACTGCCCCGCTCTCTCCCGATTGCCCTGTATCAATCCCAAACTAATCCCACTGCCCCACTCTCTCCCCATAGCCCTGTATCAATCCCCAAACTAATCCCACTGCCTCACTCTCCCCCCATAGCCCTACATCAATCCTAAACTAATCCCACTGCCGCGCTCTCTTCCCATAGTCCTGCATCAATCCCAAACTAATCACACAGCCCCACTCTCTCCCCATAGCCCTGTATCAATCCCCAAAACTAATCCCACTGCCTCGCTCTCTCCCCATAGCCCTTTATCAATCCCAAACTAATCCAACTGCCCCGCTCTCTCCCCATAGCCCTGTATCAATCCCAAACTAATCCCACTGCCCCGCTCTCTCCCCATAGCCCTGTATCAATCCACAAACTAATCCCACTGCCCCGCTCACTCCCCATAGCCCTGTATCAATCCCAAACTAATCCCATTGCCCCGCTCACTCCCGATAGCCCTGTATCAATCCCAAACTAATCCCAAAGCCCCACTCTGTCCCCATAGCCCTGTATCAATCCCAAACTAATCACACTGCCCCGATCTCTCCCGATAGCCCTGTATCAATCCCAAACTAATCCCATTGCCCCGCTCACTCCCGATAGCCCTGTATCAATCCCAAACTAATCCCAAAGCCCCACTCTGTCCCCATAGCCCTGTATCAATCCCAAACTAATCACACTGCCCCGATCTCTCCCGATAGCCCTGTATCAATCCCAAACTATTCCCAATGCCTCGCTCGCTCCCGATAACCCTGTATCAATCACAAACTAAACAGACTGCCCCGCGCTCTTCCCATAGCCCTGTATCAATCCCCAAACTAATCCCACTGCCCCGCTCTCTCCCGATTGCCCTGTATCAATCCCAAACTAATCACACAGCCCCGCTCTCTCCCCATAGCCCTGTATCAGTCCCCAAACTAATCCCACTGCCCCGCTCACTCCCCATAGCCCTGTATCATTCCCAAACTAATCCCAGTGCCCCGCTCACTCCCGATAGCCCTGTATCAATCCAAAACTAATCCCAAAGCCCCACTCTCTCCCCATAGTCCTGTATCAATCCCAAACTAATCCCAATGCCCCGCTCTCTCCCCATAGCCGTTTCAATCCCCAAACTAATCCCACTGCCCCGCTCTCTCCCCATAGCCCTGTATCAATCCCAAACTAATCCCACTGCCCTGCTCTCTCCCCATAGCCCTGTATCAATATCAAAATAATCCCACTGCCCCGCTCTATCCCCATAGCCCTGTATCAATCCCCAAACTAATCCCACTGCCCTGCTGACTCCCCATAGCCCTGTATCAATCCCCAAACTAATCCCACTGCCCCGCTCTCTCCCGATTGCCCTGTATCAATCCCAAACTAATCCCACTGCCCTGCTCTCTCCCCATAGTCCTGCATCAATCCCAAACTAATCACACTGACCCGCTCTCTCCCCAGAGCCCTGTATCAATCCTCAAAACGAATCCCACTGCCCCGCTCTCTCCCCATAGCCCTTTATCAATCCCAAACTAATCCAACTGCCTCGCTCGCTCCCGATAACCCTGTATCAATCCCAAACTAATCAGACTGCCCTGCTCTCACCCCATAGCCCTGTATCAATCCCCAAACTAATCCCACTGCCCCGCGATCTTCCCATAGCCCTGTATCAATCCCCAAACTAATCCCACTGCCCCGCTCTCTCCCGATTGCCCTGTATCAATCCCAAACTAATCACACTGCCCCGCTCTCTCCCCATAGCCCTGCATCAATCCTCAAACTAATCCCACTGCCCCGATCTCTCCGCATAGCCCTGTATCAATCCCAAACTAATCCCAAATCCCCACTCTCTCCCTATAGCCCTGTATCAATCCCAAACTAATCACACTGCCACAATCTCTCCCGATAGCCCTGTATCAATCCCAAACTAATCAGACTGCCCTGCTCTCACCCCAAAGCCCTGTATCAATCCCCAAACTAATCCCACTGCCCCGCTCTCTCCCGATTGCCCTGCATCAATCCCAAACTAATCACACAGCCCCGCTCTCTCCCCATAGCCCTGTATCAATCCCCAAAACTAATCCCACTGCCTCGCTCTCTCCCCATAGCCCTTTATCAATCCCAAACTAATCACACTGCCCCGCTCTCTCCCCATAGCCCTGTATCAATCCCCAAACTAATCCCACTGCCCCGCTCTCTCCCCATAGCCCTGTATCAATCCCAAAACTAATCCCACTGCCCCGCTCTCCCCCCATAGCCCTACATCAATCCTAAACTAATCCCACTGCCGTGCTCTCTTCCCATAGTCCTGCATCAATCCCAAACTAATCAGACAGCCGTGCTCTCACACCATAGCCCTGTATCAATCCCCAAACTAATCCCACTGCCCCGCGATCTTCCCATAGCCCTGTATCAGTCCCCAAACTAATCCCACTGCCCCGCTCTCTCCCCATAGCTCTGTATCAATTCCAAATTAATCCCACTGCCCCGCACTCTCCCCATAGCCTTGTATCAATCCCAAACAAATCACACTGCCCCACTCTCACCCCATAGCCCTGTATCAATTACCAAACTAATCCCACTGCCCCGCTCTCTCCCCATAGCCCTGTATCAATCCCAAACTAATCCCACTGCCCCGCTCTCTCCCCATAGCCCTGTATCAATCTCAAACTAATCCCTCTGCCCCGATCTCTCCCGATAGCCCTGTATCAATCCCAAACTAATCCCACTGCTCCGCTCTCTCCCCATAGCCCTGTATCAATCTCAAACTAATCCCACTGCCCCGATCTCTCCCCATAGCCCTGTATCAATCCCAAAACTAATCCCACTGCCCCGCTCTCCCCCCATAGCCCTACATCAATCCTAAACTAATCCCACTGCCGCGCTCTCTTCCCATAGTCCTGCATCAATCCCAAACTAATCACACTGCCCCGCTCTCTCCCCATAGCCCTGTATCAATCCCCAAAACTAATCCCACTGCACCGCTCTCTCCCCATAGCCCTTTATCAATCCCAACCTAATCCAACTGCCTCGCTCGCTCCCGATAACCCTGTATCAATCCCAAACTAATCCCACTGCCCTGCTCTCTCCCCATAGCCCTGTATCAATCTCAAAATAATCCCACTGCCCCGCTCTATCCCCATAGCCCTGTATCAAGCCCCAAACTAATCCCACTGCCCTGCTGACTCCCCATAGCCCTGTATCAATCCCCAAACTAATCCCACTGCCCCGCTCTCTCCCGATTGCCCTGTATCAATCCCAAACTAATCACACTGCCCCGCTCTCTCCCCTTAGCCCTGTATCAATCCCCAAACTAATCCCACTGCCCCGCTCTCTCCCCATAGCCCTGTATCAATCCCAAAACTAATCCCACTGCCCCGCTCTCCCCCCATAGCCCAACATCAATCCTAAACTAATCCCACTGCCACGCTCTCGTCCCATAGTCCTGCATCAATCCCAAACTAATCACACTGACCCGCTCTCTCCCCAGAGCCCTGTATCAATCCTCAAAACTAATCCCACTGCCCCGCTCTCTCCCCATAGCCCTTTATCAATCCCAAACTAATCCAACTGCCTCGCTCGCTCCCGATAACCCTGTATCAATCCCAAACTAATCAGACTGCCCTGCTCTCACCCCATAGCACTGTATCAATCCCCAAACGAATCCCACTGCCCCGCTCTCTCCCCATAGCCCTTTATCAATCCCAAACGAATCCAACTGCCTCGCTCGCTCCCGATAACCCTGTATCAATCCCAAACTAATCAGACTGCCCTGCTCTCACCCCATAGCCCTGTATCAATCCCCAAATTAATCCCACTGCCCCGCTTTCTCCCCATAGCCCTGTATCAATTCCCAAACTAATCCCACTGCCCGCTTTCTCCCCATAGCCCTGTGTTATATCCAAACGAATCCCACTGCCCCGCTTTCTCCCCATAGCCCTGTATCAATCCCCAAATAAATCCCACTGCCCCGCTCTCTCCCCATAGCCCTGTATCAATTCCCAAACTAATCCCACTGCCCCGATCTCTCCGCATAGCCCTGTATCAATCCCAAACTATTCCCAATGCTTCGCTCGCTCCCCATAGTCCTGCATCAATCCCAAACTAATCCCACTGCCCCGCTCTCTCCCCATAGCCCTGCATCAATCGCAAACTAATACCACTGCCCCGCTCTTTCCCCATAGCCCTGTATCAATGCCCAAACTAATCCCACTGCCCCAATCTCTGCGCATAGCCCTGTATCAATCCCAAACTAATCCCAAAGCCCCACTCTGTCCCCATAGCCCTGTATCAATCCCAAACTAATCACACTGCCCCGATCTCTCCCGATAGCCCTGTATCAATCCCAAACTATTCCCACTGCCCCGCTCTCTCCCGATTGCCCTGTATCAATCCCAAACTAATCACACTGCCCCGCTCTCTCCCCATAGCCCTGCATCAATCCCCAAACTAATCCCACTGCCCCGATCTCTCCGCATAGCCCTGTATCAATCCCAAACTAATCCCAAATCCCCACTCTCTCCCCATAGCCCTGTATCAATCCCAAACTAATCACACTGCCACAATCTCTCCCGATAGCCCTGTATCAATCCCAAACTATTCCCAATGCCTCGCTCGCTCCCGATAACCCTGTATCAATCCCAAACTAATCAGACTGCCCTGCACTCACCCCATAGCCCTGTATCAATCCCCAAACTAATCCCACTGCCCCGCGCTCTCCCGATAGCCGTCTCAATCCCCAAACTAATCCCACTGCCCCGCTCTCTCCCGATTGCCCTGTATCAATCCCAAACTAATCACACTGCCCCGCTCTCTCCCCATAGCCCTGTGTCAATCCCCAAACTAATCCCACTGCCCCACTCTCTCCCCATAGCCCTGTATCAATCCCCAAACTAATCCCACTGCCTCACTCTCCCCCCATAGCCCTACATCAATCCTAAACTAATTCCACTGCCGCGCTCTCTTCCCATAGTCCTGCATCAATCCCAAACTAATCCCACTGCCCCGCACTCTCCCCATAGCCTTGTATCAATCCCAAACAAATCACACTGCCCCACTCTCACCCCATAGCCCTGTATCAATTACCAAACTAATCCCATTGCCCCGTTCTCTCCCCATAGCCCTGTATCAATCCCAAACTAATCCCACTGCCCCGCTCTCTCCCCATAGCCCTGCATCAATCCCCAAACTAATCCCACTGCCCCGATCTCTCCACATAGCCCTGTATCAATCCCAAACTAATCACAAATCCCCACTCTCTCCCCATAGCCCTGTATCAATCCCAAACTAATCACACTGCCACAATCTCTCCCGATAGCCCTGTATCAATCCCAAACTATTCCCAATGCCTCGCTCGCTCCCGATAACCCTGTATCAATCCCAAACTAATCAGACTGCCCTGCACTCACCCCATAGCCCTGCATCAATCCCAAACTAATCACACAGCCCCGCTCTCTCCCCATAGCCCTGTATCAATCCCCAAAACTAATCCCACTGCCTCGCTCTCTCCCCATAGCCCTTTATCAATCCCAAACTAATCACACTGCCCCGCTCTCTCCCCATAGCCCTGTATCAATCCCCAAACTAATCCCACTGCCCCGCTCTCTCCCCATAGCCCTGTATCAATCCCAAAACTAATCCCACTGCCCCGCTCTCCCCCCATAGCCCTACATCAATCCTAAACTAATCCCACTGCCGTGCTCTCTTCCCATAGTCCTGCATCAATCCCAAACTAATCAGACAGCCGTGCTCTCACACCATAGCCCTGTATCAATCCCCAAACTAATCCCACTGCCCCGCGATCTTCCCATAGCCCTGTATCAGTCCCCAAACTAATCCCACTGCCCCGCTCTCTCCCCATAGCTCTGTATCAATTCCAAATTAATCCCACTGCCCCGCACTCTCCCCATAGCCTTGTATCAATCCCAAACAAATCACACTGCCCCACTCTCACCCCATAGCCCTGTATCAATTACCAAACTAATCCCACTGCCCCGCTCTCTCCCCATAGCCCTGTATCAATCCCAAACTAATCCCACTGCCCCGCTCTCTCCCCATAGCCCTGTATCAATCTCAAACTAATCCCTCTGCCCCGATCTCTCCCGATAGCCCTGTATCAATCCCAAACTAATCCCACTGCTCCGCTCTCTCCCCATAGCCCTGTATCAATCTCAAACTAATCCCACTGCCCCGATCTCTCCGCATAGCCCTGTATCAATCCCAAAACTAATCCCACTGCCCCGCTCTCCCCCCATAGCCCTACATCAATCCTAAACTAATCCCACTGCCGCGCTCTCTTCCCATAGTCCTGCATCAATCCCAAACTAATCACACTGCCCCGCTCTCTCCCCATAGCCCTGTATCAATCCCCAAAACTAATCCCACTGCACCGCTCTCTCCCCATAGCCCTTTATCAATCCCAACCTAATCCAACTGCCTCGCTCGCTCACGATAACCCTGTATCAATCCCAAACTAATCAGACTGCCCTGCTCTCACCCCATAGCCCTGTACCAATCCCAAAACTAATCCCACTGCCCCGCTCTCCCCCCATAGTCCTGTATCAATCCCAAACTAATCCCACTGCCCTGCTCTCTCCCCATAGCCCTGTATCAATCTCAAAATAATCCCACTGCCCCGCTCTATCCCCATAGCCCTGTATCAAGCCCCAAACTAATCCCACTGCCCTGCTGACTCCCCATAGCCCTGTATCAATCCCCAAACTAATCCCACTGCCCCGCTCTCTCCCGATTGCCCTGTATCAATCCCAAACTAATCACACTGCCCCGCTCTCTCCCCTTAGCCCTGTATCAATCCCCAAACTAATCCCACTGCCCCGCTCTCTCCCCATAGCCCTGTATCAATCCCAAAACTAATCCCACTGCCCCGCTCTCCCCCCATAGCCCAACATCAATCCTAAACTAATCCCACTGCCACGCTCTCGTCCCATAGTCCTGCATCAATCCCAAACTAATCACACTGACCCGCTCTCTCCCCAGAGCCCTGTATCAATCCTCAAAACTAATCCCACTGCCCCGCTCTCTCCCCATAGCCCTTTATCAATCCCAAACTAATCCAACTGCCTCGCTCGCTCCCGATAACCCTGTATCAATCCCAAACTAATCAGACTGCCCTGCTCTCACCCCATAGCACTGTATCAATCCCCAAACGAATCCCACTGCCCCGCTCTCTCCCCATAGCCCTTTATCAATCCCAAACGAATCCAACTGCCTCGCTCGCTCCCGATAACCCTGTATCAATCCCAAACTAATCAGACTGCCCTGCTCTCACCCCATAGCCCTGTATCAATCCCCAAATTAATCCCACTGCCCCGCTTTCTCCCCATAGCCCTGTATCAATTCCCAAACTAATCCCACTGCCCGCTTTCTCCCCATAGCCCTGTGTTATATCCAAACGAATCCCACTGCCCCGCTTTCTCCCCATAGCCCTGTATCAATCCCCAAATAAATCCCACTGCCCCGCTCTCTCCCCATAGCCCTGTATCAATTCCCAAACTAATCCCACTGCCCCGATCTCTCCGCATAGCCCTGTATCAATCCCAAACTATTCCCAATGCTTCGCTCGCTCCCCATAGTCCTGCATCAATCCCAAACTAATCCCACTACCCCGCTCTCTCCCCATAGCCCTGCATCAATCGCAAACTAATACCACTGCCCCGCTCTTTCCCCATAGCCCTGTATCAATCCCCAAACTAATCCCACTGCCCCAATCTCTGCGCATAGCCCTGTATCAATCCCAAACTAATCCCAAAGCCCCACTCTGTCCCCATAGCCCTGTATCAATCCCAAACTAATCACACTGCCCCGATCTCTCCCGATAGCCCTGTATCAATCCCAAACTATTCCCACTGCCCCGCTCTCTCCCGATTGCCCTGTATCAATCCCAAACTAATCACACTGCCCCGCTCTCTCCCCATAGCCCTGCATCAATCCCCAAACTAATCCCACTGCCCCGATCTCTCCGCATAGCCCTGTATCAATCCCAAACTAATCCCAAATCCCCACTCTCTCCCCATAGCCCTGTATCAATCCCAAACTAATCACACTGCCACAATCTCTCCCGATAGCCCTGTATCAATTCCAAACTATTCCCAATGCCTCGCTCGCTCCCGATAACCCTGTATCAATCCCAAACTAATCAGACTGCCCTGCACTCACCCCATAGCCCTGTATCAATCCCCAAACTAATCCCACTGCCCCGCGCTCTCCCGATAGCCGTCTCAATCCCCAAACTAATCCCACTGCCCCGCTCTCTCCCGATTGCCCTGTATCAATCCCAAACTAATCACACTGCCCCGCTCTCTCCCCATAGCCCTGTGTCAATCCCCAAACTAATCCCACTGCCCCACTCTCTCCCCATAGCCCTGTATCAATCCCCAAACTAATCCCACTGCCTCACTCTCCCCCCATAGCCCTACATCAATCCTAAACTAATCCCACTGCCGCGCTCTCTTCCCATAGTCCTGCATCAATCCCAAACTAATCCCACTGCCCCGCACTCTCCCCATAGCCTTGTATCAATCCCAAACAAATCACACTGCCCCACTCTCACCCCATAGCCCTGTATCAATTACCAAACTAATCCCATTGCCCCGTTCTCTCCCCATAGCCCTGTATCAATCCCAAACTAATCCCACTGCCCCGCTCTCTCCCCATAGCCCTGCATCAATCCCCAAACTAATCCCACTGCCCCGATCTCTCCACATAGCCCTGTATCAATCCCAAACTAATCCCAAATCCCCACTCTCTCCCCATAGCCCTGTATCAATCCCAAACTAATCACACTGCCACAATCTCTCCCGATAGCCCTGTATCAATCCCAAACTATTCCCAATGCCTCGCTCGCTCCCGATAACCCTGTATCAATCCCAAACTAATCAGACTGCCCTGCACTCACCCCATAGCCCTGTATCAATCCCAAACTAATCACACAGCCCCGCTCTCTCCCCATAGCCCTGTATCAATCCCCAAAACTAATCCCACTGCCTCGCTCTCTCCCCATAGCCCTTTATCAATCCCAAACTAATCACACTGCCCCGCTCTCTCCCCATAGCCCTGTATCAATCCCCAAACTAATCCCACTGCCCCGCTCTCTCCCCATAGCCCTGTATCAATCCCAAAATAATCCCACTGCCCCGCTCTATCCCCATAGCCCTGTATCAATCCCCAAACTAATCCCACTGCCCTGCTGACTCCCCATAGCCCTGTATCAATCCCCAAACTAATCCCACTGCCCCGCTCTCTCCCGATTGCCCTGTATCAATCCCAAACTAATCACACTGCCCCGCTCTCTCCCCTTAGCCCTGTATCAATCCCCAAACTAATCCCACTGCCCCGCTCTCTCCCCATAGCCCTGTATCAATCCCAAAACTAATCCCACTGCCCCGCTCTCCCCCCATAGCCCAACATCAATCCTAAACTAATCCCACTGCCGCGCTCTCGTCCCATAGTCCTGCATCAATCCCAAACTAATCACACTGACCCGCTCTCTCCCCAGAGCCCTGTATCAATCCTCAAAACTAATCCCACTGCCCCGCTCTCTCCCCATAGCCCTTTATCAATCCCAAACTAATCCAACTGCCTCGCTCGCTCCCGATAACCCTGTATCAATCCCAAACTAATCAGACTGCCCTGCTCTCACCCCATAGCACTGTATCAATCCCCAAACGAATCCCACTGCCCCGCTCTCTCCCCATAGCCCTTTATCAATCCCAAACGAATCCAACTGCCTCGCTCGCTCCCGATAACCCTGTATCAATCCCAAACTAATCAGACTGCCCTGCTCTCACCCCATAGCCCTGTATCAATCCCCAAACTAATCCTACTGCCCCGCGATCTTCCCATAGCCCTGTATCAATCCCCAAACTAATCCCACTGCCCCGCTCTCTCCCGATTGCCCTGTATCAATCCCGAAACTAATCCCACTGCCCCGATCTCTCCGCATAGCCCTGTATCAATCCCAAACTAATCCCAAAGCCCCACTCTCTCCCCATAGCCCTGTATCAATCCCAAACTAATCACACTGCCCCAATCTCTCCCGCTAGACCGGTATCAATCCCAAACTATTCCCAATGCCTCGCTCGCTCTCGATAACCCTGTATCAATCCCAAACTAATCAGACTGCCCTGCACTCACCCCATAGCCCTGTATCAATCCCCAAACTAATACCACAGCCCCACGCTCTCCCGATAGCCCTGTCTCAATCCCCAAACTAATCCCACTGCCCCGCTCTCTCCCGATTGCCCTGTATCAATCCCAAACTAATCACACTGCCCCGCTCTCTCCCCATAGCCCTGCATCAATCCTCAAACTAATCCCACTGCCCCGATCTCTCCGCATAGCCCTGTATCAATCCCAAACTAATCCCAAATCCCCACTCTCTCCCTATAGCCCTGTATCAATCCCAAACTAATCACACTGCCACAATCTCTCCCGATAGCCCTGTATCAATCCCAAACTAATCAGACTGCCCTGCTCTCACCCCAAAGCCCTGTATCAATCCCCAAACTAATCCCACTGCCCCGCTCTCTCCCGATTGCCCTGCATCAATCCCAAACTAATCACACAGCCCCGCTCTCTCCCCATAGCCCTGTATCAATCCCCAAACTAATCCCACTGCCCCGCTCTCTCCCCATAGCCCTGTATCAATCCCAAAACGAATCCCACTGCCCCGCTCTCCCCCCATAGCCCTACATCAATCCTAAACTAATCCCACTGCCGTGCTCTCTTCCCATAGTCCTGCATCAATCCCAAACTAATCAGACAGCCGTGCTCTCACACCATAGCCCTGTATCAATCCCCAAACTAATCCCACTGCCCCGCGATCTTCCCATAGCCCTGTATCAGTCCCCAAACTAATCCCACTGCCCCGCTCTCTCCCCATAGCTCTGTATCAATTCCAAATTAATCCCACTGCCCCGCACTCTCCCCATAGCCTTGTATCAATCCCAAACAAATCACACTGCCCCACTCTCACCCCATAGCCCTGTATCAATTACCAAACTAATCCCACTGCCCCGCTCTCTCCCCATAGCCCTGTATCAATCCCAAACTAATCCCACTGCCCCGCTCTCTCCCCATAGCCCTGTATCAATCTCAAACTAATCCCTCTGCCCCGATCTCTCCCGATAGCCCTGTATCAATCCCAAACTAATCCCACTGCTCCGCTCTCTCCCCATAGCCCTGTATCAATCTCAAACTAATCCCACTGCCCCGATCTCTCCCCATAGCCCTGTATCAATCCCAAAACTAATCCCACTGCCCCGCTCTCCCCCCATAGCCCTACATCAATCCTAAACTAATCCCACTGCCGCGCTCTCTTCCCATAGTCCTGCATCAATCCCAAACTAATCACACTGCCCCGCTCTCTCCCCATAGCCCTGTATCAATCCCCAAAACTAATCCCACTGCACCGCTCTCTCCCCATAGCCCTTTATCAATCCCAACCTAATCCAACTGCCTCGCTCGCTCCCGATAACCCTGTATCAATCCCAAACTAATCAGACTGCCCTGCTCTCACCCCATAGCCCTGTACCAATCCCAAAACTAATCCCACTGCCCCGCTCTCCCCCCATAGTCCTGTATCAATCCCAAACTAATCCCACTGCCCTGCTCTCTCCCCATAGCCCTGTATCAATCTCAAAATAATCCCACTGCCCCGCTCTATCCCCATAGCCCTGTATCAAGCCCCAAACTAATCCCACTGCCCTGCTGACTCCCCATAGCCCTGTATCAATCCCCAAACTAATCCCACTGCCCCGCTCTCTCCCGATTGCCCTGTATCAATCCCAAACTAATCACACTGCCCCGCTCTCTCCCCTTAGCCCTGTATCAATCCCCAAACTAATCCCACTGCCCCGCTCTCTCCCCATAGCCCTGTATCAATCCCAAAACTAATCCCACTGCCCCGCTCTCCCCCCATAGCCCAACATCAATCCTAAACTAATCCCACTGCCACGCTCTCGTCCCATAGTCCTGCATCAATCCCAAACTAATCACACTGACCCGCTCTCTCCCCAGAGCCCTGTATCAATCCTCAAAACTAATCCCACTGCCCCGCTCTCTCCCCATAGCCCTTTATCAATCCCAAACTAATCCAACTGCCTCGCTCGCTCCCGATAACCCTGTATCAATCCCAAACTAATCAGACTGCCCTGCTCTCACCCCATAGCACTGTATCAATCCCCAAACGAATCCCACTGCCCCGCTCTCTCCCCATAGCCCTTTATCAATCCCAAACGAATCCAACTGCCTCGCTCGCTCCCGATAACCCTGTATCAATCCCAAACTAATCAGACTGCCCTGCTCTCACCCCATAGCCCTGTATCAATCCCCAAACTAATCCCACTGCCCCGCGATCTTCCCATAGCCCTGTATCAATCCCCAAACTAATCCCACTGCCCCGCTCTCTCCCGATTGCCCTGTATCAATCCCGAAACTAATCCCACTGCCCCGATCTCTCCGCATAGCCCTGTATCAATCCCAAACTAATCCCAAAGCCCCACTCTCTCCCCATAGCCCTGTATCAATCCCAAACTAATCACACTGCCCCAATCTCTCCCGCTAGACCGGTATCAATCCCAAACTATTCCCAATGCCTCGCTCGCTCCCGATAACCCTGTATCAATCCCAAACTAATCAGACTGCCCTGCACTCACCCCATAGCCCTGTATCAATCCCCAAACTAATACCACAGCCCCGCGCTCTCCCGATAGCCCTGTCTCAATCCCCAAACTAATCCCACTGCCCCGCTCTCTCCCGATTGCCCTGTATCAATCCCAAACTAATCACACTGCCCCGCTCTCTCCCCATAGCCCTGCATCAATCCTCAAACTAATCCCACTGCCCCGATCTCTCCGCATAGCCCTGTATCAATCCCAAACTAATCCCAAATCCCCACTCTCTCCCTATAGCCCTGTATCAATCCCAAACTAATCACACTGCCACAATCTCTCCCGATAGCCCTGTATCAATCCCAAACTATTCCCAATGCCTCGCTCGCTCCAGATAACCCTGTATCAATCCCAAACTAATCAGACTGCCCTGCACTCACCCCATAGCCCTGTATCAATCCCCAAACTAATCCCACTGCCCCGCTCTCTCCCGATTGCCCTGTATCAATCCCAAACTAATCCCACTGCCCCACTCTCTCCCCATAGCCCTGTATCAATCCCCAAACTAATCCCACTGCCTCACTCTCCCCCCATAGCCCTACATCAATCCTAAACTAATCCCACTGCCGCGCTCTCTTCCCATAGTCCTGCATCAATCCCAAACTAATCACACAGCCCCACTCTCTCCCCATAGCCCTGTATCAATCCCCAAAACTAATCCCACTGCCTCGCTCTCTCCCCATAGCCCTTTATCAATCCCAAACTAATCCAACTGCCCCGCTCTCTCCCCATAGCCCTGTATCAATCCCAAACTAATCCCACTGCCCCGCTCTCTCCCCATAGCCCTGTATCAATCCACAAACTAATCCCACTGCCCCGCTCACTCCCCATAGCCCTGTATCAATCCCAAACTAATCCCATTGCCCCGCTCACTCCCGATAGCCCTGTATCAATCCCAAACTAATCCCAAAGCCCCACTCTGTCCCCATAGCCCTGTATCAATCCCAAACTAATCACACTGCCCCGATCTCTCCCGATAGCCCTGTATCAATCCCAAACTAATCCCATTGCCCCGCTCACTCCCGATAGCCCTGTATCAATCCCAAACTAATCCCAAAGCCCCACTCTGTCCCCATAGCCCTGTATCAATCCCAAACTAATCACACTGCCCCGATCTCTCCCGATAGCCCTGTATCAATCCCAAACTATTCCCAATGCCTCGCTCGCTCCCGATAACCCTGTATCAATCACAAACTAAACAGACTGCCCCGCGCTCTTCCCATAGCCCTGTATCAATCCCCAAACTAATCCCACTGCCCCGCTCTCTCCCGATTGCCCTGTATCAATCCCAAACTAATCACACAGCCCCGCTCTCTCCCCATAGCCCTGTATCAGTCCCCAAACTAATCCCACTGCCCCGCTCACTCCCCATAGCCCTGTATCATTCCCAAACTAATCCCAGTGCCCCGCTCACTCCCGATAGCCCTGTATCAATCCAAAACTAATCCCAAAGCCCCACTCTCTCCCCATAGTCCTGTATCAATCCCAAACTAATCCCAATGCCCCGCTCTCTCCCCATAGCCGTTTCAATCCCCAAACTAATCCCACTGCCCCGCTCTCTCCCCATAGCCCTGTATCAATCCCAAACTAATCCCACTGCCCTGCTCTCTCCCCATAGCCCTGTATCAATATCAAAATAATCCCACTGCCCCGCTCTATCCCCATAGCCCTGTATCAATCCCCAAACTAATCCCACTGCCCTGCTGACTCCCCATAGCCCTGTATCAATCCCCAAACTAATCCCACTGCCCTGCTCTCTCCCCATAGTCCTGCATCAATCCCAAACTAATCACACTGACCCGCTCTCTCCCCAGAGCCCTGTATCAATCCTCAAAACGAATCCCACTGCCCCGCTCTCTCCCCATAGCCCTTTATCAATCCCAAACTAATCCAACTGCCTCGCTCGCTCCCGATAACCCTGTATCAATCCCAAACTAATCAGACTGCCCTGCTCTCACCCCATAGCCCTGTATCAATCCCCAAACTAATCCCACTGCCCCGCGATCTTCCCATAGCCCTGTATCAATCCCCAAACTAATCCCACTGCCCCGCTCTCTCCCGATTGCCCTGTATCAATCCCAAACTAATCACACTGCCCCGCTCTCTCCCCATAGCCCTGTATCAATCCGCAAACTAATCCCACTGCCCCGCTCACTCCCCATAGCCCTGTATCAATCCCAAACTAATCCCAGTGCCCCATCTAACCCGTGCAGCACCTGCCTTGGGAATGTTTGATGGGACAGTGTAGAGGGAGCCTTTTGTCTGTATCTAACCCGTGCGGTACCTGCCTTGGGAGTGTTTGATGGGACAGTGTAGAGGGAGCATTACTCTATATCTAACCCGTGCTGTACCTGCCTTGGGAGTGTTTGATGGGACAGCGTAGAGGGAGCTTTACGCTGTATGTAACCCGTGCAGTACCTGCCTTGGGAGTGTTTGATGGGACAGTGTAGAGGGAGCTTCACTCTGTATCTATCCCGTGTTGTTCCTGCCCTGGGAGTTTTTGATGGGCTGGTTTAAAGAGAGCTTTACTCTATCGATTCTGTAGCAAACCTTGATAGATTGCAAGTCCGGGGATTCAGCGCATATACAGCGCAGACAGAAACACGGAACTTGCGGGGCCTCTACCAAGGCCTAAGTCGTTGGTACGGAGACCATGATTTCAGGGCCATTATCTTTGTTTGATGTAATCCTTCACTCCTGTGTATAAGACAGTGAGTCTCACGGCCTAAAATTCATTCATATCTCAGTAAGAATACCCAGAACAGACTTTAATTGTCTTTTATTTGCTTCATTTTTCTAAGGTGTACCCAGATATCTGCAGACCAACATTCATCCGCATGTGAATCCCTCCTCTGCATTTAAATCAAATCACGGTAACACTTTTCTTTAATCTACCGAGGTTGAGTATTGAAATATACCAGGAGATCCAGGCACGTTTTGATAAAGCAGATTAACAATGAGTTCAGTGGGGAAATTTAGCAAACAACAGGCCGATTTTAATATGATAAGGCAGGATCTGTCCAAAGTGGACTGGGAACAGCTACTTGACAACCCTCTGTCTCAGTCCCAAACTAATCCCACTGCCCTGCTCTCTCCTGTTAGCCCTTTATCAATCGCCAACCTAATCCCACTGCCTCGCTCTCTCCCCATAGCCCTGTATCAGTCCCCAACCTAATCCCACTGCCGCGCTCTCTCCCGATAGGCCTGTATCAATCTCCAAACTACTCCCACTGCCCTGCTTTCTCCCCATAGCCCTGTATCAGTCCCCAATGTAAGCACACTGCCCGCTTTCTCCCCATAGTCCTGTGTTATATCCAAACAAATCCCACTGCCCGCTTTCTCCCCATAGCCCTGTGTTATATCCAAACAAATCCCACTGCCCGCTTTCTCCCCATAGCCCTGTGTTATATCCAAACTAATCCCACTGCCCCGCTTTCTCCCCATAGCCCTGTATCAATCCCCAAATTAATCCCACTGCCCCGCTTTCTCCCCATAGCCCTGTATCAATCCCAAACAAATCCCACTGCCCCGCTCTCTCCCCATAGCCCTGTATCAATCCCCAACGTAAGTCCACTGCCCTGCTTTCTCCCCATAGCCCTGTGTTATATCCAAACAAATCCCACTGCCCCGCTCTCTCCCCATAGCCCTGTTTCAATCCCCAACGTAAGCCCACTGCCCCGCTTTCTCCCCATAGCCCTGTGTTATATCCAAACTAATCCCACTGCACCGCTCTCTCCCCATAGCCCTGTATCAATCCCGAACTAATCCCACTGCCCAGCTCTCTCCTCTAGCCCTGTATCAATCACAAACTAATCCCACTGCCACGCTCACTCCCCATAGCCCCGGATCAATCCCACGCTTATCCCGCTCCTGTTCACTATCCAGTGACCCCTGGGTTAGAGAGAGGGGAAATCAGCCAGGGTTCCTGCTCCTGATCACAGTCCAGTGACCCCTGCGTTAGAGAGAGAGGGGAAATCAGCCAGGGTTCATGCTCCTGATCACTATCCAGTGACCCCTGGGTTAGAGAGAGGGGAAATCAGCCAGGGTTCCTGCTCCTGATCACTGCCCAGTGACCCCTGGGTTAGTGAGAGGGGAAATCAGCCAGGGTTCCTGCTCCTGATCACTGCCCAGTGACCCCTGGGTTAGAGAGAGAAGGAAATCAGCCAGGGTTCCTGCTCCTGATCACTGCCCAGTGACCCCTGGTAAGAGAGAGAGGGAAATCAGCGAGGGTTCATGCTCCGGATCACAGTCCAGTGACCCCGGGTTAGAGAGACAGGTGAAATCAGCCAGGATTCATGCTCCTGATCACTGTCCAGTGACCCCTGGGTTAGAGAGAGGGGAAATCAGCCTAGGTTCCTGCTCCTGATCACTGCCCAGTGACCCCTGGGTTAGAGAGAGAGGGGAAATCAGCCAGGGTTCCTGCTCCTGATCACAGTCCAGTGACGCCTGGGTTAGAGAGACAGGTGAAATCAGCCAGGGTTCCTGCTCCTGATCACTGCCCAGTGACCCCTGGGTTAGAGAGACAGGTGAAATCAGCCAGGGTTCCTGCTCCTGATCACAGTCCAGTGACCCCTGGGTTAGAGAGAGAGGGGAAATCAGCCAGGGTTCATACTCCTGATCACTATCCAGTGACCCCTGGGTTAGAGAAAGGGGAAATCAGCCAGGGTTCCTGCTCCTGATCACTGCCCAGTGACCCCTGGGTTAGAGAGAGGGGAAATCAGCCAGGGTTCATGCTCCTGATCACTATCCAGTGACCCCTGGGTTAGAGAAAGGGGAAATCAGCCAGGGTTCCTGCTCCTGATCAATGCCCAGTGACCCCTGGGTTGGAGAGAGGGGAAATCAGCCAGGGTTCCTGCTCCTGATCATTGTCCAGTGACCCCTGGGTTAGAGAGAGAGGGAAATCAGCCAGGGTTCCTGCTCCTGATCAATGCCCAGTGACCCCTGGGTTGGAGAGAGGGGAAATCAGCCAGGGTTCCTGCTCCTGATCATTGTCCAGTGACCCCTGGGTTAGAGAGAGAGGGGAAATCAGCCAGGGTTCCTGCTCCTGATCACAGTCCAGTGACCCCTGGGTTAGAGAGAGAGGGGAAATCAGCCAGGGTTCATGCTCCTGATCACTATCCAGTGACCCCTGGGTTAGAGAAAGGGGAAATCAGCCAGGGTTCCTGCTCCTGATCACTATCCAGTGACCCCTGGGTTAGAGAAAGGGGAAATCAGCCAGGGTTCCTGCTCCTGATCAATGCCCAGTGACCCCTGGGTTGGAGAGAGGGGAAAATCAGCCAGGGTTCCTGCTCCTGATCATTGTCCAGTGACCCCTGGGTTAGAGAGAGAGGGAAATCAGCCAGGGTCATTTAAATCATGTTGCGAGAAAGGGAAATAGTTTGTGCCCCCGTTTGTACCTCAGAGTCTTAGAGACGGAGGGAACGGCAACAGAAAAAGAGGAAACAACATCTCCAAAAACTGATCCCAACTCATCGCCAAGGCTGGGGATAGATAACCTCGCCGCCTTCTTAGGAAGTTTAACCACTTTATTCACTTTCTGATTGGAGCTCCGTTTGGAATTAGACTTTATTTTGTCAGATGTTTAACGACAGCATTGAAGGGGGAAGGAGAAACTTGGAGCAACTTCTTGTGTCAAAGCTGCAGTGAGACTTGAATGAATTTAAAGATTTTTAATGAACTTTTCACCAAAAATGAGTGTAAAAAACACTTTTTCCCCCCTAAGTTTCGAACATGATTTTGGAAGAGACTGAAGCAAAAGCCAATTTTCCCCTCACCTAAACAAGTTTCAACCAGGTCTTGCAGTCCAAACGCTTTTAAAGAGCTCTGAAATGGTTAAAATGTTTTCAAATTGAAATATCTCAAGATTTGATTTTGATTGATTGACTGAAGTGAGTAGCTTTACACAAACATGCAACCATGGTGTTGAGGAGGGGGAAGGTAGGGGAGGATTTGTAGGAGTTACATATTACTTTTTAATTACTTTTTAAAAATATACCATTAAGACATTTAGGAAGAGAACCAAGAAAGGGGAAAAACACAAACCATTTTATAATGTCTGTCGTTCGATAGTCCTAACAAGTCGCAGGAATAACGTAAATATAGATTTCCTCTTAAACATTTAGTGGAGTGTTAATTGAAGCAAGAGTTATGTAATGATGTATAAAAATTGCAGGAAGCTACTTTAGAAGAAACCACTCTTTTTTTATTGAGAGAGACACAGAAAATACTTTGATTAAAGTGATAACGTACAATTCGATTTGGTTTGAATGTTTGAAATAGGAGATTAAAATTTGTGAGTATAATGAAGTTTGTTTCCTGCTTTTAATTGCGAAGTACCTAAAATAATTCAACACTCCTTGTGACAAGAGCAGGGATTAATATTGTGGAGAATGTTTGAGAGAAAAACATTAGAAGCGAAATTGGTAAATTATAAATCTTTACGTCAACATATCAGTAAACATTTGCAAGTCAGTCTGACTGGTTTTGCTGTCCAGGAAGAAAAACAAGTGTTTATTTCTGTTAAGTCATAGCTTTGCCTGCTTTTTTTGTTTATAATTCAGTGACACAAATTGTGTGTATATTTGTAAATTGTAAAATAACAGCAATAAATCACATTTCTGTGACATTCTTTCTGTCTTAAACGATTCAATTTGTGCCTCGGAATCTAGAAGCTTCTTTACCTGAAAGGTTTGAATGGTTAAAGTTGATCTCAGCTATCAAAAGCTGTTTGCGACATTCCTGTATTGTGGAACAGTGTGATGTCTTTGCAGAGACAGGAATTCGCATTGTTGAATGGAGGTTTTTCTGATCTGTTGCATCCTGTGTAGATCAGAAACAGGTAAAGATGTTCATAGTAAACAGCCCAAGACAATGAAATGCTTAAACAATGTCTGGCCAAGGTCAGAGACTTCAAGCACAGGACATGTGGAATATACAAAACCCCATAGCCCTGTATCAATCCCAAACTAATCACACTGCCCCGCTCTCTCCCCATACCCTGTATCAATCCCCAAACTAATCCCACTGCCCCGCTCTCTCCCCATACCCTGTATCAATCCCCAAACTAATCCCACTGCCCCGCTCTCTCCCCATACCCTGTATCAATCCCCAAACTAATCCCACTGCCCTGCTGACTCCCCATAGCCCTGTATCAATCCCCAATCTAATCCCACTGCCCCACTCTCTCCCCATAGCCCTGTATCAATCCCAAACTAATCCCACTGCCTCGCTTTCCCCCCATAGCTCCGTCTTGATCCCAAACTAATCCCACTGCCCTGCTCTCCCCCCATAGCCCTGAATCAATCCCAAACTAATCCCACTGCCCCACTCTCTCCCCATAGCCCTGCATCAATCCCAAACTTTTCCCAATAGCCCTGCATCAATTCCAAACTAATCCCTCCTCTGCCCCACTCTCTGCCCATAGCCCTGCATCATTCCCAAACTAACCCCACTGCCACGTTCTCTCCCCATAGCCCTGGGAGTGTTTGATGGGACAGTGTAGAGGGAGCATTACTATATATATCTAACCCGTGCAGCACCTGCCTTGGGAATGTTTGATGGGACAGTGTAGAGGGAGCTTTTTGTCTGTATCTAGCCCGTGCGGTACCTGCCTTGGGAGTGTTTGATGGGACAGTGCAGAGGGAGCATTACTTTATATCTAACCCGTGCCGTACCTGCCTTGGGAGTGTTTGATGGGACAGCGTAGAGGGAGCTTTACTCTGTATCTAACCCGTGCAGTACCTGCCTTGGGAGTGTTTGATGGGACAGTGTAGAGGGAGCTTCACTCTGTATCTAACCCGTGTTGTTCCTGCCCTGGGAGTTTTTGATGGGCTGGTTTAAAGAGAGCTTTACTCTATCGATTCTGTAGCAAACCTTGATAGATTGCAAGTCCGGGGATTCAGCGCATACACAGCGCAGGCAGAAACACGGAACTTGCGGGGCCTCTACCAAGGCCTAAGTCGTTGCTCCGGAGACCATGATTTCAGGGCCATTATCTTTGTTTGATGTAATCCTTCATTCCTGTGTATAAGACAGTGAGTCTCACGGCCTAAAATTCATTCAAATCTCAGTAAGAATACCCAGAACAGACTTTCATTGTCTTTTATTTGCTTCATTTTTCTAAGGTGTACCCAGATATCTGCAGACCAACATTCATCCGCATGTGAATCCCTCCTCTGCATTTAAATCAAATCACGGTAACACTTTTATTTAATCTACCGCGGTTCAGTATTGAAATATACCAGGAGATCCAGGCACGTTTTGATAAAGCAGATTAACAATGAGTTCAGTGGGGAAATTTAGCAAACAACAGGCCGATTTTAATATGATAAGGCAGGATCTGTCCAAAGTGGACTGGGAACAGCTACTTGACAACCCTCTGTCTCAGTCCGAAACTAATCCCACTGCCGTGCTCTCTCCCGATAGCCCTGTATCAATCTCCAAACTAATCCCACTGCCCTGCTTTCTCCCCATAGCCCTGTATCAATCACAAACTATTTCCACTGCCCCGCTCTCTCCCCATAGCCCTGTATCAATCCCCAACGTAAGCCCACTGCCCGCTTTCTCCCCGTAGCCCTGTATCAGACCACAACCTAATCCCACTGCCCGCTTTCTCCCCATAGCCCTGTGTTATATCCAAACAAATCCCACTGCCCGCTTTCTCCCCATAGCCCTGTGTTATATCCAAACTAATCCCACTGCCCCGCTTTCTCCCCATAGCCCTGTGTTATATCCAAACTAATCCCACTGCCCCGCTTTCTCCCCATAGCCCTGTATCAATCCCCAAATTAATCCCACTGCCCCGCTTTCTCCCCATAGCCCTGTATCAATCCCAAACAAATCCCACTGCCCCGCTCTCTCCCCATAGCCCTGTATCAATCCCCAACGTAAGTCCACTGCCCTGCTTTCTCCCCATAGCCGTGTTATATCCAAACAAATCCCACTGCCCCGCTCTCTCCCCATAGCCCTGTATCAATCCCCAACGTAAGCCCACTGCCCCGCTCTCTCCCCATAGCCCTGTGTTATGTCCAAACTAATCCCACTGCACCGCTCTCTCCCCATAGCCCTGTATCAATCCCCAACTTAAGCCCACTGCTCCGCTTTCTCCCCATAGCCCTGTGTTATGTCCAAACTAATCCCACTGCACCGCTCTCTCCCCATAGCCCTGTATCAATCCCAAACTAATCCCACTGCCCCGCTCTCTCCTCTCGCCCTGTATCAATCACAAACTAATCCCACTGCCCCGCTCACTCCCCACAGCCCTGTATCAATCACAAACAAATCACACTGCCCCGCTCACTCCCCATAGCCCTGTATCAATCACAAACTAATCACACTGCCCCGCTCACTCCCCATAGCCCTGTATCAATCCGCAAACTAATCACACTGCCCCGCTCACTCCCCATAGCCCTGTATCAATCCCAAACTAATCCCAGTGCCCCGCTCACTCCCGATATCCCTGTATCAATCCCAAACTAATCCCAAAGCCCCACTCTCTCCCCATAGCCCTGTATCAATCCCAAACTAATCACACTGCCCCGATCTCTCCCGATAGCCCTGTATCAATCCCAAACTATTCCCAATGCCTCGCTCGCTCCCGATAACCCCGTATCAATCCCAAACTAATCCCACTGCCCCGCTCACTCCTCAGAGCCCTGTATCAATCCACAAACTAATCCCACTCCCCTGCTCTCTCCCCATAGCCCTGTATCAATCCCAAACTAATCCCACTGCCCCGCTCTATCCCCATAGCCCTGTATCAATCCCCAAACTAATCCCACTCCCCTGCTCTCCACCCATACCCTGTATCAATCCACAAACTAATCCCACTGCCCTGCTGACTCCCCATAGCCCTGCATCAATCCCCAAACTAATCCCACTGCCCCACTCTCTCCCGATTGCCCTGCATCAATCCCAAACTAATCACACTGCCCCGCTCTCTCCCCATAGCCCTGTATCAATCCCCAAACTAATCCCACTGCCCTGCTGACTCCCCATAGCCCTGTATCAATCCCCAAACTAATCCCACTGCCCCACTCTCTCCCGATTGCCCTGCATCAATCCCAAACTAATCCCACTGCCCTACTGACTCCCCATAGCCCTGTATCAATCCCCAAACTAATCCCACTGCCCCACTCTCTCCCGATTGCCCTGCATCAATCCCAAACTAATCACACTGCCGCGCTCTCTTCCCATAGTCCTGCATCAATCCCAACCTAATCCAACTGCCCCGCTCTCTCCCGATTGCCCTGTATCAATCCCAAACTAATCACACAGCCCCGCTCTCTCCCCATAGCCCTGTATCAGTCCCCAAACTAATCCCACTGCCCCGCTCACTCCCCATAGCCCTGTATCATTCCCAAACTAATCCCAGTGCCCCGCTCACTCCCGATAGCCCTGTATCAATGCCCCGCTCTCTCCCCATAGCCGTTTCAATCCCCAAACTAATCCCACTGCCCCGCTCTCTCCCCATAGCCTTGTATCAATCCCAAACTAATCCCACTGCCCCGCTCTCTCCCCATAGCCCTGTATCAATCCCAAACTAATCCCACTGCCCTGCTCTCTCCCCATAGCCCTGTATCAATCTCAAAATAATCCCACTGCCCCGCTCTATCCCCATAGCCCTGTATCAATCCCCAAACTAATCCCACTGCCCCGCTCACTCCCCATAGCCCTGTATCATTCCCAAACTAATCCCAGTGCCCCGCTCACTCCCGATAGCCCTGTATCAATCCCAAACTAATCCCACTGCCCTGCTCTCTCCCCATAGCCCTGTATCAATCTCAAAATAATCCCACTGCCCCGCTCTCTCCCCATAGCCCTGTATCAATCCCCAAACTAATCCCACTGCCCCGCTCTCCCCCCATAGCCCTACATCAATCCTAAACTAATCCCACTGCCGCGCTCTCGTCCCATAGTCCTGCATCAATCCCAAACTAATCACACTGACCCGCTCTCTCCCCAGAGCCCTGTATCAATCCTCAAAACTAATCCCACTGCCCCGCTTTCTCCCCATAGCCCTGTATCAATCCCCAACGTAAGTCCACTGCCCTGCTTTCTCCCCATAGCCGTGTTATATCCAAACAAATCCCACTGCCCCGCTCTCTCCCCATAGCCCTGTATCAATCCCCAACGTAAGCCCACTGCCCCGCTCTCTCCCCATAGCCCTGTGTTATGTCCAAACTAATCCCACTGCACCGCTCTCTCCCCATAGCCCTGTATCAATCCCCAACGTAAGCCCACTGCTCCGCTTTCTCCCCATAGCCCTGTGTTATGTCCAAACTAATCCCATTGCACCGCTCTCTCCCCATAGCCCTGTATCAATCCCAAACTAATCCCACTGCCCCGCTCTCTCCTCTCACCCTGTATCAATCACAAACTAATCCCACTGCCCCGCTCACTCCCCATAGCCCTGTATCAATCCCAAACGATTCCCACTGCCCCGCTCTCTCCCGATTGCCCTGTATCAATCCCAAACTAATCCCACTCCACCGCTCTCTCCTCTAGCCCTGTATCAATCACAAACTAATCCCACTGCCCCGCTCACTCCCCATAGCCCTGTATCAATCCGCAAACTAATCACACTGCCCCGCTCACTCCCCATAGCCCTGTATCAATCCCAAACTAATCCCAAAGCCCCACTCTCTCCCCATAGCCCTGTATCAGTCCCAAACTAATCACACTGCCCCGATCTCTCCCAATAGCCCTGTATCAATCCCAAACTATTCCCAATGCTTCGCTCGCTCCCCATAGTCCTGCATCAATCCCAAACTAATCCCACCGCCCCCGTCTCTCCCCAAAGCCCTGTATCAATCCCTAACTAATCACACTGCCCCGCTCTCTGCCCATAGCCCTGCATCAATCGCAAACTAATACCACTGCCCCCGTCTCTCCCCAAAGCCCTGTATCAATCCCTAACTAATCACACTGCCCCGCTCTCTCCCCATAGTCCTGCATCAATCGCAAACTAATACCACTGCCCCGCTCTTTCCCCATAGCCCTGTATCAATCCCCAAACTAATCCCACTGCCCCAATCTCTCCGCATAGCCCTGTATCAATCCCAAACTATTCCCAATGCCTCGCTCGCTCCCGATAACCCTGTATCAATCCCAAACTAACCAGACTGCCCTGCACTCACCCCATAGCCCTGTATCAATCCCCAAACTAATCCCACTGCCCCGCTTTCTCCCCACAGCCCTGTATCAATCCCAAACAAATCCCACTGCCCCGCTCTCTCCCCATAGCCCTGTATCAATCCCCAACGTAAGTCCACTGCCCTGCTTTCTCCCCATAGCCGTGTTATATCCAAACAAATCCCACTGCACCGCTCTCTCCCCATAGCCCTGTATCAATCCCCAACGTAAGCCCACTGCCCCGCTCTCTCCCCATAGCCCTGTGTTATGTCCAAACTAATCCCACTGCACCGCTCTCTCCCCATAGCCCTGTATCAATCCCCAACATAAGCCCACTGCTCCGCTTTCTCCCCATAGCCCTGTGTTATGTCCAAACTAATCCCACTGCACCGCTCTCTCCCCATAGCCCTGTATCAATCCCAAACTAATCCCACTGCCCCGCTCTCTCCTCTCGCCCTGTATCAATCACAAACTAATCCCACTGCCCCGCTCACTCCCCATAGCCCTGTATCAATCCCAAACGATTCCCACTGCCCCGCTCTCTCCCGATTGCCCTGTATCAATCCCAAACTAATCACACTGCCCCGCTCTCTCCCCATAGCCCTGTATCAATCCCCAAACTAATCCCAATGCCCCGATCTCTCCCCATAGCCCTGCATCAATCCCCAAACTAATCCCACTGCCCCGATCTCTCCGCACAGCCCTGTATCAATCCCAAACTAATCCCAAAGCCCCGCTCTCTCCCCATAGCCTTGTATCAATCCCAAACTAATCCCACTGCCCCGCTCTCTCCCCATAGCCCTGTATCAATCCCAAACTAATCCCACTGCCCTGCTCTCTCCCCATAGCCCTGTATCAATCCCAAAATAATCCCACTGCCCCGCTCTATCCTCATAGCCCTGCATCAATCCCCAAACTAATCCCACTCCCCTGCTCTCCCCCATACCCTGTATCTCTCCCCAAAACTAATCCCACTGCCCCGCTCTCTCCCCATAGCCCTTTATCAATCCCAAACTAATCCAACTGCCTCGCTCGCTCCCGATAACCCTGTATCAATCCCAAACTAATCAGACTGCCCTGCTCTCACCCCATAGCCCTGTATCAATCCCCAAACTAATCCCACTGCCCCGCGATCTTCCCATAGCCCTGTATCAATCCCCAAACTAATCCCACTGCCCCGCTCTCTCCCGATTGCCCAGTATCAATCCCAAATTAATCCCACTGCCCCGCACTCTCCCCATAGCCTTGTATCAATCCCAAACAAATCACACTGCCCCGCTCTCACCCCATAGCCCTGTATCAATTACCAAACTAATCCCACTGCCCCGCTCTCTCCCCATAGCCCTGTATCAATCCCAAACTAATCCCACTGCCCCGCTCTCTCCCCATAGCCCTGTATCAATCTCAAACTAATCCCTCTGCCCCGATCTCTCCCGATAGCCCTGTATCAATCGCAAGCTAATCCCACTGCCCCGCTCTCTCCCCATAGCCCTGTATCAATCTCAAACTAATCCCACTGCTCCGATCCCTCCCGATAGCCCTGTATCAATCCCAAACTAATCCCACTGCCCCGCTCTCTCCATAGCCCTGTATCAATCCCAAACTAATCCCAATGCCCCGCTCTCTCCCCATAGCCCTGTATCAATCCCAAACTAATCCCACTGCCCCGCTCTCTCCCCATAGCCCTGTATCAATCCCAAACTAATCCCACTGCCCTGCTCTCTCCCCATAGCCCTGTATCAATCCCAAACTAATCACACTGCCCCGATCTCTCCCGATAGCCCTGTATCAATCCCAAACTATTCCCAATGCCTCGCTCGCTCCCGATAACCCTATATCAATCCCAAACTAATCAGACTGCCCTGCTCTCACCCCATAGCCCTGTATCAATCCCCAAACTAATCCCACTGCCCCGCGCTCTTCCCATAGCCCTGTATCAATCCCCAAACTAATCCCACTGCCCCGCTCTCTCCCGATTGCCCTGTATCAATCCCAACCTAATCCCACTGCCTCGCTTTCCCCCCATAGCTCTGTCTTGATCCCAAACTAATCCCACTGCCCTGCTCTCCCCCCATAGCCCTGAATCAATCCCAAACTAATCCCACTGCCCCACTCTCTCCCCATAGCCCTGCATCAATCCCAAACTTTTCCCAATAGCCCTGCTTCAATTCCAAACTAATCCCTCCTCTGCCCCACTCTCTGCCCATAGCCCTGCATCATTCCCAAACTAACCCCACTGCCACGCTCTCTCCCCATAGCCCTGGGAGTGTTTGATGGGACAGTGTAGAGGGAGCATTACTATATATATCTAACCCGTGCAGCACCTGCCTTGGGAATGTTTGATGGGACAGTGTAGAGGGAGCATTACTCTGTATCTAACCCGTGCTGTACCTGCCTTGGGAGTGTTTGATGGGACAGCGTAGAGGGAGCATTACTCTGTATCTAACCCGTGCTGTACCTGCCTTGGGAGTGTTTGATGGGACAGTGTAGAGGGAGCTTTTTGCCTGTATCTAACCCGTGCGGTACCTGCCTTGGGAGTGTTTGATGGGACAGTGTAGAGGGAGCATTACTCTGTATCTAACCCGTGCTGTACCTGCCTTGGGAGTGTTTGATGGGACAGCGTAGAGGGAGCTTTACTCTGTATCTAACCCGTGCAGTACCTGCCTTGGGAGTGTTTGATGGGACAGTGTAGAGGGAGCTTCACTCTGTATCTAACCCGTGTTGTTCCTGCCCTGGGAGTTTTTGATGGGCTGGTTTAAAGAGAGCTTTACTCTATCGATTCTGTAGCAAACCTTGATAGATTGCAAGTCCGGGGATTCAGCGCATACACAGCGCAGGCAGAAACACGGAACTTGCGGGGCCTCTACCAAGGCCTAAGTCGTTGGTAAGGAGACCATGATTTCAGGGCCATTATCTTTGTTTGATGTAATCCTTCACTCCTGTGTATAAGACAGTGAGTCTCACGGCCTAAAATTCATTCAAATCTCAGTAAGAATACCCAGAACAGACTTTAATTGTCTTTTATTTGCTTCGTTTTTCTAAGGTGTACCCAGATATCTGCAGACCAACATTCATCCGCATGTGAATCCCTCCTCTGCATTTAAATCAAATCACGGTAACACTTTTATTTAATCTACCGAGGTTGAGTATTGAAATATACCAGGAGATCCAGGCACGTTTTGATAAAGCAGATTAACAATGAGTTCAGTGGGGATATTTAGCAAACAACAGGCCGATTTTAATATGATAAGGCAGGATCTGTCCAAAGTGGACTGGGAACAGCTACTTGACAACCCTCTGTCTCAGTCCCAAACTAATCCCACTGCCCTGCTCTCTCCTGTTAGCCCTTTATCAATCGCCAACCTAATCCCACTGCCCCGCTCTCTCCCCATAGCCCTGCATCAGTCCCCAACCTAATCCCACTGCCGCGCTCTCTCCCGATAGCCTTGTATCAATCTCCAAACTAATCCCACTGCCCTGCTTTCTCCCCATAGCCCTGTATCAATCACAAACTATTTCCACTGCCCTGCTCTCTCCCCATAGCCCTGTATCAATCCCCAATGTAAGCACACTGCCCGCTTTCTCCCCATAGCCCTGTGTTATATCCAAACAAATCCCACTGCCCGCTTTCTCCCCATAGCCCTGTGTTATATCCAAACTAATCCCACTGCCCCGCTTTCTCCCCATAGCCCTGTATCAATCCCCAAATTAATCCCACTGCCCCGCTTTCTCCCCATAGCCCTGTATCAATCCCAAACAAATCCCACTGCCCCGCTCTCTCCCCATAGCCCTGTATCAATCCCCAACGTAAGTCCACTGCCCTGCTTTCTCCCCATAGCCTTGTGTTATATCCAAACAAATCCCACTGCCCCGCTCTCTCCCCACAGCCCTGTTTCAATCCCCAACGTAAGCCCACTGCCCCGCTTTCTCCCCATAGCGCTGTGTTATATCCAAACTAATCCCACTGCACCGCTCTCTCCCCATAGCCCTGTATCAATCCCAAACTAATCCCACTGCCCAGCTCTCTCCTCTAGCCCTGTATCAATCACAAACTAATCCCACTGCCACGCTCACTCACCATAGCCCCGGATCAATCCCACGCTTGTCCCGCTCCTGATCACTATCCAGTGACCTCTGTGTTAGTGAGAGGGGAAATCAGCCAGGGTTCCTGCTCCTCATCACTGCCCAGTGACCCCTGGGTTAGAGCGAGAAGGAAATCAGCCAGGGTTCCTGCTCCTGATCACTGCCCAGTGACCCCTGGTTAGAGAGAGAGGGGAAATCAGCGAGGGTTCATGCTCCTGATCACACTCCAGTGACCCCTGGGTTAGAGAGACAGATGAAATCAGCCAGGGTTCGTGCTCCTGATCACTGTCCAGTGACCCCTGGGTTAAAGAGAGAGGTGAAATTAGCCAGGGTTCCTGCTCCTGATTACAGTCCAGTGAACCCTGGGTTAGAGAGAGAGGGGAAATCAGCCAGGGTTCCTGCTCCTGATCACATTCCAGTGACCCCTGGGTTAGAGAGAGGGGAAATCAGCCAGGGTTCCTGCTCCTGATCACTGCCCAGTCACCTCTGGGTTAGAGAGAGAGGGGAAATCAGCCAGGGTTCCTGCTCCTGATCACTATCCAGTCACCCCTGAGTTAGAGAGAGGTGAAATCAGCCAGGGTGCCTGCTCCTGATCACTATCCAGTGACCCCTGAGTTAGAGAGAGGGGAAATCAGCCAGGGTTCCTGCTCCTGATCACTGTCCAGTGACCCCTGGGTTAAAGAGAGAGGTGAAATTAGCCAGGGTTCCTGCTCCTGATTACAGTCCAGTGAACCCTGGGTTAGAGAGAGAGGAAATCAGCCAGGGTTCCTGCTCCTGATCACTGCCCAGTCACCTCTGGGTTAGAGAGAGGGGAAATCAGCCAGGGTGCCTGCTCCTGATCACTATCCAGTGACCCCTGAGTTAGAGAGAGGGGAAATCAGCCAGGGTTCCTGCTCCTGATCACTATCCAGTGACCCCTGGGTTAGAGAGAGAGGGAAATCAGCCAGGGTTCATGCTCCTGATCACTATCCAGTGACCCCTGGGTTAGAGAGAGGGGAAATCAGCCAGGGTTCCTGCTCCTGATCACAGTCCAGTGACCGCTGAGTTAGAGAGAGGAGGAAATCAGCCAGGGTTCCTGCTCCTGATCACTATCCAGTGACCCCTGGGTTAGAGAGAAGGGAAATCAGCCTGGGTTCCTGCTCCTGATCACTGCCCAGTGACCCCTGGGTTAGAGAGAGAGGGAAATCAGCCAGGGTTCATGCTCCTGATCACTATCCAGTGACCCCTGGGTTAGAGAGAGGGGAAATCAGCCTGGGTTCCTGCTCCTGATCACTGCCCAGTGACCCCTGGGTTAGAGAGAGAGGGGAAATCAGCCAGGGTTCCTGCTCCTGATCACAGTCCAGTGACCCCTGGGTTAGAGAGACAGGTGAAATCAGCCAGGGTTCCTGCTCCTGATCACAGTCCAGTGACGCCTGGGTTAGAGAGAGAGGGGAAATCAGCCAGGGTTCATGCTCCTGATCACTATCCAGTGACCCCTGAGTTAGAGAAAGGGGAAATCAGCCAGGGTTCCTGCTCCTGATCACTGCCCAGTGACCCCTGGGTTAGAGAGAGGGGAAATCAGCCAGGGTTCATGCTCCTGATCACTATCCAGTGACCCCTGGGTTAGAGAAAGGGGAAATCAGCCAGGGTTCCTGCTCCTGATCAATGCCCAGTGACCCCTGGGTTGGAGAGAGGGGAAAATCAGCCAGGGTTCCTGCTCCTGATCATTGTCCAGTGACCCCTGGGTTAGAGAGAGAGGGAAATCAGCCAGGGTCATTTAAATCATGTTGCGAGAAAGGGAAATAGTTTGTGCCCCCGTTTGTACCTCAGAGTCTTAGAGACGGAGGGAACGGCAACAGAAAAAGAGGAAACAACATCTCCAAAAACTGATCCCAACTCATCGCCAAGGCTGGGGATAGATAACCTCGCCGCCTTCTTAGGAAGTTTAACCACTTTATTCACTTTCTGATTGGAGCTCCGTTTGGAATTAGACTTTATTTTGTCAGATGTTTAACGACAGCATTGAAGGGGGAAGGAGAAACTTGGAGCAACTTCTTGTGTCAAAGCTGCAGTGAGACTTGAATGAATTTAAAGATTTTTAATGAACTTTTCTCCAAAAATGAGTGTAAAAAACACTTTTTCCCCCTAAGTTTCGAACATGATTTTGGAAGAGACTGAAGCAAAAGCCAATTTTCCCCTCACCTAAACAAGTTTCAACCAGGTCTTGCAGTCCAAACGCTTTTAAAGAGCTCTGAAATGGTTAAAATGTTTTCAAATTGAAATATCTCAAGATTTGATTTTGAGTGATTGACTGAAGTGAGTAGCTTTACACAAACATGCAACCATGGTGTTGAGGAGGGGGAAGGTAGGGGAGGATTTGTAGGAGTTACATATTACTTTTTAATTACTTTTTAAAAATGTACCATTAAGACATTTAGGAAGAGAACCAAGAAAGGGGAAAAACACAAACCATTTTATAATGTCTGTCGTTCGATAGTCCTAACAAGTCGCAGGAATAACGTAAATATAGATTTCCTCTTAAACATTTAGTGGAGTGTTAATTGAAGCAAGAGTTATGTAATGATGTATAAAAATTGCAGGAAGCTACTTTAGAAGAAACCACTCTTTGTTTATTGAGAGAGACACAGAAAATACTTTGATTAAAGTGATAACGTACAATTCGATTTGGTTTGAATGTTTGAAATAGGAGATTAAAATTTGTGAGTATAATGAAGTTTGTTTCCTGCTTTTAATTGCGAAGTACCTAAAATAATTCAACACTCCTTGTGACAAGAGCAGGGATTAATATTGTGGAGAATGTTTGAGAGAAAAACATTAGAAGCGAAATTGGTAAATTATAAATCTTTACGTCAACATATCAGTAAACATTTGCAAGTCAGTCTGACTGGTTTTGCTGTCCAGGAAGAAAAACAAGTGTTTATTTCTGTTAAGTCATAGCTTTGCCTGCTTTTTTTGTTTATAATTCAGTGACACAAATTGTGTGTATATTTGTAAATTGTAAAATAACAGCAATAAATCACATTTCTGTGACATTCTTTCTGTCTTAAACGATTCAATTTGTGCCTCGGAATCTAGAAGCTTCTTTACCTGAAAGGTTTGAATGGTTAAAGCTGATCTCAGCTATCAAAAGCTGTTTGCGACATTCCTGCATTGTGGAACAGTGTGATGTCTTTGCAGAGACAGGAATTCGCATTGTTGAATGGAGGTTTTTCTGATCTGTTGCATCCTGTGTAGATCAGAAACAGGTAAAGATGTTCATAGTAAACAGCCCAAGACAATGAAATGCTTAAACAATGTCTGGCCAAGGTCAGAGACTTCAAGCACAGGACATGTGGAATATACAAAACCCCATAGCCCTGTATCAATCCCAAACTAATCACACTGCCCCGCTCTCTCCCCATACCCTGTATCAATCCCCAAACTAATCCCACTGCCCCGCTCTCTCCCCATACCCTGTATCAATCCCCAAACTAATCCCACTGCCCCGCTCTCTCCCCATACCCTGTATCAATCCCCAAACTAATCCCACTGCCCTGCTGACTCCCCATAGCCCTGTATCAATCCCCAATCTAATCCCACTGCCCCACTCTCTCCCCATAGCCCTGTATCAATCCCAAACTAATCCCACTGCCTCGCTTTCCCCCCATAGCTCCGTCTTGATCCCAAACTAATCCCACTGCCCTGCTCTCCCCCCATAGCCCTGAATCAATCCCAAACTAATCCCACTGCCCCACTCTCTCCCCATAGCCCTGCATCAATCCCAAACTTTTCCCAATAGCCCTGCATCAATTCCAAACTAATCCCTCCTCTGCCCCACTCTCTGCCCATAGCCCTGCATCATTCCCAAACTAACCCCACTGCCACGTTCTCTCCCCATAGCCCTGGGAGTGTTTGATGGGACAGTGTAGAGGGAGCATTACTATATATATCTAACCCGTGCAGCACCTGCCTTGGGAATGTTTGATGGGACAGTGTAGAGGGAGCTTTTTGTCTGTATCTAGCCCGTGCGGTACCTGCCTTGGGAGTGTTTGATGGGACAGTGCAGAGGGAGCATTACTTTATATCTAACCCGTGCCGTACCTGCCTTGGGAGTGTTTGATGGGACAGCGTAGAGGGAGCTTTACTCTGTATCTAACCCGTGCAGTACCTGCCTTGGGAGTGTTTGATGGGACAGTGTAGAGGGAGCTTCACTCTGTATCTAACCCGTGTTGTTCCTGCCCTGGGAGTTTTTGATGGGCTGGTTTAAAGAGAGCTTTACTCTATCGATTCTGTAGCAAACCTTGATAGATTGCAAGTCCGGGGATTCAGCGCATACACAGCGCAGGCAGAAACACGGAACTTGCGGGGCCTCTACCAAGGCCTAAGTCGTTGCTCCGGAGACCATGATTTCAGGGCCATTATCTTTGTTTGATGTAATCCTTCATTCCTGTGTATAAGACAGTGAGTCTCACGGCCTAAAATTCATTCAAATCTCAGTAAGAATACCCAGAACAGACTTTCATTGTCTTTTATTTGCTTCATTTTTCTAAGGTGTACCCAGATATCTGCAGACCAACATTCATCCGCATGTGAATCCCTCCTCTGCATTTAAATCAAATCACGGTAACACTTTTATTTAATCTACCGCGGTTCAGTATTGAAATATACCAGGAGATCCAGGCACGTTTTGATAAAGCAGATTAACAATGAGTTCAGTGGGGAAATTTAGCAAACAACAGGCCGATTTTAATATGATAAGGCAGGATCTGTCCAAAGTGGACTGGGAACAGCTACTTGACAACCCTCTGTCTCAGTCCGAAACTAATCCCACTGCCGTGCTCTCTCCCGATAGCCCTGTATCAATCTCCAAACTAATCCCACTGCCCTGCTTTCTCCCCATAGCCCTGTATCAATCACAAACTATTTCCACTGCCCCGCTCTCTCCCCATAGCCCTGTATCAATCCCCAACGTAAGCCCACTGCCCGCTTTCTCCCCGTAGCCCTGTATCAGACCACAACCTAATCCCACTGCCCGCTTTCTCCCCATAGCCCTGTGTTATATCCAAACAAATCCCACTGCCCGCTTTCTCCCCATAGCCCTGTGTTATATCCAAACTAATCCCACTGCCCCGCTTTCTCCCCATAGCCCTGTGTTATATCCAAACTAATCCCACTGCCCCGCTTTCTCCCCATAGCCCTGTATCAATCCCCAAATTAATCCCACTGCCCCGCTTTCTCCCCATAGCCCTGTATCAATCCCAAACAAATCCCACTGCCCCGCTCTCTCCCCATAGCCCTGTATCAATCCCCAACGTAAGTCCACTGCCCTGCTTTCTCCCCATAGCCGTGTTATATCCAAACAAATCCCACTGCCCCGCTCTCTCCCCATAGCCCTGTATCAATCCCCAACGTAAGCCCACTGCCCCGCTCTCTCCCCATAGCCCTGTGTTATGTCCAAACTAATCCCACTGCACCGCTCTCTCCCCATAGCCCTGTATCAATCCCCAACTTAAGCCCACTGCTCCGCTTTCTCCCCATAGCCCTGTGTTATGTCCAAACTAATCCCACTGCACCGCTCTCTCCCCATAGCCCTGTATCAATCCCAAACTAATCCCACTGCCCCGCTCTCTCCTCTCGCCCTGTATCAATCACAAACTAATCCCACTGCCCCGCTCACTCCCCACAGCCCTGTATCAATCACAAACAAATCACACTGCCCCGCTCACTCCCCATAGCCCTGTATCAATCACAAACTAATCACACTGCCCCGCTCACTCCCCATAGCCCTGTATCAATCCGCAAACTAATCACACTGCCCCGCTCACTCCCCATAGCCCTGTATCAATCCCAAACTAATCCCAGTGCCCCGCTCACTCCCGATATCCCTGTATCAATCCCAAACTAATCCCAAAGCCCCACTCTCTCCCCATAGCCCTGTATCAATCCCAAACTAATCACACTGCCCCGATCTCTCCCGATAGCCCTGTATCAATCCCAAACTATTCCCAATGCCTCGCTCGCTCCCGATAACCCCGTATCAATCCCAAACTAATCCCACTGCCCCGCTCACTCCTCAGAGCCCTGTATCAATCCACAAACTAATCCCACTCCCCTGCTCTCTCCCCATAGCCCTGTATCAATCCCAAACTAATCCCACTGCCCCGCTCTATCCCCATAGCCCTGTATCAATCCCCAAACTAATCCCACTCCCCTGCTCTCCACCCATACCCTGTATCAATCCACAAACTAATCCCACTGCCCTGCTGACTCCCCATAGCCCTGCATCAATCCCCAAACTAATCCCACTGCCCCACTCTCTCCCGATTGCCCTGCATCAATCCCAAACTAATCACACTGCCCCGCTCTCTCCCCATAGCCCTGTATCAATCCCCAAACTAATCCCACTGCCCTGCTGACTCCCCATAGCCCTGTATCAATCCCCAAACTAATCCCACTGCCCCACTCTCTCCCGATTGCCCTGCATCAATCCCAAACTAATCCCACTGCCCTACTGACTCCCCATAGCCCTGTATCAATCCCCAAACTAATCCCACTGCCCCACTCTCTCCCGATTGCCCTGCATCAATCCCAAACTAATCACACTGCCGCGCTCTCTTCCCATAGTCCTGCATCAATCCCAACCTAATCCAACTGCCCCGCTCTCTCCCGATTGCCCTGTATCAATCCCAAACTAATCACACAGCCCCGCTCTCTCCCCATAGCCCTGTATCAGTCCCCAAACTAATCCCACTGCCCCGCTCACTCCCCATAGCCCTGTATCATTCCCAAACTAATCCCAGTGCCCCGCTCACTCCCGATAGCCCTGTATCAATGCCCCGCTCTCTCCCCATAGCCGTTTCAATCCCCAAACTAATCCCACTGCCCCGCTCTCTCCCCATAGCCTTGTATCAATCCCAAACTAATCCCACTGCCCCGCTCTCTCCCCATAGCCCTGTATCAATCCCAAACTAATCCCACTGCCCTGCTCTCTCCCCATAGCCCTGTATCAATCTCAAAATAATCCCACTGCCCCGCTCTATCCCCATAGCCCTGTATCAATCCCCAAACTAATCCCACTGCCCCGCTCACTCCCCATAGCCCTGTATCATTCCCAAACTAATCCCAGTGCCCCGCTCACTCCCGATAGCCCTGTATCAATCCCAAACTAATCCCACTGCCCTGCTCTCTCCCCATAGCCCTGTATCAATCTCAAAATAATCCCACTGCCCCGCTCTCTCCCCATAGCCCTGTATCAATCCCCAAACTAATCCCACTGCCCCGCTCTCCCCCCATAGCCCTACATCAATCCTAAACTAATCCCACTGCCGCGCTCTCGTCCCATAGTCCTGCATCAATCCCAAACTAATCACACTGACCCGCTCTCTCCCCAGAGCCCTGTATCAATCCTCAAAACTAATCCCACTGCCCCGCTTTCTCCCCATAGCCCTGTATCAATCCCCAACGTAAGTCCACTGCCCTGCTTTCTCCCCATAGCCGTGTTATATCCAAACAAATCCCACTGCCCCGCTCTCTCCCCATAGCCCTGTATCAATCCCCAACGTAAGCCCACTGCCCCGCTCTCTCCCCATAGCCCTGTGTTATGTCCAAACTAATCCCACTGCACCGCTCTCTCCCCATAGCCCTGTATCAATCCCCAACGTAAGCCCACTGCTCCGCTTTCTCCCCATAGCCCTGTGTTATGTCCAAACTAATCCCATTGCACCGCTCTCTCCCCATAGCCCTGTATCAATCCCAAACTAATCCCACTGCCCCGCTCTCTCCTCTCACCCTGTATCAATCACAAACTAATCCCACTGCCCCGCTCACTCCCCATAGCCCTGTATCAATCCCAAACGATTCCCACTGCCCCGCTCTCTCCCGATTGCCCTGTATCAATCCCAAACTAATCCCACTCCACCGCTCTCTCCTCTAGCCCTGTATCAATCACAAACTAATCCCACTGCCCCGCTCACTCCCCATAGCCCTGTATCAATCCGCAAACTAATCACACTGCCCCGCTCACTCCCCATAGCCCTGTATCAATCCCAAACTAATCCCAAAGCCCCACTCTCTCCCCATAGCCCTGTATCAGTCCCAAACTAATCACACTGCCCCGATCTCTCCCAATAGCCCTGTATCAATCCCAAACTATTCCCAATGCTTCGCTCGCTCCCCATAGTCCTGCATCAATCCCAAACTAATCCCACCGCCCCCGTCTCTCCCCAAAGCCCTGTATCAATCCCTAACTAATCACACTGCCCCGCTCTCTGCCCATAGCCCTGCATCAATCGCAAACTAATACCACTGCCCCCGTCTCTCCCCAAAGCCCTGTATCAATCCCTAACTAATCACACTGCCCCGCTCTCTCCCCATAGTCCTGCATCAATCGCAAACTAATACCACTGCCCCGCTCTTTCCCCATAGCCCTGTATCAATCCCCAAACTAATCCCACTGCCCCAATCTCTCCGCATAGCCCTGTATCAATCCCAAACTATTCCCAATGCCTCGCTCGCTCCCGATAACCCTGTATCAATCCCAAACTAACCAGACTGCCCTGCACTCACCCCATAGCCCTGTATCAATCCCCAAACTAATCCCACTGCCCCGCTTTCTCCCCACAGCCCTGTATCAATCCCAAACAAATCCCACTGCCCCGCTCTCTCCCCATAGCCCTGTATCAATCCCCAACGTAAGTCCACTGCCCTGCTTTCTCCCCATAGCCGTGTTATATCCAAACAAATCCCACTGCACCGCTCTCTCCCCATAGCCCTGTATCAATCCCCAACGTAAGCCCACTGCCCCGCTCTCTCCCCATAGCCCTGTGTTATGTCCAAACTAATCCCACTGCACCGCTCTCTCCCCATAGCCCTGTATCAATCCCCAACATAAGCCCACTGCTCCGCTTTCTCCCCATAGCCCTGTGTTATGTCCAAACTAATCCCACTGCACCGCTCTCTCCCCATAGCCCTGTATCAATCCCAAACTAATCCCACTGCCCCGCTCTCTCCTCTCGCCCTGTATCAATCACAAACTAATCCCACTGCCCCGCTCACTCCCCATAGCCCTGTATCAATCCCAAACGATTCCCACTGCCCCGCTCTCTCCCGATTGCCCTGTATCAATCCCAAACTAATCACACTGCCCCGCTCTCTCCCCATAGCCCTGTATCAATCCCCAAACTAATCCCAATGCCCCGATCTCTCCCCATAGCCCTGCATCAATCCCCAAACTAATCCCACTGCCCCGATCTCTCCGCACAGCCCTGTATCAATCCCAAACTAATCCCAAAGCCCCGCTCTCTCCCCATAGCCTTGTATCAATCCCAAACTAATCCCACTGCCCCGCTCTCTCCCCATAGCCCTGTATCAATCCCAAACTAATCCCACTGCCCTGCTCTCTCCCCATAGCCCTGTATCAATCCCAAAATAATCCCACTGCCCCGCTCTATCCTCATAGCCCTGCATCAATCCCCAAACTAATCCCACTCCCCTGCTCTCCCCCATACCCTGTATCTCTCCCCAAAACTAATCCCACTGCCCCGCTCTCTCCCCATAGCCCTTTATCAATCCCAAACTAATCCAACTGCCTCGCTCGCTCCCGATAACCCTGTATCAATCCCAAACTAATCAGACTGCCCTGCTCTCACCCCATAGCCCTGTATCAATCCCCAAACTAATCCCACTGCCCCGCGATCTTCCCATAGCCCTGTATCAATCCCCAAACTAATCCCACTGCCCCGCTCTCTCCCGATTGCCCAGTATCAATCCCAAATTAATCCCACTGCCCCGCACTCTCCCCATAGCCTTGTATCAATCCCAAACAAATCACACTGCCCCGCTCTCACCCCATAGCCCTGTATCAATTACCAAACTAATCCCACTGCCCCGCTCTCTCCCCATAGCCCTGTATCAATCCCAAACTAATCCCACTGCCCCGCTCTCTCCCCATAGCCCTGTATCAATCTCAAACTAATCCCTCTGCCCCGATCTCTCCCGATAGCCCTGTATCAATCGCAAGCTAATCCCACTGCCCCGCTCTCTCCCCATAGCCCTGTATCAATCTCAAACTAATCCCACTGCTCCGATCCCTCCCGATAGCCCTGTATCAATCCCAAACTAATCCCACTGCCCCGCTCTCTCCATAGCCCTGTATCAATCCCAAACTAATCCCAATGCCCCGCTCTCTCCCCATAGCCCTGTATCAATCCCAAACTAATCCCACTGCCCCGCTCTCTCCCCATAGCCCTGTATCAATCCCAAACTAATCCCACTGCCCTGCTCTCTCCCCATAGCCCTGTATCAATCCCAAACTAATCACACTGCCCCGATCTCTCCCGATAGCCCTGTATCAATCCCAAACTATTCCCAATGCCTCGCTCGCTCCCGATAACCCTATATCAATCCCAAACTAATCAGACTGCCCTGCTCTCACCCCATAGCCCTGTATCAATCCCCAAACTAATCCCACTGCCCCGCGCTCTTCCCATAGCCCTGTATCAATCCCCAAACTAATCCCACTGCCCCGCTCTCTCCCGATTGCCCTGTATCAATCCCAACCTAATCCTACTGCCTCGCTTTCCCCCCATAGCTCTGTCTTGATCCCAAACTAATCCCACTGCCCTGCTCTCCCCCCATAGCCCTGAATCAATCCCAAACTAATCCCACTGCCCCACTCTCTCCCCATAGCCCTGCATCAATCCCAAACTTTTCCCAATAGCCCTGCTTCAATTCCAAACTAATCCCTCCTCTGCCCCACTCTCTGCCCATAGCCCTGCATCATTCCCAAACTAACCCCACTGCCACGCTCTCTCCCCATAGCCCTGGGAGTGTTTGATGGGACAGTGTAGAGGGAGCATTACTATATATATCTAACCCGTGCAGCACCTGCCTTGGGAATGTTTGATGGGACAGTGTAGAGGGAGCATTACTCTGTATCTAACCCGTGCTGTACCTGCCTTGGGAGTGTTTGATGGGACAGCGTAGAGGGAGCATTACTCTGTATCTAACCCGTGCTGTACCTGCCTTGGGAGTGTTTGATGGGACAGTGTAGAGGGAGCTTTTTGCCTGTATCTAACCCGTGCGGTACCTGCCTTGGGAGTGTTTGATGGGACAGTGTAGAGGGAGCATTACTCTGTATCTAACCCGTGCTGTACCTGCCTTGGGAGTGTTTGATGGGACAGCGTAGAGGGAGCTTTACTCTGTATCTAACCCGTGCAGTACCTGCCTTGGGAGTGTTTGATGGGACAGTGTAGAGGGAGCTTCACTCTGTATCTAACCCGTGTTGTTCCTGCCCTGGGAGTTTTTGATGGGCTGGTTTAAAGAGAGCTTTACTCTATCGATTCTGTAGCAAACCTTGATAGATTGCAAGTCCGGGGATTCAGCGCATACACAGCGCAGGCAGAAACACGGAACTTGCGGGGCCTCTACCAAGGCCTAAGTCGTTGGTAAGGAGACCATGATTTCAGGGCCATTATCTTTGTTTGATGTAATCCTTCACTCCTGTGTATAAGACAGTGAGTCTCACGGCCTAAAATTCATTCAAATCTCAGTAAGAATACCCAGAACAGACTTTAATTGTCTTTTATTTGCTTCGTTTTTCTAAGGTGTACCCAGATATCTGCAGACCAACATTCATCCGCATGTGAATCCCTCCTCTGCATTTAAATCAAATCACGGTAACACTTTTATTTAATCTACCGAGGTTGAGTATTGAAATATACCAGGAGATCCAGGCACGTTTTGATAAAGCAGATTAACAATGAGTTCAGTGGGGATATTTAGCAAACAACAGGCCGATTTTAATATGATAAGGCAGGATCTGTCCAAAGTGGACTGGGAACAGCTACTTGACAACCCTCTGTCTCAGTCCCAAACTAATCCCACTGCCCTGCTCTCTCCTGTTAGCCCTTTATCAATCGCCAACCTAATCCCACTGCCCCGCTCTCTCCCCATAGCCCTGCATCAGTCCCCAACCTAATCCCACTGCCGCGCTCTCTCCCGATAGCCTTGTATCAATCTCCAAACTAATCCCACTGCCCTGCTTTCTCCCCATAGCCCTGTATCAATCACAAACTATTTCCACTGCCCTGCTCTCTCCCCATAGCCCTGTATCAATCCCCAATGTAAGCACACTGCCCGCTTTCTCCCCATAGCCCTGTGTTATATCCAAACAAATCCCACTGCCCGCTTTCTCCCCATAGCCCTGTGTTATATCCAAACTAATCCCACTGCCCCGCTTTCTCCCCATAGCCCTGTATCAATCCCCAAATTAATCCCACTGCCCCGCTTTCTCCCCATAGCCCTGTATCAATCCCAAACAAATCCCACTGCCCCGCTCTCTCCCCATAGCCCTGTATCAATCCCCAACGTAAGTCCACTGCCCTGCTTTCTCCCCATAGCCTTGTGTTATATCCAAACAAATCCCACTGCCCCGCTCTCTCCCCACAGCCCTGTTTCAATCCCCAACGTAAGCCCACTGCCCCGCTTTCTCCCCATAGCGCTGTGTTATATCCAAACTAATCCCACTGCACCGCTCTCTCCCCATAGCCCTGTATCAATCCCAAACTAATCCCACTGCCCAGCTCTCTCCTCTAGCCCTGTATCAATCACAAACTAATCCCACTGCCACGCTCACTCACCATAGCCCCGGATCAATCCCACGCTTGTCCCGCTCCTGATCACTATCCAGTGACCTCTGTGTTAGTGAGAGGGGAAATCAGCCAGGGTTCCTGCTCCTCATCACTGCCCAGTGACCCCTGGGTTAGAGCGAGAAGGAAATCAGCCAGGGTTCCTGCTCCTGATCACTGCCCAGTGACCCCTGGTTAGAGAGAGAGGGGAAATCAGCGAGGGTTCATGCTCCTGATCACACTCCAGTGACCCCTGGGTTAGAGAGACAGATGAAATCAGCCAGGGTTCGTGCTCCTGATCACTGTCCAGTGACCCCTGGGTTAAAGAGAGAGGTGAAATTAGCCAGGGTTCCTGCTCCTGATTACAGTCCAGTGAACCCTGGGTTAGAGAGAGAGGAAATCAGCCAGGGTTCCTGCTCCTGATCACTGCCCAGTCACCTCTGGGTTAGAGAGAGGGGAAATCAGCCAGGGTGCCTGCTCCTGATCACTATCCAGTGACCCCTGAGTTAGAGAGAGGGGAAATCAGCCAGGGTTCCTGCTCCTGATCACTATCCAGTGACCCCTGGGTTAGAGAGAGAGGGAAATCAGCCAGGGTTCATGCTCCTGATCACTATCCAGTGACCCCTGGGTTAGAGAGAGGGGAAATCAGCCAGGGTTCCTGCTCCTGATCACAGTCCAGTGACCCCTGAGTTAGAGAGAGGAGGAAATCAGCCAGGGTTCCTGCTCCTGATCACTATCCAGTGACCCCTGGGTTAGAGAGAAGGGAAATCAGCCTGGGTTCCTGCTCCTGATCACTGCCCAGTGACCCCTGGGTTAGAGAGAGAGGGAAATCAGCCAGGGTTCATGCTCCTGATCACTATCCAGTGACCCCTGGGTTAGAGAGAGGGGAAATCAGCCTGGGTTCCTGCTCCTGATCACTGCCCAGTGACCCCTGGGTTAGAGAGAGAGGGGAAATCAGCCAGGGTTCCTGCTCCTGATCACAGTCCAGTGACCCCTGGGTTAGAGAGACAGGTGAAATCAGCCAGGGTTCCTGCTCCTGATCACAGTCCAGTGACGCCTGGGTTAGAGAGAGAGGGGAAATCAGCCAGGGTTCATGCTCCTGATCACTATCCAGTGACCCCTGAGTTAGAGAAAGGGGAAATCAGCCAGGGTTCCTGCTCCTGATCACTGCCCAGTGACCCCTGGGTTAGAGAGAGGGGAAAATCAGCCAGGGTTCCTGCTCCTGATCATTGTCCAGTGACCCCTGGGTTAGAGAGAGAGGGAAATCAGCCAGGGTCATTTAAATCATGTTGCGAGAAAGGGAAATAGTTTGTGCCCCCGTTTGTACCTCAGAGTCTTAGAGACGGAGGGAACGGCAACAGAAAAAGAGGAAACAACATCTCCAAAAACTGATCCCAACTCATCGCCAAGGCTGGGGATAGATAACCTCGCCGCCTTCTTAGGAAGTTTAACCACTTTATTCACTTTCTGATTGGAGCTCCGTTTGGAATTAGACTTTATTTTGTCAGATGTTTAACGACAGCATTGAAGGGGGAAGGAGAAACTTGGAGCAACTTCTTGTGTCAAAGCTGCAGTGAGACTTGAATGAATTTAAAGATTTTTAATGAACTTTTCACCAAAAATGAGTGTAAAAAACACTTTTTCCCCCTAAGTTTCGAACATGATTTTGGAAGAGACTGAAGCAAAAGCCAATTTTCCCCTCACCTAAACAAGTTTCAACCAGGTCTTGCAGTCCAAACGCTTTTAAAGAGCTCTGAAATGGTTAAAATGTTTTCAAATTGAAATATCTCAAGATTTGATTTTGAGTGATTGACTGAAGTGAGTAGCTTTACACAAACATGCAACCATGGTGTTGAGGAGGGGGAAGGTAGGGGAGGATTTGTAGGAGTTACATATTACTTTTTAATTACTTTTTAAAAATGTACCATTAAGACATTTAGGAAGAGAACCAAGAAAGGGGAAAAACACAAACCATTTTATAATGTCTGTCGTTCGATAGTCCTAACAAGTCGCAGGAATAACGTAAATATAGATTTCCTCTTAAACATTTAGTGGAGTGTTAATTGAAGCAAGAGTTATGTAATGATGTATAAAAATTGCAGGAAGCTACTTTAGAAGAAACCACTCTTTGTTTATTGAGAGAGACACAGAAAATACTTTGATTAAAGTGATAACGTACAATTCGATTTGGTTTGAATGTTTGAAATAGGAGATTAAAATTTGTGAGTATAATGAAGTTTGTTTCCTGCTTTTAATTGCGAAGTACCTAAAATAATTCAACACTCCTTGTGACAAGAGCAGGGATTAATATTGTGGAGAATGTTTGAGAGAAAAACATTAGAAGCGAAATTGGTAAATTATAAATCTTTACGTCAACATATCAGTAAACATTTGCAAGTCAGTCTGACTGGTTTTGCTGTCCAGGAAGAAAAACAAGTGTTTATTTCTGTTAAGTCATAGCTTTGCCTGCTTTTTTTGTTTATAATTCAGTGACACAAATTGTGTGTATATTTGTAAATTGTAAAATAACAGCAATAAATCACATTTCTGTGACATTCTTTCTGTCTTAAACGATTCAATTTGTGCCTCGGAATCTAGAAGCTTCTTTACCTGAACGGTTTGAATGGTTAAAGTTGATCTCAGCTATCAAAAGCTGTTTGCGACATTCCTGTATTGTGGAACAGTGTGATGTCTTTGCAGAGACAGGAATTCGCATTGTTGAATGGAGGTTTTTCTGATCTGTTGCATCCTGTGTAGATCAGAAACAGGTAAAGATGTTCATAGTAAACAGCCAGTAAACAGCCCAAGACAATGAAATGCTAAAACAATGTCTGGCCAAGGTCAGAGACTTCAAGCACAGGACATGTGGAATATACAAAACCCCATAGCCCTGTATCAATCCCAAACTAATCACACTGCCCCGCTCTCTCCCCCATACCCTGTATCAATCCCCAAACTAATCCCACTGCCCCGCTCTCTCCCCATACCCTGTATCAATCCCCAAACTAATCCCACTGCCCTGCTGACTCCCCATACCCTGTATCAATCCCCAATCTAATCCCACTGCCCCGCTCTCTCCCCATACCCTGTATCAATCCCCAAACTAATCCCACTGCCCCGCTCTCTCCCCATAGCCCTGTATCAATCCCAAACTAATCCCACTGCCCCGCTCTCTCCCCATACCCTGTATCAATCCCCAAACTAATCCCACTGCCCCGCTCTCTCCCCATACCCTGTATCAATCCCCAATCTAATCCCACTGCCCTGCTCTCTCCCCATAGCCCTGTATCAATCCCAAACTAATCCCACTGCCCCGCTCTCTCCCCATAGCCCTGTATCAATCCCCAAACTAATCCCACTCCCCTGCTCTCTCCCCATACCCTGTATCAATCCCCAAACTAATCCCACTGCCCTGCTGACTCCCCATAGCCCTGTATCAATCCCCAAACTAATCCCACTGCCCCACTCTCTCCCGATTGCCCTGCATCAATCCCAAACTAATCACACTCCCCCGCTCTCTCCCCATAGCCCTCTATCAATCCCCAAACTAATCCCACTGCCCCGCTCTCTCCCCATAGCCCTGTATCAATCCCAAAACTAATCCCACTGCCCAGCTCTCCCCCCATAGCCCTACATCAATCCTAATCTAATCCCACTGCCGCGCTCTCTTCCCATAGTCCTGCATCAATCCCAAACTAATCACACTGCCCCGCTCTCTCCCCATAGCCCTGTATCAATCCCCAAAACTAATCCCACTGTACCGCTCTCTCCCCATAGCCCTTTATCAATCCCAACCTAATCCAACTGCCTCGCTCGCTCCCCATAGCCCTGTATCAATCCCAAACTAATCCCAGTGCCCCGCTCACTCCCGATAGCCCTGTATCAATCCAAAACTAATCCCACTGCCCTGCTCTCTCCCCACAGCCCTGTATCAATCCCAAACTTATCACATTGCCCCGATCTCTCCCGATAGCCCTGTATCAATCCCAAACTATTCCCAATGCCTCGCTCGCTCCCGATAACCCTGTATCAATCCCAAACTAATCAGACTGCCCTGCTCTCACCCCATAGCCCTGTATCAATCCCCAAACTAATCCCACTGCCCCGCGCTCTCCCCATAGCCCTGTATCAATCCCCAAACTAATCCCACTGCCCCGCTCTCTCCCGATTGCCCTGTATCAATCCCAAACTAATCACACTGCCCCGCTCTCTCCCCATAGCCCTGTATCAATCCCGAAACTAATCCCACTGCCCCGATCTCTCCGCATAGCCCTGTATCAATCCCAAACTAATCCCAAAGCCCCACTCTCTCCCCATAGCCCTGTATCAATCCCAAACTAATCACACTGCCCCAATCTCTCCCGCTAGGCCGGTATCAATCCCAAACTATTCCCAATGCCTCGCTCGCTCCCGATAACCCTGTATCAATCCCAAACTAATCAGACTGCCCTGCACTCACCCCATAGACTTGTATCAATCCCCAAACTAATACCACAGCCCCGCGCTCTCCCGATAGCCCTGTCTCAATCCCCAAACTAATCCCACTGCCCCACTCCCTCCCGATTGCCCTGTCTCAATCCCCAAACTAATCCCACTGCCCCGCTCTCTCCCGATTGCCCTGTATCAATCCCAAACTAATCACACTGCCCCGCTCTCTCCCCATAACCCTGTGTCAATCCCCAAACTAATCCCACTGCCCCACTCTCTCCCCATAGCCCTGTATCAATCCCCAAACTAATCCCACTGCCTCACTCTCCCCCCATAGCCCTACATCAATCCTAAACTAATCCCACTGCCGCGCTCTCTTCCCATAGTCCTGCATCAATCCCAAACTAATCACACAGCCCCGCTCTCTCCCCATAGCCCTGTATCAATCCCCAAAACTAATCCCACTGCCTCGCTCTCTCCCCATAGCCCTGTATCAGTCCCAAAATAATCCCACTGCCCCACTCTATCCCCATAGCCCTGTATCAATCCCCAAACTAATCCCACTCCCCTGCTCTCTCCCCAAACCCTGTATCAATCCCCAAACTAATCCCACTGCCCTGCTGACTCCCCATAGCCCTGTATCAATCCCCAAACTAATCCCACTGCCCCGCTCTCTCCCGATTGCCCTGTATCAATCCAAAACTAATCACACTGCCCCGCTCTATCCCCATTGCCCTGTATCAATCCCCAAACTAATCCCACTGCCTCGCTCTCTCCCCATAGCCCTGTATCAATCCACAAACTAATCCCACTGCCCCGCGCTCTCCCGATAGCCCTACATCAATCCCCAAACTAATCCCACTGCCCCGCTCTCTCCTGATTGCCCTGTATCAATCCCTAACTAATCACACTGCCCCGCTCTCTCCCCATAGCCCTGCATCAATCGCAAACTAATACCACTGCCCCCGTCTCTCCCCAAAGCCCTGTATCAATCCCTAACTAATCACACTGCCCCGCTCTCTCCCCATAGTCCTGCATCAATCGCAAACTAATACCACTGCCCCGCTCTTTCCCCATAGCCCTGTATCAATCCCCAAACTAATCCCACTGCCCCAATCTCTCCGCATAGCCCTGTATCAATCCCAAACTAATCAGACTGCCCTGCACTCACCCCATAGCCCTGTATCAATCCCCACACTAATCCCACTGCCCCGCGCTCTCCCCATAGCCCTGTATCAATCCCCAAGCTAATCCCACTGCCCCGCTCTCTCCCGATTGCACTGTATCAATCCCAAACTAATCCCACTGCCCCGCTCTCTCCCCATAGCCATGTATCAATCCCAAACTAATCCCACTGCCCCGCTCTCTCCCCATAGCCCTGTATCAATCCAAAACTAATCCCAAAGCCCCACTCTCTCCCCATAGTCCTGTATCAATCCCAAACTAATCCCAATGCCCCGCTCTCTCCCCATAGCCCTGTTTCAATCCCCAAACTAATCCCACTGCCCCGCTCTCTCCCCATAGCCTTGTATCAAACCCAAACTAATCCCACTGCCCCGCTCTATCCCCATAGCCCTGTATCAATCCCCAAACTAATCCCACTGCCTCACTCTCCCCCCATAGCCCTACATCAATCCTAAACTAATCCCACTGCCGCGCTCTCTTCCCATAGTCCTGCATCAATCCCAAACTAATCACACAGCCCCGCTCTCTCCCCATAGCCCTGTATCAATCCCCAAAACTAATCCCACTGCCTCGCTCTCTCCCCATAGCCCTGTATCAGTCCCAAAATAATCCCACTGCCCTGCTCTATCCCCATAGCCCTGTATCAATCCCCAAACTAATCCCACTCCCCTGCTCTCTCCCCAAACCCTGTATCAATCCCCAAACTAATCCCACTGCCCTGCTGACTCCCCATAGCCCTGTATCAATCCCCAAACTAATCCCACTGCCCCGCTCTCTCCCGATTGCCCTGTATCAATCCAAAACTAATCACACTGCCCCGCTCTATCCCCATAGCCCTGTATCAATCCCCAAACTAATCCCACTGCCCCGCTCTCTCCCCATAGCCCTGTATCAATCCACAAACTAATCCCACTGCCCCGCGCTCTCCCGATAGCCCTACATCAATCCCCAAACTAATCCCACTGCCCCGCTCTCTCCTGATTGCCCTGTATCAATCCCTAACTAATCACACTGCCCCGCTCTCTCCCCATAGCCCTGCATCAATCGCAAACTAATACCACTGCCCCCGTCTCTCCCCAAAGCCCTGTATCAATCCCTAACTAATCACACTGCCCCGCTCTCTCCCCATAGTCCTGCATCAATCGCAAACTAATACCACTGCCCCGCTCTTTCCCCATAGCCCTGTATCAATCCCCAAACTAATCCCACTGCCCCAATCTCTCCGCATAGCCCTGTATCAATCCCAAACTATTCCCAATGCCTCGCTCGCTCCCGATAACCCTGTATCAATCCCAAACTAATCAGACTGCCCTGCACTCACCCCATAGCCCTGTATCAATCCCCAAACTAATCCCACTGCCCCGCGCTCTCCCCATAGCCCTGTATCAATCCCCAAGCTAATCCCACTGCCCCGCTCTCTCCCGATTGCACTGTATCAATCCCAAACTAATCCCACTGCCCCGCTCTCTCCCCATAGCCCTGTATCAATCCCCAAACTAATCCCACTGCCCCGCTCTCTCCCCATAGCCCTGTATCAATCCAAAACTAATCCCAAAGCCCCACTCTCTCCCCAGTCCTGTATCAATCCCAAACTAATCCCAATGCCCCGCTCTCTCCCCATAGCCCTGTTTCAATCCCCAAACTAATCCCACTGCCCCGCTCTCTCCCCATAGCCTTGTATCAAACCCAAACTAATCCCACTGCCCCGCTCTATCCCCATAGCCCTGTATCAATCCCCAAACTAATCCCACTCCCCTGCTCTCTCCCCATACCCTGTATCAATCCCCAAACTAATCCCACTGCCCCGCTCGCTCCCCATAGCCTGTATCAATCCCAAAACTAATCCCACTGCCCCGCTCTCCCCCCATAGCCCTACATCAATCCTAAACTAATCCCACTGCCGCGCTCTCTTCCCATAGTCCTGCATCAATCCCAAACTAATGAGACTGCCCTGCTCTCACCCCATAGCCCTGTATCAATCCCCAAACTAATCCCACTGCCCCGCTCTCTCCCGATTGCCCTGTATCAATCCCCAAACTAATCCCACTGCCCCGCTCTCTCCCCATAGCCCTGTATCAATCCCAAATTAATCCCACTGCTACGCACTCTCCCCATAGCCTTGTATCAATCCCAAACAAATCACACTGCCCCACTCTCACCCCATAGCCCTGTATCAATTACCAAACTAATCCCACTGCCCCGCTCTCTCCCCATAGCCCTGTATCAATCCCAAACTAATCCCACTGCCACGCTCTCTCCCCATAGCCCTGTATCAATCTCAAACTAATCCCACTGCCCCGCTCTCTCCCCATAGCCCTGTATCAATCTCAAACTAATCCCACTGCCCCGTTCTCTCCCGATAGCCCTGTATCAATCCCAAACTAATCCCACTTCCCCGCTCTCTCCATAGCCCTGTATCAATCCCCAAACTAATGAAACTGCCTCGCTCTCTCCCCATAGCCCTGTATCAATCCCCAAACTAATCCCACTGCCCCGCTCTCTCCCCATAGCCCTGTATCAATCCGCAAACTAATCCCACTGCCCCGCTCACTCCCCATAGCCCTGTATCAATCCCAAACTAATCCCAGTGCCCCGCTCACTCCCGATAGCCCTGTATCAATCCAAAACTAATCCCAAAGCCCCACTCTCTCCCCATAGTCCTGTATCAATCCCAAACTAATCCCAATGCCCCGCTCTCTCCCCATAGCCCTGTATCAATCCCAAACTAATCCCACTGCCCTGCTCTCTCCCCATAGCCCTGTATCAATCCCAAACTAATCACACTGCCCCGATCTCTCCCGATAGCCCTGTATCAATCCCAAACTATTCCCAATGCCTCGCTCGCTCCCGATAACCCTGTATCAATGCCAAACTAATCAGGCTGCCCTGCTCTCACCCCATAGCCCTGAATCAATCCCCAAACTAATCCCACTGCCCCGCGCTCTTCCCATAGCCCTGTATCAATCCCCAAACTAATCCCACTGTCCCGCTCTCTCCCGATTGCCCTGTATCAATCCCAAACTAATCACACTGCCCCGCTCTCTCCCCATAGCCCTGTATCAATCCCCTAACTAATCCCACTGCCCCGATCTCTCCGCATAGCCCTGTATCAATCCCAAACTAATCCCAAAGCCCCACTCTCTCCCCATAGCCCTGTATCAATCCCAAACTAATCACACTGCCCCAATCTCTCCCGCTTGCCAGGTATCAATCCCAAACTATTCCCAATGCCTCGCTCGCTCCCGATAACCCTGTATCAATCCCAAACTAATCAGACTGCCCTGCACTCACCCCATAGCCCTGTATCAATCCCCAAAACTAATCCCACTGTACCGCTCTCTCCCCATAGCCCTTTATCAATCCCAACCTAATCCAACTGCCTCGCTCGCTCCCGATAACCCTGTATCAATCCCAAACTAATCAGACTGCCCTGCTCTCACCCCATAGCCCTGTATCAATCACCAAACTAATCCCACTGCCCCGCTCTCTCCCGATTGCCCTGTATGAATCCCAAACTAATCAAACTGCCCCGCTCTCTCCCCATAGCCCTGTATCAATCCCAAAACTAATCCCACTGCCCCGCTCTCTCCCCATAGCCCTGTACCAATCCGCAAACTAATCCCACTGCCCCGCTCACTCCCCATAGCCCTGTATCAATCCCAAACTAATCCCAGTGCCCCGCTCACTCCCGATAGCCCTGTATCAATCCAAAACTAATCCCACTGCCCTGCTCTCTCCCCATAGCCCTGTATCAATCCCAAACTAATCACATTGCCCCGATCTCTCCCGATAGCCCTGTATCAATCCCAAACTATTCCCAATGCCTCGCTCGCTCCCGATAACCCTGTATCAATCCCAAACTAATCAGACTGCCCTGCTCTCACCCCATAGCCCTGTATCAATCCCCAAACTAATCCCACTGCCCCGCGCTCTTCCCATAGCCCTGTATCAATCCCCAAACTAATCCCACTGCCCCGCTCTCTCCCGATTGCCCTGTATCAATCCCAAACTAATCACACTGCCCCGCTCTCTCCCCATAGCCCTGTATCAATCCACAAACTAATCCCACTGCCCCGATCTCTCCGCATAGCCCTGTATCAATCCCAAACTAATCCCAAAGCCCCACTCTCTCCCCATAGCCCTGTATCAATCCCAAACTAATCACACTGCCCCAATCTCTCCCGCTAGGCCGGTATCAATCCCAAACTATTCCCAATGCCTCGCTCGCTCCCGATAACCCTGTATCAATCCCAAACTAATCAGACTGCCCTGCACTCACCCCATAGCCCTGTATCAATCCCCAAACTAATACCACAGCCCCGCGCTCTCCCGATAGCCCTGTCTCAATCCCCAAACTAATCCCACTGCCCCACTCCCTCCCGATTGCCCTGTATCAATCCCAAACTAATCACACTGCCCCGCTCTCTCCCCATAGCCCTGCATCAATCCCCAAACTAATCCCACTGCCCCGATCTCTCCGCATAGCCCTGTATCAATCCCAATCTAATCCCAAATCCCCACTCTCTCCCCATAGCCCTGTATCAATCCCAAACTAATCACACTGCCGCAATCTCTCCCGATAGCCCTGTATCAATCCCAAACTATTCCCAATGCCTCGCTCGCTCCCGATAACCCTATATCAATCCCAAACTAATCAGACTGCCCTGCACTCACCCCATAGCCCTGTATCAATCCCCAAACTAATCCCACTGCCCCGCGCTCTCCCGATAGCCCTGTCTCAATCCCCAAACTAATCCCACTGCCCCGCTCTCTCCCGATTGCCCTGTATCAATCCCAAACTAATCACACTGCCCCGCTCTCTCCCCATAGCCCTGTGTCAATCCCCAAACTAATCCCACTGCCCCACTCTCTCCCCATAGCCCTGTATCAATCCCAAACTAATCCCACTGCCACGCTCTCTCCCCATAGCCCTGTATCAATCCCAAACTAATCCCTCTGCCCCGATCTCTCCCCATAGCCCTGTATCAATCCCAAACTAATCCCACTGCCCCGCTCTCTCCCCATAGCCCTGTATCAATCTCAAACTAATCCCTCTGCCCCGATCTCTCCCGATAGCCCTGTATCAATCCCAAACTAATCCCACTGCCCCGCTCTCTCCCCATAGCCCTGTATCAATCTCAAACTAATCCCACTGCCCCGTTCTCTCCCGATAGCCCTGTATCAATCCCAAACTAATCCCAGTGCCCCGCTCTCTCCATAGCCCTGTATCAATCCCCAAACTAATCAAACTGCCTCGCTCTCTCCCCATAGCCCTGTATCAATCCCCAAACTAATCCCACTGCCCCGCTCTCTCCCCATAGCCCTGTATCAATCCGCAAACTAATCCCACTGCCCCGCTCACTCCCCATAGCCCTGTATCAATCCCAAACTAATCCCAGTGCCCCGCTCACTCCCGATAGCCCTGTATCAATCCAAAACTAATCCCAAAGCCCCACGCTCTCCCCATAGTCCTGTATCAATCCCAAACTAATCCCAATGCCCCGCTCTCTCCCCATAGCCCTGTATCAATCCCAAACTAATCAGACTGCCCTGCACTCACCCCATAGCCCTGTATCAATCCCCAAACTAATCCCACTGCCCTGCGCTCTCCCGATAGCCCTGTCTCAATCCCCAAACTAATCCCACTGCCCCGCTCTCTCCCGATTGCCCTGTATCAATCCCAAACTAATCACACTGCCCCGCTCTCTCCCCATAGCCCTGTGTCAATCCCCAAACTAATCCCACTGTCCCACTCTCTCCCCATAGCCCTGTATCAATCCCCAAACTAATCCCACTGCCTCACTCTCCCCCCATAGCCCTACATCAATCCTAAACTAATCCCACTGCCGCGCTCTCTTCCCATAGTCCTGCATCAATCCCAAACTAATCACACAGCCCCGCTCTCTCCCCATAGCCCTGTATCAATCCTCAAAACTAATCCCACTGCCTCGCTCTCTCCCCATAGGCCTGTATCAGTCCCAAAATAATCCCACTGCCCCGCTCTATCCCCATAGCCCTGTATCAATCCCCAAACTAATCCCACTCCCCTGCTCTCTCCCCAAACCCTGTATCAATCCCCAAACTAATCCCACTGCCCTGCTGACTCCCCATAGCCCTGTATCAATCCCAAAATAATCCCACTGCCCCGCTCTCTCCCGATTGCCCTGTATCAATCCAAAACTAATCACACTGCCCCGCTCTATCCCCATAGCCCTGTATCAATCCCCAAACTAATCCCACTGCCCCGCTCTCTCCCCATAGCCCTGTATCAATCCACAAACTAATCCCACTGCCCCGCGCTCTCCCGATAGCCCTACATCAATCCCCAAACTAATCCCACTGCCCCGCTCTCTCCTGATTGCCCTGTATCAATCCCTAACTAATCACACTGCCCCGCTCTCTCCCCATAGCCCTGCATCAATCGCAAACTAATACCACTGCCCCCGTCTCTCCCCAAAGCCCTGTATCAATCCCTAACTAATCACACTGCCCCGCTCTCTCCCCATAGTCCTGCATCAATCGCAAACTAATACCACTGCCCCGCTCTTTCCCCATAGCCCTGTATCAATCCCCAAACTAATCCCACTGCCCCAATCTCTCCGCATAGCCCTGTATCAATCCCAAACTATTCCCAATGCCTCGCTCGCTCCCGATAACCCTGTATCAATCCCAAACTAATCAGACTGCCCTGCACTCACCCCATAGCCCTGTATCAATCCCCAAACTAATCCCACTGCCCCGCGCTCTCCCCATAGCCTGTATCAATCCCAAAACTAATCCCACTGCCCCGCTCTCCCCCCATAGCCCTACATCAATCCTAAACTAATCCCACTGCTGCGCTCTCTTCCCATAGTCCTGCTTCAATCCCAAACTAATCAGACTGCCCTGCTCTCACCCCATAGCCCTGTATCAATCCCCAAACTAATCCCACTGCCCCGCGATCTTCCCATAGCCCTGTATCAGTCCCCAAACTAATCCCACTGCCCCGCTCTCTCCCGATTGCCCTGTATCAATCCCCAAACTAATCCCACTGCCCCGCTCTCTCCCCATAGCCCTGTATCAATCCCAAATTAATCCCACTGCTACGCACTCTCCCCATAGCCTTGTATCAATCCCAAACAAATCACACTGCCCCACAGCCCTGTATCAATTCCCAAACTAATCCCACTGCCCCGCTCTCTCCCCATAGCCCTGTATCAATCCCAAACTAATCCCACTGCCACGCTCTCTCCCCATAGCCCTGTATCAATCCCAACCTAATCCCTCTGCCCCGATCTCTCCCGATAGCCCTGTATCAATCCCAAACTAATCCCACTGCCCCACTCTCTCCATAGCCCTGTATCAATCCCCAAACTAATCAAACTGCCTCGCTCTCTCCCCATAGCCCTGTATCAATCCCCAAACTAATCCCACTGCCCCGCTCTCTCCCCATAGCCCTGTATCAATCCGCAAACTAATCCCACTGCCCCGCTCACTCCCCATAGCCCTGTATCAATCCCAAACTAATCCCAGTGCCCCGCTCACTCCCGATAGCCCTGTATCAATCCAAAACTAATCCCAAAGCCCCACTCTCTCCCCATAGTCCTGTATCAATCCCAAACTAATCCCAATGCCCCGCTCTCTCCCCATAGCCCTGTATCAATCCCAAACTAATCCCACTGCCCTGCTCTCTCCCCATAGCCCTGTATCAATCCCAAACTAATCACACTGCCCCGATCTCTCCCGATAGCCCTGTATCAATCCCAAACTATTCCCAATGCCTCGCTCGCTCCCGATAACCCTGTATCAATGCCAAACTAATCAGGCTGCCCTGCTCTCACCCCATAGCCCTGAATCAATCCCCAAACTAATCCCACTGCCCCGCGCTCTTCCCATAGCCCTGTATCAATCCCCAAACTAATCCCACTGCCCCGCTCTCTCCCCATAGCCCTGTATCAATCCAAAACTAATCCCAAAGCCCCACTCTCTCCCCATAGTCCTGTATCAATCCCAAACTAATCCCAATGCCCCGCTCTCTCCCCATAGCCCTGTTTCAATCCCCAAACTAATCCCACTGCCCCGCTCTCTCCCCAAAGCCTTGTATCAAACCCAAACTAATCCCACTGCCCCGCTCTATCCCCATAGCCCTGTATCAATCCCCAAACTAATCCCACTCCCCTGCTCTCTCCCCATACCCTGTATCAATCCCCAAACTAATCCCACTGCCCCGCTCGCTCCCCATAGCCTGTATCAATCCCAAAACTAATCCCACTGCCCCGCTCTCCCCCCATAGCCCTACATCAATCCTAAACTAATCCCACTGCTGCGCTCTCTTCCCATAGTCCTGCTTCAATCCCAAACTAATCAGACTGCCCTGCTCTCACCCCATAGCCCTGTATCAATCCCCAAACTAATCACACTGCCCCGCGATCTTCCCATAGCCCTGTATCAGTCCCCAAACTAATCCCACTGCCCCGCTCTCTCCCGATTGCCCTGTATCAATCCCCAAACTAATCCCACTGCCCCGCTCTCTCCCCATAGCCCTGTATCAATCCCAAATTAATCCCACTGCTACGCACTCTCCCCATAGCCTTGTATCAATCCCAAACAAATCACACTGCCCCACAGCCCTGTATCAATTCCCAAACTAATCCCACTGCCCCGCTCTCTCCCCATAGCCCTGTATCAATCCCAAACTAATCCCACTGCCACGCTCTCTCCCCATAGCCCTGTATCAATCCCAACCTAATCCCTCTGCCCCGATCTCTCCCGATAGCCCTGTATCAATCCCAAACTAATCCCACTGCCCCACTCTCTCCCCATAGCCCTGTATCAATCTCAAACTAATCCCACTGCCCCGATCTCTCCCGATAGCCCTGTATCAATCCCAAATTAATCCCACTGCCCCGCTCTCTCCATAGCCCTGTATCAATCCCCAAACTAATCCCACTGCCCCGCTCTCTCCCCATAGCCCTGTATCAATCCGCAAACTAATCCCACTGCCCCGCTCACTCCCCATAGCCCTGTATCAATCCCAAACTAATCCCAGTGCCCCGCTCACTCCCGATAGCCCTGTATCAATCCAAAACTAATCCCAAAGCCCCACTCTCTCCCCATAGTCCTGTATCAATCCCAAACTAATCCCAATGCCCCGCTCTCTCCCCATAGCCCTGTATCAATCCCAAACTAATCCCACTGCCCTGCTCTCTCCCCATAGCCCTGTATCAATCCCAAACTAATCACACTGCCCCGATCTCTCCCGATAGCCCTGTATCAATCCCAAACTATTCCCAATGCCTCACTCGCTCCCGATAACCCTGTATCAATGCCAAACTAATCAGGCTGCCCTGCTCTCACCCCATAGCCCTGAATCAATCCCCAAACTAATCCCACTGCCCCGCGCTCTTCCCATAGCCCTGTATCAATCCCCAAACTAATCCCACTGTCCCGCTCTCTCCCGATTGCCCTTTATCAATCCCAAACTAATCACACTGCCCCGCTCTCTCCCCATAGCCCTGTATCAATCCCCTAACTAATCCCACTGCCCCGATCTCTCCGCATAGCCCTGTATCAATCCCAAACTAATCCCAAAGCCCCACTCTCTCCCCATAGCCCTGAATCAATCCCAAACTAATCACACTGCCCCAATCTCTCCCGCTTGCCAGGTATCAATCCCAAACTATTCCCAATGCCTCGCTCGCTCCCGATAACCCTGTATCAATCCCAAACTAATCAGACTGCCCTGCACTCACCCCATAGCCCTGTATCAATCCCCAAAACTAATCCCACTGTACCGCTCTCTCCCCATAGCCCTTTATCAATCCCAACCTAATCCAACTGCCTCGCTCGCTCCCGATAACCCTGTATCAATCCCAAACTAATCAGACTGCCCTGCTCTCACCCCATAGCCCTGTATCAATCACCAAACTAATCCCACTGCCCCGCTCTCTCCCGATTGCCCTGTATGAATCCCAAACTAATCAAACTGCCCCGCTCTCTCCCCATAGCCCTGTATCAATCCCAAAACTAATCCCACTGCCCCGCTCTCTCCCCATAGCCCTGTACCAATCCGCAAACTAATCCCACTGCCCCGCTCACTCCCCATAGCCCTGTATCAATCCCAAACTAATCCCAGTGCCCCGCTCACTCCCGATAGCCCTGTATCAATCCAAAACTAATCCCACTGCCCTGCTCTCTCCCCATAGCCCTGTATCAATCCCAAACTAATCACATTGCCCCGATCTCTCCCGATAGCCCTGTATCAATCCCAAACTATTCCCAATGCCTCGCTCGCTCCCGATAACCCTGTATCAATCCCAAACTAATCAGACTGCCCCGCGCTCTTCCCATAGCCCTGTATCAATCCCCAAACTAATCCCACTGCCCCGCTCTCTCCCGATTGCCCTGTATCAATCCCAAACTAATCACACTGCCCCGCTCTCTCCCCATAGCCCTGTATCAATCCACAAACTAATCCCACTGCCCCGATCTCTCCGCATAGCCCTGTATCAATCCCAAACTAATCCCAAAGCCCCACTCTCTCCCCATAGCCCTGTATCAATCCCAAACTAATCACACTGCACCAATCTCTCCCGCTAGGCCGGTATCAATCCCAAACTATTCCCAATGCCTCGCTCGCTCCCGATAACCCTGTATCAATCCCAAACTAATCAGACTGCCCTGCACTCACCCCATAGCCCTGTATCAATCCCCAAACTAATCCCACTGCCCCGCGCTCTCCCCATAGCCCTGTATCAATCCCCAAGCTAATCCCACTGCCCCGCTCTCTCCCGATTGCACTGTATCAATCCCAAACTAATCCCACTGCCCCGCTCTCTCCCCATAGCCCTGTATCAATCCCAAACTAATCCCAGTGCCCCGCTCACTCCCGATATCCCTGTATCAATCCCAAACTAATCCCAAAGCCCCACTCTCTCCCCATAGCCCTGCATCAATCGCAAACTAATACCACTGCCGCGCTCTTTCCCCATAGCCCTGTATCAATCCCCAATCTAATCCCACTGCACCGATCTCTCCGCATAGCCCTGTATCAATCCCAAACTAATCCCAACGCCCCACTCTCTCCCCGTAGCCCTGTATCAATACCAAACTATTCCCAATGCCTCGCTCGCTCCCGATAACCCTGTATCAATCCGAAACTAATCAGAGTGCCCTGCACTCACCCCATAGCCCTGTATCAATCCCCAAACTAATCCCACTGCCCCGCTCTCTCCCCATAGCACTGGATCAATCATCAAACTAATCCTACTGCCCCGCTCTACCCCCATAGCCCTACATCAATCCTAAACTAATCCCACTGCTGCGCTCTCTTCCCATAGCCCTGTATCAATCCCAAACTAATCCCACTGTCCCGGTCACTCCCCATAGCCCTGTATCAATCCGCAAACTAATCCCACTGCCCTGCTTTCTCCCCATAGCCCTGTATCAATCACAAACTATTTCCACTGCCCTGCTCTCTCCCCATAGCCCTGTATCAATCCCCAACGTAAGCCCACTGCCCGCTTTCTCCCCATAGCCCTGTGTTATATCCAAACAAATCCCACTGCCCGCTTTCTCCCCATAGCCCTGTTATATCCAAACTAATCCCACTGCCCCGCTTTCTCCCCTTAGCCCTGTATCAATCCCCAAATTAATCCCACTGCCCCGCTTTCTCCCCATAGCCCTGTATCAATCCCAAACAAATCCCACTGCCCCGCTCTCTCCCCATAGCCCTGTATCAATCCCAAACTAATCCCACTGCCCCGCTCTCTACTCTAGCCCTGTATCAATCACAAACTAATCCCACTGCCCCGCTCACTCCCCATAGCCCTGTATCAATCCCAAACTAATCCCAGTGCCCCGCTCACTCCCGATATCCCTGTATCAATCCCAAACTAATCCCAAAGCCCCACTCTCTCCCCATAGCCCTGTATCAATCCCAAAGTAATGTCACTGCCCCGCTCTCTCCCGATAGCCTTGTATCAATCCGCAAACTAATCCCACTGCCCCACTCTCTCCCCACAGCCCTGTATCAATCCTGAAACTAATCCCACTGCCCCGCTCTATCCCCACAGCCCAAAATCAATCCCAAAGTAATCCCACTGTCCCACTCTCTCCCGATGGCCCTGTATCAATCCCAAACTAATCTTAAAGGCCCGCTTTCTCCCGATAGCCCTGTATCAATCC
>NW_028225179.1:30775854-30900854 GCF_052327205.1 Somniosus microcephalus | reverse complement strand
CACAGAGAGAGAGAGGGACACAGAGAGAGAGAGGGACACAGAGAGAGAGAGGGACACAGAGAGAGAGAGGGACACAGAGAGAGAGAGAGAGGGACACAGAGAGAGAGAGAGAGGGACACAGAGAGAGAGAGGGACACAGAGAGAGAGAGAGGGACACAGAGAGAGAGAGAGGGACACAGAGAGAGAGAGGGACACAGAGAGAGAGGGACACAGAGAGCGAGAGAGGGACACAGAGAGAGAGAGAGGGACACAGAGAGAGAGAGAGGGACAGAGAGAGAGAGAGAGGGACAGAGAGAGAGAGAGAGGGACACAGAGAGAGAGAGAGGGACACAGAGAGAGAGAGAGGGACACAGAGAGAGAGAGGGGGACACAGAGAGAGAGAGGGGGACACAGAGAGAGAGAGAGGGACACAGAGAGAGAGAGAGGGACACAGAGAGAGAGAGGGACAGAGAGAGAGAGAGAGGGACAGAGAGAGAGAGAGAGGGACAGAGAGAGAGGGACACAGAGAGAGAGAGAGGGACACAGAGAGAGAGAGAGGGACACAGAGAGAGAGGGACACAGAGAGAGAGAGAGGGACACAGAGAGACAGAGAGAGAGAGGGACAGAGAGAGAGAGAGAGAGGGACACAGAGAGCGAGAGGGACACAGAGAGAGAGAGAGAGGGACAGAGAGAGGGACACAGAGAGAGAGAGGGACAGAGAGAGAGAGAGGGACACAGAGAGAGAGAGGGACACAGAGAGAGAGCGACTCAGAGAGGTACAGAGAGAGAGAGATAGAGAGACAGAGAGAGAGGGACAGAGAGAGGGAGGGACAGAGAGAGAGAGGGACAGAGAGAGGGAGCGACAGAGAGAGGGAGGGACAGAGAGAGGGAGGGACAGAGAGATAGAGGGACAGAGAGAGAGAGGGACAGAGAGAGAGAGGGACAGAGAGAGAGGGACAGAGAGAGAGGGACAGAGAGAGAGGGACAGAGAGAGAGAGGGACAGAGAGAGAGGGACAGAGAGAGAGGGACAGAGAGAGAGAGGGACAGAGAAAGAGAGGGGGACAGAGAGAGAGAGAGGGACAGAGAGAGAGAGAGAGAGACAGACAGAGAGAGAGAGAGACAGAGAGAGCGAGAGGTACAGAGAGAGAGGTACAGAGAGAGAGCGACAGAGCGAGGGGGACAGAGATAGAGAGGGACAGAGAGAGAGAGGGACAGAGAGAGAGAGGGACATAGAGAGAGAGGGACAGAGAGAGAGGGACAGAGAGAGAGAGGGCAGAGAGAAAGAGGGACAGAGAGAGAGAGAGGGACAGAGAGAGAGAGGGACAGAGAGAGAGAGAGAGGGACAGAGAGAGAGAGGGACAGAGAGAGAGAGACAGAGAGAGGGACAGAGAGAGAGAGCGACAGAGAGAGAGAGAGCCAGAGAGCGAGAGAGAGACAGAGACAGCGAAAGAGACAGAAAGAGCGATAAGAGACCCAGGGAGACATAGAGCGAGAGAGCGAGTGAGAGAGAGAGCGAGAGACAGAGATAGAGACAGCGAGAGAGAGTTGCACAGAGGGAGAGACAGACAGAGACACACACACTGAGCAATATTCTAGTCATTTGCACTGGAATGGAACATTGCGATGGAATATCACTGATCAATATTCTAGTCATTTGCCATGGAATATCACATGATCAATATTCTAGTCATTTGCAATGTAATGGAATATTGCAATGTAATATCACTGATCAATATTCTAGTCATTTGCAATGTAATATCACTGATCAATATTCTAGTCATTTGCAATGTAATATCACTGATCAATATTCTAGTCATTTGCAATGTAATATCACTGATCATTATTCTAGTCATTTGCAATGTAATGGAACATTGCAATTGAATATCACTGATCAATATTCTAGTCATTTGCGATGGAATATCACTGATCAATATTCTAGTCATTTGCAATGTAATATCACTGAGCAATATTCTTGTCATTTGCAATGTAATATCACTGATCAATATTCTAGTCATTTGCAATGGAATATCACTGATCAATATTCTAGTAATTTGCAATGTAATGGAATATTGCAATGTAATATCACTGATCAATATCACTGATCAATATTCAAGTCATTTGCAATGTAATGGAATATTGCAATGTAATATCACTGATCAATATTCAAGTAATTTGCAATGTAATATCACTAATCAATATTCTAGTCATTTGCAATGTAATGGAATATTGCAATGTAATATCACTGATCAATATTCTAGTCATTTGCAACGTAATATCACTGATCAATATTCAAGTCATTTGCAATGTAATATCACTGATCAATATTCTAGTCATTTGCAATGTAATATCACTGATCAATATTCTAGTCATTTGCAATGTAATATCACTGATCAATAATCAAGTCATTTGCAATGTAATATCACTGATCAATATTCTAGTCATTTGCAATGTAATATCACTGATCAATATTCTAGTCATTTGCAATGTAATATCACTGATCAATAATCAAGTCATTTGCAATGTAATATCACTGATCAATATTCTAGTCATTTGCAATGTAATATCACTGATCAATAATCAAGTCATTTGCAATGTAATGGAATATTGCAATGTAATATCACTGATCAATATTCAAGTAATTTGCTATGTAATATCACTGATCAATATTCTAGTCATTTGCAATGTAATGGAATATTGCAATGGAATATCACTGATCAATATTCAAGTAATTTGCAATGTAATATCACTGATCATTATTCTAGTCATTTGCAATGTAATGGAATATTGCAATGTAATATCACTGATCATTATTCTAGTCATTTGCAATGTAATGGAATATCACTGATCAATATTCTAGTCATTTGCAATGTAATGGAATATTGCAATGTAATATCACTGATCATTATTCTAGTCATTTGCAATGTAAAGGTAATGACAAAGGGTTTTGACCCGAAACGTTGACTCTAATTTCTCTGCAGTCATTGCCTGGCCTGCTGAGTTTTTCCAGCATTTCCTGTAGTTATTTCCCTTGCCAGAGTGCTGCCCTGGGCTATCCATGGATTAGCATGTCAATAGACAGACCCCCTAGGGAGCAAAGCCAACATGTCAATGGCTCAAGGGGTGGACTCTGCAATCTGCTGACCTGGGGTTGGGAGGGTCCCAGTCCGGGGGGTGGGAGGGTCCCAGTCCTGGGGTGGGGGGAGGGTCCCAGTCCTGGGGGTGGGAGGGTCCTAATAACTCCTTCCTCCAGAAGGGCCATTTCTCTCAATCTGCTGTGTGTGTATGCTGTGTGCAAATTCTCTGTCTCCATCTTTAACTCTTTAGATCCTCTGGTTTCTAATGTAATGTAATTGTTTGTAATGGGATGTTGTTGGGAGATTGTCTGTGTAACTGAGAGACGGAGCCCTGGGCTCTTGCTGTGCTTTTTTTTTATCATTGCTTTGTTTATTAATCAATCTCATTTCTCTCTCTCTTTTCTCCCAAGGACATTTATTATATTTGCAAAGCTGTACCAAGATGCAGAGAGAGCGAGAGAGTTTTGGGACGAGGAATACCTGGGACAAGAGCTTCCTCCGCAGTGGACAATCTGAGGCCTGCGCCAGAGGCTGCACCCAATGGGCCCACGTGAGTTTGTGTCTGTTTAATACCCCGGCCTTTCATTTCCTCTCGGGGAGCCTGGGATTCTGGGGCCTGGGGTTAACTTGTTCCTGTTGGATTGTGGGCCTGGAGTTTTCAACAGGTTTAAAGCAGCCCTGGCCTTGCAATGTGGCACAAACACGTTAACCCCTGGTGCGGGACAAAGAGGCCCCCCCAAGAGGAAATCAAAGTCCTCAGCGTCAACCCGTGTTATAATTCCACAATAATGCTGGTGGTTTGCGCAGTGCCATTAATTTGAGGCTTCAATGAGATGTGTGGTAGACAGTTTAATTCATGTTACTGTGGTTCCGATTGTGGATTTATTAGTGTCTATTTCACTCCAGCTTTGCGTCTCTCTCTCGCCAGCTTTCTCTCTCTCTCTCGCCAGCTTTCTCTGTCTCTCTCGCCAGCTTTCTGTCTCTCTCTCGCCAGCTTTCTCTCTCTCTCTCGCCAGCTTTCTCTGTCTCTCTCGCCAGCTTTCTCTGTCTCTCTCGCCAGCTTTCTCTGTCTCTCTCGCCAGCTTTCTGTCTCTCTCTCGCCAGCTTTCTCTCTCTCTCTCGCCAGCTTTCTCTGTCTCTCTCGCCAGCTTTCTCTGTCTCTCTCTCCAGCTTTCTCTGTCTCTCTCGCCAGCTTTCTCTCTCTCTCTCGCCAGCTTTCTCTGTCTCTCTCGCCAGCTTTCTGTCTCTCTCTCGCCAGCTTTCTCTCTCTCTCTCTCTCTCCAGCTTTCTCTGTCTCTCTCTCTCGCCAGCTTTCTCTGTCTCTCTCTCGCCAGCTTTCTGTCTCTCTCCAGCTTTCTCTCTCTCTCCAGCTTTCTCTGTCTCTCTCTCGCCAGCTTTCTCTGTCTCTCTCCAGCTTTCTCTCTCTCTCTAGCTTTCTCTGTCTCTCTCTCCAGCTTTCTGTCTCTCTCTCTCCAGCTTTCTGTCTCTCTCTCTCCAGCTTTCTGTCTCTCTCCAGCTTTCTCTGTCGCTCTCCAGCTTTCTCTGTCTCTCTCTCTCCAGCTTTCTGTCTCTCTCTCCAGCTTTCTGTCTCTCTCGCCAGCTTTCTGTCTCTCTCTCCAGCTTTCTCTCTCTCTCCAGCTTTCTCAGTCTCTCTCTCCAGCTTTCTCAGTCTCTCTCTCCAGCTTTCTCAGTCTCTCTCTCCAGCTTTCTCAGTCTCTCTCTCCAGCTTTCTCAGTCTCTCTCTCCAGCTTTCTCAGTCTCTCTCCAGCTTTCTCTATCTCTCTCTCCAGCTTTCTCTGTCTCTCTCTCCAGCTTTCTCTGTCTCTCTCTCCAGCTTTCTGTCTCTCTCTCCAGCTTTCTCTGTCTCTCTCTCCAGCTTTCTCTGTCTCTCTCTCCAGCTTTCTCTGTCTCTCTCTCCAGCTTTCTGTCTCTCTCCAGCTTTCTCTGTCTCTCTCTCCAGCTTTCTGTCTCTCTCTCCAGCTTTGTCTCTCTCTCCAGCTTTCTCTGTCTCTCTCTCCAGCTTTCTCTGTCTCTCTCTCCAGCTTTCTCTGTCTCTCCAGCTTTCTCTGTCTCTCTCTCCAGCTTTCTCTGTCTCTCTCCAGCTTTCTCTGTCTCTCTCTCCAGCTTTCTCTGTCTCTCTCGCCATCTTTCTCTGTCTCTCTCGCCAGCTTTCTCTGTCTCTCTCGCCAGCTTTCTCTGTCTCTCTCTCTCCAGCTTTCTCTCTTTCTCCCTAGCTTTCTCTGTCTTGCTCTCTCTCTCGCCAGCTTTCTCTGTCTCTCTCTCTCACCAGCTTTCTCTGTCTCTCTCCAGCTTTCTCTGTCTCTCTCTCCAGCTTTCTCTGTCTCTCTCGCCAGCTTTCTCTGTCTCTCTCGCCAGCTTTCTCTGTCTCTCTCTCTCCAGCTTTCTCTCTTTCTCCCTAGCTTTCTCTGTCTTGCTCTCTCTCTCTCGCCAGCTTTCTCTGTCTCTCTCTCTCACCAGCTTTCTCTGTCTGTCTCTCTCTCTCCCCAGCTTTCTCTCTCTCCCCAGCTTTCTCTCTTTCTCCCTAGCTTTCTCTGTCTTGCTCCCTCTCTCGCCACCTTTTTCTCTCTGTCTCTCTCTCGCCAGCTTTCTCTTGTGTGGCTCGATGTCAAATTTTGTTTTATAACACTCCTGTGCAGCTCCCTGGGAGGTTTAACTACATTAAAGGCACTATACAAATATAATTGTTGTTGTTATTTCTCTCTAGCTTTCTCTCGCTTGCTCTCTTTTTGCATTGCAACCGAATTTTTCCCCCTTAACATAAAAAATGCAATTGGATTTGTCGTTATTTTAAGTGGTGAGACAGAAACATTTCAGAATACATTTGAATCAAGATTAAAGCTGAGATAGAGGGAAAGAATCAGAGAGAGAGAGCAGATGAGTGAATGAAAAAGAGCGACAGAGATGGGGAGCTAGATAGGAACAGAGAGAGGGGGAGAGAGAACAAGCGATGGGGACAGAGAGGGAGGGACGCAGATGGAGGTGACTGTTAAATGCCAGAAGTGGGAGATGCTATTTTAGATCTGGTAATGTGTAATAAGACAGGATTAATTAATGATCTCATAGTAAAGGATCCCCTAAGAAAGAGTGATTGGTAGAATTTCAAATTCATTTTGAGGGTGAGAAACTTGGGTCTGAAACTCGTGTCCTAAACTGAAATAAAGGCAATTACAAGGGTACGAGGACAGAGTTGGCTGAAGCGGACTGGGAAAATAGATGAAAGGGTAAGACGCTAGCTCAGCAGTGGCAGACATTTAAGGAGATATTTCATCAATCTCAGCAAAGGTGTATTCCAGTGAGAAAGAAAGGCTCTACGAGGAGGATGCACCATCCGTGACTAACTAAGGGAGTTAAAGATGGGATCACATTGAAAGAAAAGGCAGGCAATGTTGTCAAGATTAGTGTTAGGCCAGAGGATTGGGACATTTTTAGAAACCAGTAAATGATGACAAATCAGCAATAAAACTCCATTTCCTGGGTCAGAGCTGTGCATGTAGTTTTTTAATTCATTGCGTGCTTTCTTTTAATCAATTTTCATTTCTCTCTCTCTCCAGAAGCTGCAACGTGACGATGCAGAGAGAGAGTCTTTTGGGAGGTGGAATCCTGGAGAAGAGCTTCCTTCAGAGGGAGGAGAGTGACCGAGGCCCCCTCAGCACAGGCTGCCTGCCTGCCCCCCAATGTGTCTGTTTTAACAGCCCGCGATTCATTGCCATCGCTTGCTCCCCCCAATGTAACATGTACATCTTTCTGCACCACCCTCTCTCTCTTTACCTCTGTAGAAAAGGCACTGAAGATGGCAGACTAGATACTTTCCTTTATTAGCTATGAGGAAAGACTGGATAGGCTGGGTTGGTTTTCTTTGGAATAGAGACTGAGGGAGATTAAATGGAGGTGTATAAAATGATGAGGGGCCTAGATAGAGTGGATGGGACGGACTGCTTTCCCCCAGCAGAGAGGTCAATAACCAGGGGCCATATATGCACTAGAAGTGCCGTAACCGATAAGGTGACGGACCCAGAGCAGGAGAGTGGGATTAGGCTGGATAGCTTTATAAATCGTCCGGCGCAGACATGAGGGGCCAAATGGCCTCCTTCTGTGCTGTAAACTTGTACAATTCCCTCTCTCTCTCTCCCTATTTCCCCATCTCTCTGTCTGTCCCTTACAGCCTGGGACCAGTGACAGAGACACACGCAGGCCAGGCTGTACAGTCAGTCAGAGACACCTGTCCCCGTAGACACATCGGGGGGCTTGAATTTCCACTGGAGTTAGTTCTCCAGATCGCCCACTGTAAGCTGTATATTCCACTCTCCACCTCCCTCCCTCTCGAGTCACATCTCTGTATCGGCACATCTTTCGTTATATCTGTATCTCTACGTCAGTCTCTCTCTCTTCATTGTTCTCTATCTCTTACTGCAACGTTAATCTTTGCATCCCTTCATCTCCCTCTCGAATCTTCTTTCTATCTACATCTTTCTTGATATCTCTGCCTCTCCAACTCTTTCTCTGCAGCACTCTCTGTCTTTCTCGATCTCCAACTCTCTATTTCAGTATCTCTCTCCCTAACTCTCTCTCTCTCTCTCTGCCAGCCACTCTCTCCCTCTCTCTTTGTCCATCTGCCTGTCTCTTTCTATTTTGAATCTCAGTTTCTCTGCCTTCTGCTCTCCGCTCCTCTCACTGGTTCTGGCTCCCTCTCTCTTATTCCCAATCTTGCTCCCTTTCACTCTGTTCTGCCTCTTTGTCCTTCTCACTTTCCGTATCTCTGCTTTCTGCTCCTCAGTCCCTCTCACTGGGCCAGATGTTGACCCGGTGCCACAGTGTGAACCCAGTGACAATAAACCAGAATCCTGCGTCACATCTCTGCCGAGGTTGATTTCCATCAATGTTACAGTAGGGCGAGATGTGAAACGGGAGGCTGATTCACCATCACCCGGTTTGTTGTATAACGCCAAGTCAAACAGTTTCTTTCCTTCTACGTCTCTGCCTCTCTCCTGTGGGTAAATGGAGTCGAGGTGCAGATCAGCCACAATCTAACATTGGTGGGACAGGCTCGAAGGGCTGAATGGCCTCCTATGTCACCCAAATCTCTGTGTGTCTTTTCTCTGTTCAGGGACACCCAGCTCAGGTTTTGTTTCCCACTACACTGATGGGGGTTGGCGGGGGGGGAAACACCTTCCTGCAGTGAGGAACATACCTGGAGCTGGGATGGTACTGTGCGGGAAGGTTGGGAATGTCCGTCATCTCTTGCTCCACGTCTGCACCCCCCCCTGATCTCTAATGCCCCCCATCTCACACTCTCACCCTCCTGTATTCCCAGGCTTCTCAATCTCTCTCCAAATAGGTTCCAGACACTCATTATACAGCCACCGACTGAGTGAGCGGCCACAGCCATTTTGTGTTTGGTGTGGGGGGAGGCAGCCATTTTGTGCTTGGTGCGGGGGGAGGCAGCCATTTTGTGTTTGGTGCAGGGGAGGGCAGCCATTTTGTGCTTGGTGCAGGGGGAAGCCATTTTGTGCTCGGTGCGGGTGGGCAGCCATTTTGTGCTCGGTGCGGGGGGAGTGTTTTACATTGTTTGTTTGTTTGGACGTGAATTAAAGCAAATTAAAGAGAGTTGTGATTTGGAGCCACACCAGGTAAGTGAGTGATTCACACACGGGGCAAAATAAAGTTTCACCAGTGGTGGGGAGGGAGATTGACAGGGCGGGGGGATTATACATGGATGGAGATATATGGGGGTCTTATACAGGGGGGGCTGTGGAGTTTCACCAGCGGTGGGGAGGGAGATTGACAGGGCGGGGGGATTATACATGGATGGAGATATATGGGGGTCTTATACAGGGGGGGCTGTGGAGTTTCACCAGCGGTGGGGAGGGAGATTGACAGGGCGGGCAGGATTATACAGGGATGGAGATATATGGGGGTCTTATACAGGGGGGGGCTGTGGAGTTTCACCAGCGGTGGGGAGGGAGATTGACAGGGCGGGGCGATTATACAGGGATGGAGATATATGGGGGTCTTATACAGGGGGGGCTGTGGAGTTTCACCAAGGGGGAGGAGGGAAGGAGTTTCACAGAGGGAGAGGTGTACAGGGGGCGGAGTGTACAGCGAGATGGGGTGAATTATACAGGGGGAGTTATTTTACAGCAGTGACACACGGGTGGACAATACAGCAGGGGGGGGGCGCAGGAGATAAGCGAGGGGAATTCTACATGTGGGGGGGAATTGACGGGGATTAAACGGGGGAAAATTATAGGTGGAGAGTTTCACGGTGGGGTAACTTCACGAGGGTGTAATATGCAGGGGTATTATGGGGGATTTTAATGGGTTGCATTATAGGGGGGATGTCACGGAGCTATAGTCACAGGGGTATTAGACAGGGGTGAGAAGAGAGTATCACGGGTATTAGACGAGCTGGGGGGAAGAGAGTATCACAGGGGTATTAGACACGGGAGAGAAGAGAGTATCACAGGGGTATTGGGGGGGGGGGAAAGAGAGTATCAGAGGGGTATTGGGGGGGGGGAAAGAGAGTATACAGGGGTATTGGGGGGAGTATCACAGGGGTATTGGGGGGGGGGGGAAGAGAGTATCACAGGGGTATGGGGGGGGGGGGAAGAGAGTATCACAGGGGTATTGGGGGGGGGGAAGAGAGTATCACAGGGGTATTAGACACGGGAGAGAAGAGAGTATCACAGGGGTATTGGGGGGGAAGAGAGTATCACAGGGGTATTGGGGGGGGGGGAAAGAGAGTATACAGGGGTATTGGGGGGAGTATCACAGGGGTATTGGGGGGGGGGGGAAGAGAGTATCACAGGGGTATGGGGGGGGGGGGAAGAGAGTATCACAGGGGTATTGGGGGGGGGGGGGAAGAGAGTATCACAGGGGTATTAGACACGGGAGAGAAGAGAGTATCACAGGGGTATTGGGGGGGGGGGGAAAGAGAGTATCACAGGGGTATTGGGGGGGGAAGAGAGTATCACAGGGGTATTGGGGGGGGGGGGAAGAGAGTATCACAGGGGTATTGGGGGGGGGGGGGAAAGAGAGTATCACAGGGGTATGGGGGGGGGGAAAGAGTGTATCACAGGGGTATTGGGGGGGGGGAAAGAGAGTATACAGGGGTATTGGGGGGAGTATCACAGGGGTATTGGGGGGGGGGGGAAGAGAGTATCACAGGGGTATGGGGGGGGGGAAGAGAGTATCACAGGGGTATTAGACACGGGAGAGAAGAGAGTATCACAGGGGTATTGGGGGGGGGATGGGAAAGAGAGTATCACGGGGGTATTAGACGGGGGGGGGGAAGAAGAGAGTATCACGGGGGTATTAGACGGGGGGGGGGGGGAAGAAGAGAGTATCACGGGGGTATTAGACGGGGGGGGGGGAAGAAGAGAGTATCACGGGGGTATTAGACGGGGGGGGGGGGAAGAAGAGAGTATCACGGGGGTATTAGACGGGGGGGGGGGGAAGAAGAGAGTATCACGGGGGTATTGGGAAGAGAGTATCACGGGTATTGGGGGGGAAAGAGTATCGGGTATTCGACGGGGGGGGGAAGAAGCGAATATCACGGGTATTAGACAAGCTGGGGGGAAGAGAGTATCACAGGGGTATTGGACGAGCTGGGGGGGTGGGAGAAGAGAGTATCACGGGGGTATTAGATGGGCAGAAGAGGGGGGAAGTGAGTAGCACGGGGGGGGGGAAATTCGGTGGAGGGGTAATTCAGCAGGGGGGGATACAGCGCGGGGGGAATAATTCAGCTGGGGGGTACTCAGCAGGGGAGGGAAATTCAGCGGGGGGGGGAATACAGCGCGGGGGAAAATCGGAGGGGGGGAAATCAGCGGGGGGGATACAGCGGGGGGGGGATACAGCGGGGGGGGGGGATACAGCGGGGGGGGGGATACAGCGGGGGGGGGGATACAGCGTTCCCATGGTACTTGCCCGCCTTGTAAACGATGACATACTTATATGCCCTCAACGTCACTGCCCACCTCTGGATCTGGGGTGACACCATCTGTGGTACTGCTTTCATTTCATTAAAAAGAGATAGAAGAGGTTTATGATCAGTGCATATGGTGAATTTCCTGCCATATATGTACTTGTGAAACCTCTGTAACCCAAACATTATTGCTAACCCCTCTTTGTCTAACTGGGAATAGATTATTTCCGCTGGTGTCAGAGTTCGAGACATAAACCCTATTGGTCTTTCCGTTCCATCTTCCAAGCTGTGTGAAAGAACCGCCCCCACCCCATAAGGTGAAGCACCACAAGAGAGAATGATGTCTTTCTCTGCATTGTAGTGAACCAGCACATCCGAGGACAGCATCAGTTTCTTGAACTGTTCAAATGAAACCCCCTGTTCCTCTTCCCACTGCCACTCTGTCTCCTTACGCAGAAGTTTGTGACGAGGTGCTAACACTGTTGCTAAGTTTGGTAAACATCTGTTTTAATAGTTTAGCAGCCTCAGGTAAGCCTTTAACTCAGTCACATTGGTAGGAGCTGGGGCCTCCTGCAGTGCTTGTACCTTCTCCTTGATTGGATGGAGCCCAGTGGTGTCCACTCTGTGTCCCAGGAACACGGCCTCATTCCCCAGGAAAGTGCACTTACTCCTCTTGAGCCGTAACCCAACCTTATCCAATCTTTGTAGCACCTCTCTCAGAGTGCTCAGATGCTCCTGGTTGGTTCTTCCCATCACCAGAGTATCATCCAGATAGATTGAAACATATGGGATCCCTTGCAGTACACCCTCGATAGTCGTCTGGAAAATAGCTGGACTAGATGAGATGAGACACCGAATGGTAAGCGGTTACAGGTAAACAAACCCTTGTGTGTATTTATGGTTACATACTTCTTGGATTCCTCATCTAGTGTAATCTGCAAGTAAGCATGACTCACATCCAGCTTTGTGAATGTCTCCCCTCCAGCCAGATTTGCAAAGAGATCCTCTGTTTTGGGAATAGGATACTGTTCTAGCTTAGACACCCTATTTACTGTCAATTTATAATCTCCACAGATTCTTACCGAATTGTCCGGTTTTAAAACAGGTACAATGGGAGCTGCCCATTCTGAACATTTCACGGGTTCCAGAATGTTCTCTCTCAAAAGACGCTCAAGCTCAGCCTCTACCTTCGGTTTCATGGCATACGGCACAGGTCGTTGTTTAAAAAGCCTTGGTAGTGCCTCCTTGTCTACATAAATCTTAGCTGGGGGGCCATTAAATGTGCCAAGTTCTTACTTGAACACGTTCTCATGTTCAATCAACACTTCTTGCAAAGACAACTGTTTGCCTCCCTCTATTTGATTTATTGCTCCCCAATCTAATTTAAGTTCTTGTATCCAGCCCCGACCTAACAAGTTTGGTCCAGAACCCGATACTACAACTACAGGTAGCTGTTCCACGGTGTCCCTGTGTTGCACAGTTACAGTAGCTGTACCCAATGTCACAACTCGTTCACCGGTATATATTTTAAGCTGCATAGAGCAAGACTTTAACTCTGGAACTTTTGCATGGTTCTACAATTTTGAGTACTCCTCCCTGTTCATTATGGTTATGCCGCATCCTGTATCCACTTCAAAGTTGACCTTAGAGTCATTTACTGTCAGTTGCAAAGTGATAGGATCCACTTTTGGAATGTTCTCTACCATACTATGTATTATGAACATGTCGTTATCTTTCTCAGCTTCTCCGCTGATGTGATGTGCTCCCTGTTTTTTCACTGCTATTCCTAGGTTTTGCTTTCCTCCCCCTTTTGGTTTGCTTTTGCCCTGCATGCATGTTTTATGTGTCCTTTTTTCCCACATTTGTGGCACTTTTCCTCCAGAAACCTGCATTCCCTCGCCAGGTGATCGCCATTGCATCTATAACATGCCTTTACATGCTTACGTTGTGGTTTCTGATGCATATTTAACTTGTGCACAGCAACCTCACTTGCAACTTGCTTTTTAGTAGCCCAGCCGGAACCTTGTATTTCTTTCACATCTCGGTTCCCTGTCTCTATGGCTTGAGCAAGTTCCAGTGCTTTTTCATATGTAAGCCCAGTCTCGGACAATAATCTCTTTTGCATTCGATCATCCATTATCCCGCAAATGAGCCTATCTCTCAGCATGTCTTTCAGGTTGTCCCCATAATTGCAATCATGTGCCAATTTTCTCAACACTGCTACATAGTCCAAGACAGTCTCTCCCGGTTTTCTGTTCCGTGAATTAAATTTGAAACGCTGTACAATCTCACTCGGTCTGGGATTGAATGTTCCTTCAGCAAGGCTACTAATTCAGCAAATGTACTGTCACCCGGCTTTGCAGGACTTCATAAGTTTCCCATTAAACGATACATCTGACTTCCCACGGAAGTGAGCAAAATAGCTCTCCTTTTTCCGACATCATCCATATCATTTGCTTCAAAGAAATGCATCAGCACCTCACAGTACTCATCCCAGGTCAGAGGCTGAACATCAAAAGCAGAGATCTTTCCTACAATAGCAGCCATGATCTGTTGATCCTTTATTCAGTGCTCTTTTTTTTTCTCCGTCACGATGTGATCAGTTGATCCTCGTCGCCAATATGTGATATCCGAGTAGTAAGGTCAGAAACTGAGATAAGCGAGATATAAGGAACAAAACCCAACTTTTAATTCTACGGTGTGGCAGAGAAACATCTCTTACAATCTGCAAGCAAAACACAGCATTTCTTACTGCATGATGCAAGATGGAGGATTCACCTCTGAGTCATACACACAATGCAATGCCACATTACCTTAAAAACTGGTGAATGTGATCCCTTAGTATTTGGCTCCATCTGGTGGATATCTTAAACATTACATCCCAGATTACGATAGAAACCAATCAGTGTACTGATATCTCACTGGCACTGAGAGGAGACTGACAGAAACCGGTCAGCCTACAGGTATCTCACAGAGGGAGAGTGGACTGTGAGACACCAGTCAGTGTACAGATATTTCCCTGAGGGAGAGGGACTGAGAGACTCCTGTCAGTGTACAGGTATCTCCCTGAGAGAGAGGGGACTGAGAGATACCAGTCAGTGTGCAGATATCGCCCTGGGAGAGTGGGTTTGAGAGACACCAGTAAGTGGACAGAAAGAGCCCTGAGAGAGAGGGGTCTGAGGGACACCAGTCAGTGCACAGGTATCTCCCTGATAGAGGGGGCAATGAGGGACACCAGTTAGTGTACAGATGTCACATTGTGAGAGAGAGGAAACTGAGAGACACCAGTCTGTGTACATATATCTCGCTGAGGGAGAGGGGACTGAGAGACATCCGTCAGTGTACAGACAACTCCCTGAGAGAGAGGGGACTGATAAGAGACCAGTCAGTGTACAGATATCTCCCTCAGGGAGAGGGACTGAGAGACAACAGTCTGTGTACAGCTATCTCCCTGACAGAGGGACTGAGAGACACCATTCAGTATACAGACCTGTCCCTGAGACAGTGGGACTAAGAGACACCAGTCTGTGTACAGATATCTCCCTGAGAGAGAGGGACGGAGCGACATCAGTCAGTGTACAGATATCTCCCTGAGAGAGAGGGGACTGAAAGACACCAGTCAGTGTACAGATATCTCCCTGAGTGAGAGAGTGGACTGCGAGACAACAGTCAGTGTGCAGATACATCCCTGAGGGAGAGGGGATTGAGAGACACCAGTCAGTGTACATATATATCCCTGAGGGAGAGGGACTGAGAGACACCAGTGAGTGTACAGATATCACCCTGAGAGAGAACGACCGAGAGACACCAGTCAATGCAGAGATATTTCCCTGAGAGAGAGGGACTGGGAGACACCAGTCAGTTTACAGATATCCTCCTAAGAGAGAGGGAATGAGAGACACCAGTCAGTGTACAGATATCTCCCTGAGGAAGAGGTGACTGAGAGACACCAGTCAGTGTACAGATATCTCCCTGAGAGAGAGGGACTGAGGCACACCAGTCAGTGCACAGATATCACATTGTGAGAGAGAGGAGACTGAGAGACACCAGTCAGTGTACAGATATCTCCCTGAGTGGGAGTGTGGACTGAGAGTCACAAGTCAGTGTACTGAGATATCCCTGGCTGAGAGAGTGGAATGAGACGCTCCAATCAGTGTACAGATAGCTCGCTGAGGGAGAGGAGACTAAGAGATACCAGTCAGTGTACAGATATCTCCCTGAGAGTGAGGTGACTGATAGACACCAGTCAGGGTACAGATATCTCCCTGAGAGAGAGGGGACTGAGAGACACCAGTCAGTGTATAGATATCTCCCTGTGAGAGAGGAGACTAAGAGATACCAGTCAGTGTACAGATATCTCCCTGAGAGTGAGGCGACTGATAGACACCATTAAGTGTACAGATAACTCCCTGAGAGAGAGGGACTGAGAGACACCAGTCAGTCTACAGGTATCTCGCTGAAAGAGAGGGGCTGAGAGTCAGAAGTCAGTGTACAGATACCTCCCTGAGGGAGAGGGACTGAGAGAAACGGGTCAATGTACAAATATCTCCCTGAGAGCAGGGAGACTGAAGGACACAAGTCAGTGTACAGATATCTCCCTGAGAGAGAGGAGACAGAGAGACACCACTCGGTGTACAGGTATCTCCCTGAGAGAGGGGACTGAGGGACACCAGTCAGTGTACAGATAGCACCCGGAGAGAGAGAGGGACTGAGAAACACCAGTCAGTGTACAGATATCTCCCTGAGAGAGAGGGACTGAGAGACACCAGTCAGTGTACAGATATCTCCCTGAGAGAGAGGGGACTGAGAGACACCAGTCAGTGTACAGACATCTCCCTGAGAGAGAGGGACTGAGAGACACCAGTCAGTGTACAGATATCTCCCTGAGAGAGAGGGACTGAGAGACACCAGTCAGTGTACAGATATCACCCGGAGAGAGAGAGGGACTGAGAGACACCAGTCAGTGTACAGATATCTCCCTGAGAGAGAGGGACTGAGAGACACCAGTCAGTGTACAGATATCTCCCTGAGAGAGAGGGGACTGAGAGACACCAGTCAATGTACAGATATCTCCCTGAAAGAGAGGGACTGAGAGACACCAGTCAGTGTACAGATATCTCCCTGAGAGAGGGACTGAGAGACACCAGTCAGTGTACAGATATCTCTCCGACAGAGGGGAGTGAGGGACACCAGTCAGTGTACAGATATACCCCTGAGAGAGAGAGGAACTGATAGAGTCATAGAGTTATACAGCACGGATAGGGGCCCTTCGGCACATCGTGTCCGCACCGACCTTCAAGCCCTGCCTGATCTAATCCCATATTCCAGCATTTGGTCCGTAGCCTTGTATGCTATGACATTTCAAATGCTCATCCAAATGCTTCTTGAATGTTGTGATGGTTCCTGCCTCCACAAGCCTTTCAGGCAGTGAGTTCCAGACTCCAACCACCCTCTGGGTGAAAAGGTTCTTTCTCATATCCCCTCTAAACCTCCCACCCTTAACCTTGAATCTATGCCCCCTTGTTATAGACCCCTCTACTAAGGGAAAACGCTCCTTCGTATCCATCCTATCTATGCCCCTCATAATTTTGTACACCTCAATCATGTCCCCCCTCAGCCTCCTCTGCTCCAAGGAAAACAAACCCAACCTGACCAGACTCTCCCCATAGCTGAAGCGCTCCAGCCCTGGTAACATCCTGGTGAATCTCCTCTGTACTCTCTCCAAAGCGATTACATCCTTCCTGTAGTGTGGCAACCAGAACTGCACACAGTATTCCAGCTGTGGCCTAACCAGTGTTATATACAGCTCCATCATAACCTCCTTGCTCTTATATTCTATGCCTCAGCTAATGAAGGCAAGTATCCCATATGCCTTTTTTACCACCTTATCCACCTGTTCCGCCGCCTTCAGGGATCTGTGTACCTGCACACCCAGATCCCTCTGACCCTCCATCTTGCCTAGGGTCTTACCATTCATTGTGTATTCCCTTGCCTTGTTAGTCCCTCCAAAGTGCATCACCTCACACTTTTCAGGGTTAAATTCCATTTGCCATTGTTCCACCCATCTGACCAACCCATCTATATCGTCCTGCAGACTGAGGCTACCCTCCTCGCTATTTACCACCCTACCAATTTTTGTATCACCTGCGAACTTACTAATCATACCTTTTACATTCACATCCAAGTCGTTAATGTAGACCACAAACAGCAAGGGACCCAGCACCGATCCCTGTGGTACCCCACTGGCCACAGGCTTCCAGTCACAGAAACAACCTTCGACCATCACCCTCTGCCTTCTGCCACTAAGCCAGTTTTGTATCCAATGTGCCAAGGCACCCTGGATTCCATGGGCTCTTACCTTCTTGATCAGTCTCCTGCGCGGGACCTTATCGAAGGCCTTACTGAAATCCATGTATACCACATCCACTGCGTTACCCTCATCCACACATCTAGTCACTCCCTCAAAAAATTCAATCAAATTAGTCAGACATGATCTTCCCTTGACAAAGCCATGTTGACTATCCCTGATTAATCCTTGCCTCTCCAAGTGGAGACTAATTTTGTCCCTCAGAATTTTTTCCATTAATTTTCCTACCACTGATGTTAGGCTCACTGGCCTGTAGTTCCCCGGTTTTCCCCTACTCCCCTTCTTGAATAATGGCACTACATTAGCGGTTTTCCAGTCCTCTGGCACATCCCCTGTGGCCAGAGAGGTTCTGAATATTTGTGTAAGAGCCCCCGCAATCTCCACCTTTGCCCCACACAGCAGCCTGGGATACATTTCGTCCGGGCCTGGGGATTTATCCATTTTTAAGCCTGCTAAAACCGCCAATACCTCCTCCCTCTCGATGTTAATATGTTCGAGTAGATTACAGTCCCCCTGCCCCATTTCTATGCCTGCATCGTCCCTCTCCATAGTGAACACAGATGCAAAATATTCATTTAGAACCCCCCCTACATCTTCCGGCTCCACACAGAGATTGCCACTTTTGTCTCTAATGGGCCCTATCTTTTCCCTAGTTATCCTCTTACCCTTAATATACTTATGAAACATCTTAGGATTATCCTTTATTTTGCTCGCCAATGTTATTTCATGGCCCCACCTTGATCTCCTAATTTCTTTTTCAAGTGTCCCCCTGCACTTTTTGCACTCCTCTAGGGCTTCCTCCGTCTTTAGCCTTTTGTATCTGCCAAAAGCTCTCCTTTTTTTCCTAATCCCGTCTCGTATATCCCCTGACATCCACGGTTCCCTGTGGTTTTTGGAACCACTCTTGACCTTTACGGGAACATGTTGCCATTGTATGATCTCAATCTCCCTTCTGAAAGACTCCCATTGCTCCGATGCAGATTTTCCTACAAGTAGCTGATCCCAGTCCACTTTGGCCAGATCCTGTCTTATCCTATTAAAATCGGCCTTCCCCCAATTTAGAACCTTTATTTCTGGACCATCCCTGTCCTTTTCCATGACCACCTTAAATCTCACCGTATTATGGTCACTGTCACCAAAGTGCTCACCGACTAGCACTTCTTCCACTTGGCCGGCCACATTCCCTAGAATTAGGTCCAGTACCGCCCCCTCTCTTGTAGGACTTTCGACATGCTGGTTCAAAAAGTTCTCCTGGATGCACTTTAAGAATTTTGCATCCTCTAAGCCTTTCACACTCTGAGTATCCCAGTTTATATTGGGGAAGTTGAAATCCCCCATGACTATTACCCTATTATTTGCACATTTCCCTGAGATTTGCCAACATATCTGTTCCTCTATCTCCCCCTGACTGTTTGGGGGCCTATAGTATGCTCCCAGCAAAGTGCTTGCCCACTTTTTGTTTTTATGCTCCACCCATATGGCCTCATTAGAGGAACCTGCAAATATATCATCCCTCCTTAGGCACCAGTCAGTGTACAGATAACTCTCTGAGGGAGAGGGGACTGAGAGTCACCAGTCAGTGTTCAGACATCTCGCTGAGAGAGAGAGAGAATACTGAGAGACACCAGTCTGAGTGCAGATATCTCCCTGAGAGAGGGGACTGAGGGACTCCAGTCAGTGTAGAGAAATCTCCCTGAGAGATGGGACTGAGGGACACCATTCAGTGTGCAGATATCTTGCTGAGACAGAGTGGACTGAAAGACATCAGTCAGTGTACAGATATCTCCCTGAGACAGTGGTGACTGAGAGACATCTGTCAGTGTACAGATATTTCCCTGAGAGAGAGGGGACTGAGTGACACCAGTCAGTCTAAAGCTATCTCCCTGAGACAGAGGGGACTATGAGACATCAGTCAGTCAATAGATAAATCCCTGTGAGCGAGGGACTGAGAGACGCCAGTAAGTTTAACGTTGTCTCCCTGAGGTAGAGGGGACTGAGAGACACCAGTCAGTGTACAGATATCTCCCTGAGAGAGAGGGACTGAGAGACACCAGTCAGTGTACAGATATCTCCCTGAGAGAGAGTGACTGAGAGACACCAGTCAGTGTACAGATATCTCCCTCAGAGAGAGGGTATTGAGAGACAGCAGTCAGTGTACAGATATCTTCCTGAGAGAGGGACACTGAGAGACACCAGTCAGTGTACAGGTATCTCCCTGAGAGAGAGGGACTGAGAGACACCAGTCAGTGTACAGATATCTCCCTGACAGAGGGGGCATTGAGAGACAACTGTCAGTGTACAGATATCTGCCTGAGGGGATGGGACTGAGAGTCACCAGTAAATGTTCAGTTATGTCCCTGAGAGAGAGGGACTGAGAGACAGCATTCAGTGTACAGATACCTCCCTGAGAGAGAGGGGATTGGGAGACACCAGTCAGTGTACAGATATCTCCCTGAGAGAGAGGGACTGAGAGACACCAATCAGTGTACAGATATCTCCCTGAGAGAGGGGGGATTGAGAGACACCAGTCAGTGTACAGATATCTCCATCAGAGAGAGGGTATTGAGAGACACCAGTCAGTGTACAGATATCTCCCTGAGAGAGAGGGACTGAGAGACACCAGTCAGTGTACAGATATCTCCATCAGAGAGAGGGTATTGAGAGACACCAGTCAGTGTACAGATATCTCCCTGAGAGAGAGGGGACTGAGAGACACCAGTCAGTGTACAGATATCTCCATCAGAGAGAGGGGATTGGGAGACACCAGTCAGTGTACAGATATCTCCCTGAGAGAGAGAGACTGAGAGACACCAGTCAGTGTGCAGATATCTCCCTGAGAGAGGGGGGATTGAGAGACACCAGTCAGTGTACAGATATCTCCATCAGAGAGAGGGTATTGAGAGACACCAGTCAGTGTACAGATATCTCCCTGAGAGAGAGGGACTGAGAGACACCAGTCTGTGTACAGATATCTCCCTGGGAGAGAGGGACTGAGAGACACCAGTCTGTGTACATATATCTGGTTGAGGGAGAGGGGACTGAGAGACACCAGTAGGTGTACAGAAAACACCCCGAGGGAGAGGGGACTGAGATACACCAGTCAGTGTACAGATATCTCCCTCAGAGAGAGGGTATTGAGAGACAGCAGTCAGTGTACAGATATCTTCCTGAGAGAGGGGTACTGAGAGACAGCAGTCAGTGCACAGATATCTCCCTGGGAGAGAGGGGACTGAGAGACACCAGTCAGTGCACAGATATTCCCCTGAGAGAGGGCGGATTGAGAGACACTACATTTGTTCCGTTTCCAGCTACTGAATAACGTTTCTTTACAGCTGGCAAACAGCTTCAGGAATGAAAGACTGAAGGAGGAGAAGCTGAAGGGGTTTCAAAAATACATCGACAAGCAGGTACTTCATATTTTAACTAATCTGGGAGTGTTTGACGGGACAGTGTAGAGGCAGCTTTACTCGGTATCTAACCCGTGCTGTACCTGCCCTGTGAGTGTTTGATGGGACAGTGTAGAGGGAGCTTTACTCTGTATCTAACCCGTGCTGTACCTGCCCTGGGAGTGTTTGATGGGACAGTGTAGAGGGAGCTTTACTCTGTAACTAACCCGAGCTGTACCTGCCATGGGAGTGTTTGATGGGACAGAGTAGAGGGAGCTTTACTCTCTATCTAACCCGTGCTGTACCCGCCCTGGGAGTGTTTGATGGGACAGTGTAGAGTGAGCATTACTCTGTATCTAACCCGTGCTGTACCTGCCCTGGGAGTGTTTGATGGGAGAGTGTAGAGCGAGCTTTACTCTGTATCTAACCCATGCTGTACTTGCCCTGGGAGTGTTTGATGGGACAGTGTAGAGGGAGCTTTACTTTGTAACTAACCCGTGCTGTACCTGCCCTGGGAGTGTTTGATAGGAGAGGGTAGAGCGAGCTTTACTCTGTATCTAACCCATGCTGTACCTGCCCTGGGAGTGTTTGATGGGACAGTGTAGAGGGAGCTTTACTTTGTAACTAACCCGTGCTGTACCTGCCCTGGGAGTGTTTGATGGGACAGTGTAGAGGGAGCTTTACTCTGTATCTAACCCGTGCTGTACCTGCCCTGGGATTGTTTGATGGGACAGTGTAGAGGGAGCTTTACTCTGTAACTAACCCGTGTTGTAGCTGCCCTGGGAGTGTTTGATGGGAGAGAGTAGAGGGAGCTTTACTCTCTATCTAACCCGTGCTGTACCCGCCCTGGGAGTGTTTGATGGGACAGTGTAGAGTGAGCATTACTCTGTATCTAACCCGTGCTATACCTGCCCTGGGAGTGTTTGATGGGAGAGTGTAGAGCGAGCTTTACTCTGTATCTAACCCATGCTGTACCTGCCCTGGGAGTGTTTGATGGGACAGTGTAGAGGGAGCTTTACTCTGTAACTAACCCGTGTTGTAGCTGCCCTGGGAGTGTTTGATGGGACAGTGTAGAAGGAGCTTTACTCTGTATCTAACCCGTGCTGTACCTGCCCTGGGAGTGTTTGATGAGTCAGTGTAGAGGGAGCTTTTCTCTGTATCTAAACCGTGCTGTAGCTGCCCTGGGAGTGTTTGATGGGACATTGTAGAGGGAGCTTTACTCTGTATATTCCTCGTGCTGTACCTGCTCTGGGAGTGTTTGATGGGACAGTGTAGAGGGAGCTTTATTCTGTATCTAATCTGTGCTGTACCTGTCCTGGGAGTGTTTGATGGGACAGTGTAGAGGGAGGTTTACTCTGTATCTAACCCGTGCTGTACCTGCACTGGCAGTGTTTGATGGGACAGTGTAGAGGGAGCTTTACTCTGTACCTAACCCATGCTGTAGCTGTCGTGGGAGTTTTTGATGGGACAGTGCAGAGGTTCTTTACGCTGCAGCTAACCCGTGATATACCTGCCCTGTGAGTGCTTGATGGGACAGTGTAGTGGGAGGTTTACTCTTTACTTAACCCGTGCTGTACCTGCACTGGGAGTGTATCATGCAGACAGTGTAGGGGGAGATTTACTCTGTATCTAACCCGTGCTGTATCTGCCCTGGGACTGTTTGATGGGACAGTGTAGAGGGAGCTTTACCCTGTATCGAACCCGTGCTGTATCTGCCCTGGGAGTGCTTGATGGGACAGTGTTGATGCAGTTTTACGTTGTATTTACCCCATGCTATACCTGCCCTGGGCGTGTTTCATCGGAGATTGTAGAGGGAGCTTTACTCTGTATCTAACCCATAGTGTACCTGCCCTGGGTGCGTATGATGTGTAGTGTATGTGCCTTTAAGAGCCCCCTGTGTACTGTAATGCCAGTAATGGCCACTCCGGCTATATAAGCCTGTATGTTGTGTTGTATCAGTTAGTTCACCTCCAGACTTTGTTCAGTGAACACCTGTGAAACCAACTCCTGCCTTCAGTGTCTCTATTAACACACGGACACAACAGTGGCGATGAATTGGAAACGGACTTACCTGCAATTCGGCAGCACCTCAAGTCTTGCAAATAAGGTGGATGAGCTGAAGGTGTTGATAAACACATGGGAGTATGATATTGTTGCTATCACGGAGACATGGTTGAGGGAGGGGCAAGACTGGCAGCTCAATATTCTGGGGTACGGAATCTTCAGGCGAGACAGGGGGGGAGGTATAAAGGAGGGGGTGTCGCAATATTAATTAAGGAGTCAATTACTGCAGTAAGGAGGGATGACATATTAGCAGGTTCCTCTAATGAGGCCATATGGGAGGAGCTTAAAAACAAAAAGGGGGCAAGCAGTTTGCTGGGAGTGTACTATAGGCCTCCAAACAGTCAGGGGGAGATAGAGGAACAGATATGTAGGCAAATCTCAGAGAAATGTGCAAATAATAGGTAATAATAATGGGGAATTTCAACTTCCCCAATATTAGCTGGGATAGTCAGAGTGTGAAAGGCACAGAGGGTGTAGAATTCTTAAAGTGCATCCAGGAGAGCTTTTTGAGCCAGCATGTAGAAGGTCCTACAAGAGAGGGGGCGTTGCTGGACCTAATTCTAGGGAATGTGGCCGGCCAAGTGGAAGAAGTGCTAGTAGGTGAGCACTTTGGTGACAGTGACCATAATATGGTGAGATTTAGGGTGGTCATGGAAAAGGACAGGGATGGGCCGGAAATAAATGTTCTAAATTGGGGGAAGGCCGATTTTAATAGGATAAGGCAGGATCTGGCCAAAATGGACTGGGATCAGCTACTTGTAGGAAAATCCACGTCGGAGCAATGGGAGGCTTTCAGAAGGGAGATTGAGATCATACAATGGCAACATGTTCCCGTAAAGGTCAAGGGTGGTTCCAAAAACCACAGGGAACCTTGGATGTCAGGGGATATACGAGAATGGATTAGAAAAAAAAGGAGGGCTTTTGGCAGATACAAAAGGCTAAAGACGGTGGAAGCCCAAGAGGAGTACAAATAGTGCAGGGGGATATTTAAAAAGAAATTAGGAGATCAAGGAGAGGCTATGAAATAACACAGGCGAGCAAAATAAAGGAAGATCCTAAGATGTTTTATAAGTATATTAAGGGTAAGAGGATAACTAGGGAAAAAATAGGGCCCATTACGGACAAAAGTGGCAATCTGTGTGTGGAGCCAGAAGATGAAGGAGGGGTTCTAAATGAATATTTTGCATCTGTTTTCACTATGGAGAGGGACGATGTAGACATAGTAATAGGGCGGGGGGACGGTGATATGCTCGAACATATTAACATCGAGAGGGAGGAGGTATTGGCGGTTTTAGCAGGCCTAAAAATGGATAAATCCCCAGGCCCGGACGAAATGTATCCCAGGCTGCTGTGTGAGGCAAAGGAAGAGATTGCGGGGACTCTAACACATATATTCAGAACCTCTCTGGCCACAGGGGATGTGCCAGAGGACTGGAGAACCGCTAATGAGGAACCATTATTCAAGAAGGGGAGTAGGGAAAAACCAGGGAACTACAGGCCAGTGAGCCTAACATCAGTGGTAGGAAAATTATTGGAAAAAATTCTGAGGGACAAAATTAGTCTCCACTTGGAGAGGCAAGGATTAATCGGGGATAGTCAACATGGCTTTGTCAAGGGAAGATCATGTCTGACTAATTTGATTGAATTTTTTGAGGGGGTGACTAGGTGTGTGGATGAGGGTAACGCATTGGATGTGGTATACATGGATTTCAGTAAGGCCTTCGATAAAGTGCCACACAGGAGACTGGTCAAGAAGGTAAGAGCCCATGGAATCCAGGGTGCCTTGGCACACTGGATACAAAACTGGCTTAGTGGCAGAAGGCAGAGGGTGATGGTCGAAGGTTGTTTTTGTGACTGGAAGCCTGTGGCCAGTGGGGTACCACAGGGATCGGTGCTGGGTTCCTTGCTGTTTGTGGTCTACATTAATTACTTGGATATGAATGTAAAAGGTATGATCAGTAAGTTCGCGGATGATACAAAAATTGGTAGGGTGGTAAATAGCGAGGAGGGTAGTCTCAGTCTGCAGGATGATATAGATGGGTTGGTCAGATGGGCGGAATAGTGGCAAATGGAATTTAACCCGGAAAAGTGCGAGGTGATGCACTTTGGGGGGACTAACAAGGCAAGGGAATACACAATGAATGGTAAGACCCTAGGCAAGCCACAGGGTCAGAGGGATCTGGGTGCGCAAGTACACAGATCCCTGAAGGCGGCAGAACAGGTGGATAAGGTGGTAAAAAAGGCATATGGGGTACTTGCCTTCATTAGCCGAGGCATAGAATATAAGAGCAAGGAGGTTATGATGGAGCTGTATAAAACACTGGTTAGGCCACAGCTGGAATACTGTGTGCACTTCTGGTTGCCACACTACAGGAAGGATGTGATAGCTTTGGAGAGGGTGCAGAGGAGATTCACCAGGATGTTACCAGGGCTGGAGCGCTTCAGCTATGAAGAGAGACTGGGCAGATTGGGTTTGTTTTCCTTGGAGCAGAGGAGGCTGAGGGGGGACATGATTGAGGTGTACAAAATTATGAGGGGCATAGATAGGATGGATACTAAGGAGCTTTTTCCCTTAGTAGAAGGGTCAGTAACTAGGGGGCATAGATTCAAGGTAAAGGGCGGGAGGTTTAGAGGAGATTTGAGAAAAACTTTTTCACCCAGAGGGTGGTTGGAGTCTGGAACTCACTGCCTGAAAGGGTTGTGGAGGCTGGAACCCTCACAACATTTAAGAAGCATTTGGACGAGCACTTGAAATGCCATAGCATACAAGGCTACGGACCAAATGCTGGAATATGGGATTAGATTAGACAGGGCTTGATGGCCGGCGCGGACACGATGGGCCGAAGGGCCTCTATCCGTGCTGTATAACTCTATGACTCTATGACATTGAATCCTCAGACGTCCAGAATCGAAGGAAAGCAAGGAAAAAAAAATGCTGTGGTTTCACCAGCTCGCCGAGCTGGTGGCAGGTCCTGCAATAATCCTTCCTTGGCGGTGGCCTGGGGCTCCATCGGCTGGTTCTGCAGCGAGGCCAAGCAACGAAGGCGGAGGCAAACAGTAACAGACGGGGGGGGGAGCACTCGGGAGATGGCCGGCGCTGCTAGCAGGTCGGCGTTCGGACCTAGCAGAGAGAGTCCGGCGGGAACGAGTCTCCACCTGTAAATAAAAAATTTTTTTTTAAAAAACGCGGAAAACAGCGTTATCATCGGCAGCAGTGGCGGGAAAGCACGGGAAGCACCATATCTTTTCTGCAGGAAAGAAAGAAAAGCACGGAAAGCACCATTTTTTTCCCAGGATGCCTAAGGCTGGCAATATTGATGCTTTTGATAACGATATAGAGGATTGGACCTCATATGTGGAAAGAGTGGAGGTATATTGCACCGCAAATGGAATAGAAAATGATAAAAAGGCGTCAGTACCTCTAAATCTAATGTGCGCAAAGACAAACTGGCTGTTACGAAACTTAATCACTCCAGCCAACCCAAATGACAAGAATTTTAAGGAAATTGTTGATACCCTACAAGAGCACTTAAACCCAACACCGCTGCTGATAGCAGAATGATTCAAATTCTTCAAGAGGAATCAACACAAGAATGAAAGTAACGCTGATTACCTGACTGAATTAAGAAAGCTATCAAAGCACTGCCAATTCGGGGCAGGACTGGCAGATTATCTTCGAGACAAATTCGTCTGCGGTCTCCTAAGTGAAGGAACACAGGAAAGGCTGCTTTCTGAGAAAGATTTGACACTGGACAAGGCTTTCAGTATGGCTGTATCATTTGAAGCAGCCGCAAGAGGATCTGCAGAGATACAGCAAAAGACACAGGAATTCGGCACCCATGAAATGACACAGGTTTTCGAGAGATGTTATCGCTGCAGCAGATCCACCCATGACCAGAGGGACTGCTGGTTCAAGGACAAAACATGCAGGCAATGCGGAAAGATTGGACACATTGCACTGGTATGCCGATCTGGACAAAAATAATCCATGGACAGGAAAAAAAAATCAATAAAGAAAAGTACAGAAAGGTACAAATGATGACGGACAGTAGCTCCGAAGACCAGAAGAGCTATAGCGACTCCGGAAACAAGAGACTAAGCTGTCTCAAATTACATAATGTAATTGCCAAAGAAGATTACCAGACCATTTGGGTTACCCTCACGATAGCAGGGTCCCCAGTTAAAATGGAGCTAGATACAGGATCAGCTCTGACCGTCATAAATCGACGGGATTACGAGCGGCTATTTCCGCATATACATTTAAAAGACACATCCATTATCTTGAAAACATATACGGGGCAGAAAGTATACCCCAAAGGAAAAATAAGGGTGCCTGTTGTATACAACGGCAAGGAAATACAGAAGTTGTATTTATACGTTCTACAAGATGGTGGTCCACCGCTGTTGGGACGTGAATGGATCAGGAAGATACGTTTAGACTGGCACTCCATTCAGGCACTGACGGTGACCAGTAAGGAAAAAAATGACGATGACGTCATACCTGAATGATTAAAAGACATCTTGGCCAATGCCAAGGAAGTGTTTCAAGAGAAACTAGGAACCTTGAAAGGCATCACCGCCTCAATAACAGTGGAAGGTGCGGCAATTCCCAAGTTTTTTAAGGCAAGACCGGTGCCATACGCAATTCGTCCAGCAGTCGAGGCAGAGCTGGAGAATTTGGAAAAGGCAAGCGTATTATCCAAGATAGATTGGAGCGAGTGGGCAACACCCATCGTCCCGGTCATGAAGAAAACGTTGAATAATGATAAATCTGAAGAACAGAGAAAAATTCGCATCTGTGGAGACTTCAAGGTGACTGTAAACCCGGTCCTTCACATGGTACAGTATCCACTTCCGAGGATAGAAGATATTTTCGCCTCACTATCCGGAGGGAAACGTTTCACCAAAATTGACTTGGCACAGGCATATCTACAGATGGGGGTTGAAGAGGCCTCTAAAAGTATCTCACGATAAATACACACAAAGGCCGGTACCAGTACAATCGACTGGTTTTCGGAGTAGCATCAGCTCCAGCTATCTGGCAAACAGCTATGGAGCAAGTCCTCCAAGTGATTCCGGGGACTCAATGCTACCTAGACGACATCCTTGTAACAGGAGAAAACGACAACGAGCACCTTGCCAATTTGGAGCAGGTGCTCACTAGGCTGAGAGAACGGGGCCTACGAGCAAATCGCCCCAAGTGCGAATTTTTCCTGAATCAAATATCATATTGTGGCCACATAATTAATAAGGAAGGGTTGCATAAGTCCCCTGAAAAAAATGAAGCGGTCATAAAAGCCCCAGCACCTGAAAATGTTTCACAATTAAGGTCGTTCCTGGGATTAATAAATTACTATCATAAATTTTTACCGAACTTATCAACTCTTCTGCACCCTCTTAATGAGCTGCTACAAACAGGAGTAATTTGGAAATGGAGCGAAGACTGTAAACGTGCCTTCCATAAATGCAAAGACTTAATCACGTCCAAGGAAGTTCTGGCTCATTACAACCCATCACTGCCAATCAGACTGGCGTGCGATGCATCCCCTTACGGCGTAGGAGCGGTATTATCGCATAGATTCCCTGATGGCTCAGAACGGCCGATAGCTTTTGCGTCACGCTCATTGAACTCAGCTAAGTGTAACTATGCCCAAATCGACAGGGAAGCACTCAGCCTGGTATGGGGAGTGAAGAAATTCAACCATTACCTACGCGGACAAACATTTACCTTGTTGACTGACCATCAACCCCTCATCTCCATATTCAACCCTAAAAAGGGTGTTCCCATTATGACAGCGCAAAGGCTACAGAGGTGGTCCCTTTTTCTAGGGGCACACCAATATAACATAGAATACAAAGGATCAAAACAGCATGGGAATGCTGACAGTTTATCGTGCCTACCGTTGCCAATGGTAGAAGAGGCACCTACCGTAGACCCAGTGGAGATGTTCCACTCTACCATAGTCGAATGTCTACCAGTAACAAATTCTGCCATTGAAAGGGAAACGAGAAATGACCCGACTCTCTCACGAGTTTACGATTTAACAGTGAAGGGATGGCCAGCACATGGCGAACCACTGTTGCCAGCATTCTCGCAAAGAAGAGAACAGCTGTCAGTGTGCTGAGGAACCTTGATGTGTGGATCCAGAGTGGTGATTCCACCCAAAGTCCAGGATAAAGTTCTAAAGGAGCTTCACGAGGGGCATCTGGGTGGAGTGAAAATGAAGAACCTAGCCAGGGCGTTTGTATGGTGGCCAGGTATAGGTGGAGACATCGAAGAAATGACCAAGAGCTGCCTAGGATGACAGAAGGTCCAAAACACTCCACCACAAGCCCCTCTACATCCATGGGAGTGGCCCTCATCTCCATGGCAAAGGGTACACATCGACTTTGCTGGTCCATTTATGGACTCAATGTTCTTAATCGCGGTTGATGCACACTCCAAGTGGCCAGAGGTAATAAAGATGTCTTCCACCATCACGGAAAAAGCCATCACAGTATTAAGGACCATATTTGCCAGGAATGGGCTGCCTGAACAGATCTGTTCTGAAAATGGACCGCAATTTTTGTCCGAAGAATTCAGGAAATTCTTAAAATACAATGGGGTTAAGCACTACACGTCCGTCCCATACCATCCCGCCACCAATGGATTGGCTGAAAGGTTTGTCCAGACCTTCAAGGCCATAAAGGCCATGGGTAATGAAGACATAAAACTTCAGCATAAGGTGGCTAACTTCTTGTTTGCATATAGGAATGCAACACATATGGTTACAAGCCAAACTCCTGCCATGATGTTCTTCAATAGAAGCCTAAGATGCCGGCTGGATTTGATCAAGCCCAACATCAGAAGGGACATGGAGAACCGGCAATTTCAAGGCATGAATGAAAGGCCAACTAGAACCTTCCAGATAGGTCAACAAGTTTTGGCCAGGGACTACTGTACCGAGAAATGGCAGCCTGCAACTATCTGCACATGACTAGGACCGCTGATGTATACCGTGGACATTGGAGAAAGCATAATAAGGCGCCATGCTGACCAAATCATAGAGTCATCCGAAAAGGGACAACCTACACCACAACTCTATACGCCTACTGATGAAGTAGAGATACCCATAGCATCTACCTCCGATCCGGTGATACTGGAACCAGATGAACCGGACACTGGCATTCAAGCCGAATCAACCTTGCCAAAAGAAACTACTACACCACCGAAGCATTATACGGACCGAGTCAGGAAGCCTCCAGAGAGACTGACTAATAATTGATTAACTGCAGCAATGTGTAGATTATTGTTCTTGTAACATGTAATTAATGATTACTTAAAACATTATGTACTGGTTGGCTTAAAGGGGAGGAATTGTAGTGTATGTGCCTTTAAGAGCCCCCTGTGTACTGTAATGCCGGTAATGGCCACTCGGGCAATATAAGCCTGTATATTGTGTTGTATCAGTTAGTTCACCTCCAGACTTTGTTCATTAAACACCTGTGAAACCAACTCCTGCCTTCAGTGTCTCTATTAACACACAGACACAACATGATGGGACAGTGCAGAGGGAGCTTTATTCTGTATCTAACTCGTGCTGTACCTGCCCTGGGAGTGTTTGATGGGTCAGTGTAGAGGGTGCTTTACTCTTTATCTAACCTGTGCTGAACCTGCCCTGGGAGTGTTTGATGGGACAGTGCAGAGGGAGCTTTACTCTGTGTCTAACCCCTGCTGTACCTGCCCCGAGGGTATTTCATGGGGACAGTGTAGGGGGAGCTTTAATCTGTATCTATCCCGTGCTGTATCTGCCCTGGGATTGTTTGATGGGAGAGTGTTGATGGTGTAATATACTGTATTTACCCCGTGCAATACCTGCCCTGGGAGCGTTTCATTGGAGAGTGTAGAGGGAACGTTACTCTGTATCTAAACCGTAGTGTACCTGCCCTGGGAGTGTTTGATTGGACAGTGCAGAGGGAGCTTTATTCTGTATCTAACTCGTGCTGTACCTGCCCTGGGAGTGTTTGATGGGTCAGTGTAGAGGGTGCTTTACTCTTTATCTAACCTGTGCTGAACCTGCCCTGGGAGTGTTTGATGGGACAGTGTAGAGGGAGCTTTACTCTGTGTCTAACCCCTGCTGTAACTGCCCCGAGGGTATTTCATGGGGACAGTGTAGGGGGAGCTTTAATCTGTATCTATCCCGTGCTGTATCTGCCCTGGGATTGTTTGATGGGACAGTGCTGATCGTGCAATATGCTGTATTTACCCCGTGCAATACCTGCCCTGGGAGCGTTTCATTGGAGAGTGTAGAGGGAGCGTTACTCTGTATCTAAACCGTAGTGTACCTGCCCTGGGAGTGTTTGATTGGACAGTGTCGAGGGAGTTTTACTCTGTATCTAACCCGTGATGTACCTGCCCTGGGAGTGTATTGATGGGGCAGTGTTTAGGGAGCTTTACTTTGTGTTTAACCCGTGCTATACCTGCCCTGGGAGTGTTTGATTGGACAGTGCAGAGGGAGCTTTACTCTGTATCAAACCCATGCTTTACCTGTCGTGGGAGTTTTTGATGGGACAGTGTAGAGGGAACTTTAATCTGTAGCTAACCGTGCTGCACCTGCCCTGGGTGTGTTTGATGGGACAGTGTAGTGGGAGCTTTACTCTTTACTTAACCCATGCTGTACCTGCCCTGGGAGTGTTTTATGGGGACAGTGTAGTGGGAGCTTTACTCTGTATCTAAACCGTGCTGTATCTGCCCTGGGACTGTTGGATGGAACAGTGTAGAGGGAGATTTTCTCTGTACCTAACCCCGTGCTGTACCTGCCCTGGGAGTGTTTGATGGGTCAGTGTAGAGGGAGCTTTACTCTGTGTCTAACCCGTGCTGTACCTGCCCTGGGAGTGTTCCATGGGGACAGTGTAGGGGACGCTTTACTCTGTATCTAACCCGTGCTGTATCTGCTTTGGGAATGTTTGATGGGACAGCGTTGATGGAGTTTTACGCTGTATTTACCCCGTGCTATACCTGCCTGTAATGATATCAGCAAATAGAGATGGTATTTGCCTGTTCGACTGTGATGCCTTAATAGCATGTTTGCATGTATTGATTGTTTGTGCCTGACCAGCAGAGGGCATGTGACCGAGAGAAGCAAGGCAGTTAGTTTCAGTTTCAGTTTCGTTCTAGATGCATCACTAGCATCGTGTCTCCTGTAAAGCTGTATAAAGAGTTGAACAAAGCTTTATATTAAAAGACATTCTCTTTCATAAATGTCTCGTCATTGAACTCACAAAGAAATTAATACATGGTGTCAGAGGTGATTGAAAGAGATCAAGAGAAAGAATCTGAAGTTAAATCAGCTCTCCACAAATCTGAAGTTAAATCAGCTCTCCACAAATTAGCAAGCCAAAAGAGAACATCGTTGCTTACCATTAGAGAATAGCTAACGAAGTGAAAAATGGAAGGTTTACTCCCACCGGCGACGCTTCAGTTGACAGGTAATGTGGCTTAAAATTGGAGAAGGTTCAAACAACGTGTGGGGTTGTATTTATCAGCAATCGGAGCTGACGAGAAAAGTAATAAAAGGAAATCGTCACTGTTCTTACACGTCGTGGGTGATGAAGCACTGGAGGTGTATAATAACTTCACATTTGCTGCTAATGGAGACAAAATGAAGCTAGATTAAATAATGGAACAGTTTGAGGTCTACTGCATACCTAAACATAATGTGACGTTTGGGAGGCACAGATTTTTCACATGTGTACAGAAAATGGGTGATACTATTGATCAGTATGTGACTGAACTGAGAAACAGAAACAAATCGTGTGAATTTGGGGGACTGACAGACTCGCTGATAAAAGACAGACTGGTGTGTGGTATTCTGAATAATGGTCTAAGGGAAAGACTGCTAAGAGAGCAAGATCTAGACCTGGGAAAAGCCATAGCACTGTGTAAGGCTACAGAGACTATGAAGTCGCAGGCAAAGGAGCTGTTCAGTGACAGTAGCTGCAACGTGGATGCAGTGAGTAAGAACGGACACAAACTGTTTAACAAAAAGAGCGCCAATATGAAAAAAGAGGCGTGGCCAGTGAACGAAAATGAAAGGGACAATCGAAAGTCATGTAGTTGATGTGGTACACAGCATCCACCAAGAAAGTGTCCAGCATATGGTAAAATATGCAATTGTTGCAACAAGAACAACCATTATGCCCGTTGCTGTAAGAACCAAATGCAACAAAGCAAGGTCCATGCAGTAGATGAAAGCGACATAGAGGAGTTCTATGTAGATGTTGTGTCTGAAAACAAAAAAGAAGAAAGAGACTGGATGTTGACACTAAAAGTGAATGACATACACATTCCATTTAAATTGGATACTGGAGCACAAGTTAATGTGATATCAGAGACTGATTTTAAGAAAATTAGACCCAGAAAAGGACGTGCAGAGGTTTAATGGAATGGTCATCTACATGGGGAAATTCATATCCAACCTCTCAGAAAAGATGGCGCCACTGAGAAGACTAACTGAAAAGAACATAGAATGGGAATGGAATCATGAGCATGAGAAGTCATGGAGCGATCTAAAGAAACTGCTCACAGAGGAACCAGTTCTGAGGTTTTATGACCCAGCGAGACCCATCAAGATATCATCAGATGCATCACAGAGTGGGCTCGGTGCCGTTCTTCTGCAACAATATGACTACTGGCAACCTATTGCATATGCATCGTGCTCAATGACAGACGCGGAGACGCGATATGCTCAAATAGAAAAGAAGCTGCTCAGCATCACATACGCCTGTGAAAGATTACACCAGTTTGTGGCAGGACAAGCAATCAGTGTAGAGACTGACCATAAGCCCTTGATTGCATTGTTCCAAAAGCCACTAAATAGCTCTCCGCTTAGAATACAAAGAATGATGATCAGGCTGCAACGCTATACACTGAATGTTGCGTACACACCGGGTAAGCTGATGTATACAGCAGACACGTTGTCCAGAGCTGTTGACCCAAGTGAGCCCGCAAACACCACAATGGATGAAAAAGTGAATGCCTACGTGGACATGATCACAAGTGCACTGCCCATAGCAGATGCAAAAACGGAGCTCATAAAGGCTGAGACAAACAAAGATGAAACAATGAGACGGCTGAGAAAAAGCATCTTGGATGGATGGCCCAACATGAAGCAAGACTGCTCACCTGATATAGCAGAGTACTGGAACTGTAGGGCGGAACTATCACTGGTCGAAGACATCATCTACAAAGGATTTAAAATTGTTATCCCAAAGAGTCTGAGAAAAGAGATGTTAAAAAAGATCCATGGAGGACATCTGGGAATCGAAAAGTGTAAGAAAAGAGCACGAGAGGTGATGTACTGGCCACGAATCAACCAAGATGTGACAAATGAGGTGTCAAACTGCACAATATGCCTGAAATATCGAGCAAGCAATCCGGTAGAACCACTAAAGCCACACCCAGCACCAGACAGACCTTACCAGAAGGTAGGCGCTGACCTATTCGTATGTCAAGGGAAGGACTATCTTGTAGTCACAGACTATTACTCCCTGTATCCACAGGTTTGTAGACTGTACACCTCCACTGCAGCTGCTGTGATAACATGTATGAAAGCCATATTCTCCAGACATGACGTGGCAAGCGAGGTCTTCACAGACAACGGACCCCAGTTTTACAATGCAAGTTTCCGACACTTTGCCAAAGAGTGGGACTTTGTCCACACAACCTCAAGTCCTCACTATCCACAGTCCAATGGATTAGTGGAAAAATCGGTCAAGACAGTGAAAAGACTGATGTACAAGGCAAAAGACAGTGGAACTGACTTCTACCAAAGCATGCTTGTATACCGCACAACGCCGCTCAAGTGTGGTAAGTCACCAGCCCAACTCCTGATGGGACATCGGCTAAAGTCAAACCTACCCATCCCGGAGAACCTCCTGAAAACAAAAGAGGGGGAGAAAGTGAGGAAGTTCAAAGAACAACAGAAAGAAAAGCAAAAGTACTACTATGACAGAGGAACACAAAACCTACCTGAACTCCACACTGGTGACCAAGTAAGGTTGAAAGACAAAACAAACACATGGACTCAGAAGGGAACTGTCCTGAGTGAAGTTCAACCAAGATCATACACCATTCAGACAGATGAGGGTGCTGTTCTGAGAAGAAATCATCGAGATCTTCTCATGGGACCAGCCACAGCAGGTCAAGAGACTGATACTGTTGAACAACCTGATCGCACAGCTGAGAACCAATCATCTGAGGCAACAACTCAGATTCAAGGACAATCAATCAGAAAATCCTCAAGACACGTGAAGCCTCCTGAGAGACTCATTGAGCAAATTTAAGGACTATTGTTATAGAAGGAAGTAATGTTATCTTATTCTTTCTTCAAGTTCTAGTGTATTGACATATTTCATGTGTACACACAAAGCAAGGTTAAAGAACCTTGATCATGATAATGATAATGTAAGTTCATTAAGTGTTACAGTTAAAATGCAGATTAATACAAAGAAAACATGTTGTTAGTTAAAAGTAAAATACTTTTGTTTTAAGAAAAGGAGATGTAATGATATCAGCAAACAGAGATGGTATTTGCCTGTTCGATTATGATGCCTTAATAGCATGTTTGCATGTATTGATTGCTTGTGCCTGACCAGCAGAGGGCATGTGACCGAGAGAAGCAAGGCAGTTAGTTTCAGTTTCAGTTTCGTTCTAGATGCATCACTAGCATCGTGTCTCCTGTAAAGCTGTATAAAGAGTTGAACAAAGCTTTAGATTAAAAGACATTCTCTTTCATAAATGTCTCGTCATTGAACACACAAAGAAATCAATACACTGCCCTGGGAGCATTTTATTGGAGCGTGTAGAGGAACTTTACTCTGTATCTAACCCGTAGTGTAACTGCCCTGGGAGTTTTTGTTGGAACAGTGTAGAGCGAGTTTACTCTGTATCTAAACCATCCGGTACCTGCCCTGGGAGCGTTTGATGGGAGAGTGTAGAGGGAGCTTTACTCTGTATCTTACACGTGTTGTATCTGCCCTGGGTGTGTTTGATGGGGCAGTGCAGAGGGAGATTTATTCTGTGTCTAACCTGTGCTGTACCTGCCCTGGGAGTGTTTCGTGGGGACAGTAAAGGGGGAGCTTTACTCTGTAGCTAACCCGTGCTGTATCTGGCCTCGGAGTGTTTGATGGGACAGTGATGATGGAGTTTTACACTGTATTTACCCCGTGCTGTATCTGCCCTGGGAGTGTTTGATGGGGACAGTGTAGAGGGAACTTTACTCTGAATCTAACCCCTGCTGTACCTGCCCTGGGAGTGTTTGATGAGGTAGTTTAGAAGGAGATTTACTCTGTATGTAACCCGTGATGTACCTGCGCTGGGAGTGTTTGATCGGTCAGTGTATAGGGAGCTTTACTCGGTGTCTAACCAGTGCTGTACCTGCCGTGGGAGTGATTGATGGGAGAGTGCAGAGGGAGCTTTACTCTGTATCTAACCCGTGCTGTACCTGCCCTGGGAGTAATTGATGGGAGAGTGCAGAGAGAGCCTTACTCTGTATCTAAACTGTGCTGCAACTGCCCTGGGAGTGTTTGATTGGACAGTGTAGAGGGAGCTTTGGTCTGTATCTAACCCATGCTGTACCTGTCGTGGGAGTTTTTGCTGGGACAGTGTAGAGGGAACTTTAATCTGTAGCTAACCCGTGCTGTACCTGGCCTGGGAGTGTTTGATGGGACAGTGTAGTGGGAGCTTTACTCTTTACTAAATCCATGCTGTACCTGCACTGGGAGTGTTTAATGGGTCAGTGTAGAGGGAGATTTACTCTATATCTAACCCGTGCTGTATCTGCCCTGGTAGTGTTTGATGGGTCAGCGTTGATGGAGTTTTACGTTGTATTTACCCCGTGCTATACCTGTCAGGGTTTGGGGAGCCACGAGGCCGTGATCTCCGGGTAAGGTAGGTTCTGGACCCAAGTGCAGAAACCAGGCTAAAGGCAGGTATACAATCTTAAGGAACCGTACTTTATTCATTACTTAACTAGATTCACACATAACTAGGTTCATACCAGGAACACAACAATATACATAGAACTCGAGATTGGAACACCACATCATACATAGAACTAGAGAGAAGAACAATATACATAGAACTCGAGACAAGTTACAAAACGACTCGTCAAGAATAAGAACTCAGGACAGCTTCCATGAGGCATCATACTTGTCCAAACTGAGCTGGGATAAGCTTACCACAGGCACAACCAGCTTTGCCGAGACGAGACTCGAGACAAACTATCACGAGGGGCTGCTGCCGGGTAACAGGCTTCTCAAGAGCTCAAGACAAGCGCCAGCATGGCAACACGCCAGTCCAGACCTTATCAAGACTACGAACAACAAGAACACAAAGCTCGAGAATACATCCTAAACACAAAGCTCGAGAATACATCCTAAACACAAAGCTCGAAAGAACCATGGCACCCAACTAGTTAAAGTCAGGAGCCACAGAACAATGGCTAGTCCCTAGTGAGGACTGAGCACAGAGTGAAACAACCATAGAACTTATATACACAAGAAAACCAGGTGCAACCCATGAACAGCTAACAGGCCGTTAAGAATTAACAGGAAGCTAAGGAACAATTAACAAAGGGCTAGAGTCAAAACAAGTGAAGGTGCCATCTAGAGGCCACAGAAGGAACTGACTGGCACCCGCACAATACCTGCCCTGGGAGCGTTTTATTGGAGAGTGTAGAGGGAGCTTTACTCTGCATCTAACCCGTAGTGTACCTGCCCTGGGAGTGTGTGAAGGGACAGTGTAGAGTGAGTTTTACTCTGTATCTAAACCGTGCGGCACGTGCCCTGGGAGCATTTGATGGGAGAGTGTAGAGGGAGCTTTACTCTGTATCTAACTCCATCTGTACCTGCCCTGGAGTGTTAGATGTGTCAGTGTAGAGGGAGCTTTACTCTTTTTCTAACCTGTGCTGAACCTGCCCTTGGAGTGTTTGATGGGACAGTGTAGATGGAGCTGTAGTCTGCATCTAACTCATGCTGTACCTGCTCTGGGAGTGTTTGATGGGACAGTGCAGAGGGTGCTTTACTTTGTATCTAAACCCGTGCTTTACCTGCCCTAGGAGTGATGATGGGACAGTGTCGATAAGCTTTACTCTGTATCTAACCCCGTGCTGTAACTGCCCTGGGAGTGTTTGATGGGGCTGTGTAGAGGGAGCTTTACTCTGTATCTAACACGTGCTATACCTGTTGTGTATGTACCTTTAAGGGAATAACTGGTCTCAGACTGCAGTACCAGCAGTGACCACCTCTGTATAAAAGGCACTAGCAGCCTTCTGTAGTTTCAGTTTCCCAACTGTCTCCATTCAGTAAAGACTTGTTATAATTAACTTCTGCTGTCCGTGTCTCAATTATACACGGACATAATAGTACCTGCCCTGGGAGTGTTTGATGGGACAGTGTAGAGGGAGCTTTACTCTGTATCTAACCCATGCTGTACCTGTGCTGGGAGCGTTTGATGGGACAGTGTAGAGGGAGCTTTACTCTGTATCTAACCCGTGCTGTACCTGCCCTGGGAGTGTTTGATGGGACAGTGTAGAGGGAACTTTACTCTGTGTCTAACCCCTGCTGTACCTGCCCCTTGGGTATTTCATGGGGACAGTGTAGGGGGAGCTTTAATCTGTATCTATCCCGTGCTGTATCTGCCCTGGCATTGTTTGATGAGACAGTGTTGATGGTGTAATATGCTGTATTTACCCCGTGCTATACCTGCCCTGGGAGCGTTTCATTGGAGAGTGTAGAGGGAGCGTTACTCTGTATCTAAACCGTCGTGTACCTGCCCTGGGAGTGTTTGATTGGACTGTGTAGCGGGAGTTTTACTCTGTATCTAACACGTGATGTACCTGCCCTGGGAGTGTTTGATGGGACAGTGTTTAGGGAGCTTTACTTTGTGTTTAACCCGTGCTGTACCTGCCCTGGGAGTGTTTGATTGGACAGTGTAGAGGGAGCTTTACTCTTTATCTAACCCATGCTGTACCTGTCATGGGAGTTTTTGATGGGACAGTGTCGAGGGAACTTTAATCTGTAGCTAACCGTGCTGTACCTGCCCTGGGTGTGTTTGATGGGACAGGGTAGTGGGAGCTTTACTCTTTACTTAACCCATGCTGCACCTGCCCTGGGAGTGTTTTATGGGGACAATGTAGTGGGAGCTTTATTCTGTATCTAACCCGTGCTGCATCTGCCCTGGGACTGTTGGATGGAACAGTGTAGAGGGAGCTTTACTCTGTACCTAACCCCGTGCTGTACCTGCCCTGGGAGTGTTTGATGGGACAGTGTAGAGGGAGCTTTACTCTGTGTCTAACCCGTGCTGTACCTGCCCTGGGAGTGTTTCATGGGGACAGTGTAGGGGGAGCTTTACTCTGTATCTAACCCGTGCTGTATCTGCTTTGGGAATTTTTGATGGGACAGCGTTGATGGAGTTTTAAGCTGTATTTACCCCGTGCTATACCTGCCCTGGGAGCGTTTTATTGGAGAGTGTAGAGGAACTTCACTCTGTATCTAACCCGTAGTGTAACTGCCCTGGGAGTTTTTGTTGGGACAGTGTAGAGCGAGTTTACTCTGTATCTAAACCATCCGGTACATGCCATGGGAGCATTTGATGGGAGAGTGTAGAGGGTGCTTTACTCTGTATCTTACACGTGTTGTATCTGCCCTGGGTGAGCTTGATGGGGTAGTGCAGAGGGAGCTTTATTCTGTATCTAACCCGTGCTGTATCTGCCCTGGGAGTGCTTTATGGGACATTGTAGAGTGAGCTTTACTCTGTATCTAACTCGTTCTGTACCTGCACTGGGAGTGTCTGATGGGTCAGTGTAGAGGGAGCTTTACTCTTTTTCTAACCTGTGCTGAACCTGCCCTGGGAGTGTTGGATGGGACAGTGTAGATGGAGCTCTACTCTGCATCTAGGTCATGCTGTACCTGCTCTGGGAGTGTTTGATGGGACAGTGTAGAGGGTATTTTACTTTGTATCTAGTCCCGTGCTTTACCTGCCCTCGGATTGTTTGATGGGACAGTGTCGATAAGCTTTACTCTGTATCTAACCCCGTGCTGTAGCTGCCTGGGAGTGTTTGATGGGACAGTGTAGAGGGAGCTTTACTCTGTATCTAATCTGTGCTGTAGCTGCACTGAGAGTGTTTGATGGGACAGTGTAGAGGGAGCTTTACTCTGTATCTAATCTGTGCTGTAGCTGCACTGAAAGTGTTTGATGGGACATTGTAGAGGGTGCTTTACTTTGTATCTAACCCTGTGCTTTACCTGCCCTAGTAGTGATGATGGGACCGTGTCGATAAGCTTTACTCTGTATCTAACCATGCTGTACCTGCCCTGGGAGAGTTTGATGGGAAAGTGCAGAGGGAGCTTTACTCTGTATCTAACCAGTACTGTATCTGCGCTGGGAGTGTTTGATGGGACAGTGTAGATGGTGACTTACTCTATATCTAACCCGTGCTATACCTGTCTTGGGAGTGTTTGATGGGACAGTGTAGAGGGAGCTTTACTCTGTTGCTAACCCATGATGTACCTGCCCTGGGAGTGTTTGATGGGACAGTGTCGTGGGAGATTTACTCTTTACTTAACCCGTTGTGTACCTGCCCTGGTAGTGTTTCATGGGGACAGTGCAGGGGGAGATTATAATGTATCTAACCCGTGCTGTACCTGCCCTGGGAGTGTTTGATGGGACAGTGTAGAGGGAGCTTTACTCTGTATCTAACCCGTGCTGTACCTGCCCTGGGAGTGTTTGATGGGACAGTGTAGAGGGAGCTTTACTCTGTGTCTAACCCGTGCTGTACCTGCCCTGGGAGTGTTTGATTGGACAGTTTAGACGGAGCTTTACTCTGTATCTAACCCATGCTTTACCTGTCGTGGGAGTTTTTGATGGGACAGTGTAGAGGGAACTTTACTCTGTAGCTAACCAGTGCTGTACCTGCCCTGGGAGTGTTTGATGGGACAGTGTAGAGGGAGCTTTACTCTATATCTAACCCGTGCTGTACCTGCCCTGGGAGTGTTTCATGGGGACAGTGTAGGGGGAGATTTACTCTGTATCTAAACCGTGCTCTATCTGCCCTGGGACTGTTAGATGGACCACTGTAGAGGGAGCTTTACTCTGTGTCTAACCCATGCTGTACCTGCCCCGGGAGTATTTCATGGGGACAGTGTAGGGGTAGCTTTAATCTATATCTAACCCGTGCTGTATCTGCCCTGGTAGTGTTTGATGGGTCAGTGTTGATGGAGTTTTACGTTGTATTTACCCCGTGCTATACCTGCCCTGGGAGCGTTTTATTGGAGAGTGTAGAGGGAGCTTTACTCTGCATCTAACCCGTAGTGTACCTGCCCTGGGAGTGTGTGAAGGTACAGTGTAGAGTGAGTTTTACTCTGTATCTAAACCATGCGGCACGTGCCCTGGCAGCGTTTGATGGGAGAGTGTAGAGGGAGCTTTACTCTGTATCTAACTCCATCTGTACCTGCCCTGGAGTGTTAGATGTGTCAGTGTAGAGGGAGCTTTACTCTGTTTCTAACCTGTGCTGAACCTGCCCTGGGAGTGTTTGATGGGACAGTGTAGATGGAGCTGTACTCTGCATCTAACTCATGCTGTACCTGCTCTGGGAGTGTTTGATGGGACAGTGTAGAGGGTGCTTTACTTTGTATCTAAACCCGTGCTTTACCTGCCCTAGAAGTGATGATGGGACAGTGTCGATAAGCTTTACTCTGTATCTAACCCCGTGCTGTAACTGCCCTGTGAGTGTTTGATGGGGCTGTGTAGAGGGAGCTTTACTCTGTATCTAACACGTGCTATACCTGTTGTGTATGTACCTTTAAAGGAATAACTGGTCTCAGACTGCAGTACCGGCAGTGACCTCCCCTGTATAAAAGGCACTAGCAGCCTTCTGTAGCTTCAGTTTCCCAACTGTCTCCATTCAGTAAAGACTTGTTATAATCTAATCCTGCTGTCCGTGTCTCAATTATACACGGACATAATACTGGCAACGAGCTGATACGAACTTACCTACAGTCTGCACCACCTCATGGGATCCATCCCTGAAGCCAAGTGAGCAGAAGTCGAGGCCAGAAAGAAGAAAGAAACAGTAGAAATGGGCGTCGACTGTGGGCTTCCACCCCTGAGTCAGCGGAGTTGAAGAATTGCAGGAGAGGCTGTCGAGAGCGGGGCTTGGTTCCTGTCGATAGTGCTTCAGCTAATCGGGCTGGTGGCAGGTAGTACGCTGATCCTTCCTGGGCTGCGGCGGTCTAGAACTCGAGCGGGTGGCTTGCAATGGGGCCGATCAGCGTTGTCGGGTAGAGGAGAGGGTGAAGCACACAGGGCGCGGCCGGTGCTACGAAGCCGGGCAGCGTACAGACCCGAGAAGAGGGAGGCAAGAGTCCCACAGTATTGTTCCACGACGGGAAAATAATAAAATATTAAACGCGCAGAAAGCCGCGAGGAGCTGCAGGTTGCCACGGAAACCGCGGAAAGCAGCGCTAGCAACAGCAGGGAAGAAGGCAAAGCACGGGTGGCTCCATCTTAATCCAGCGGGGAAGAAGGCAAAGCGCGGGAGGCGCCATTTTGTTAAATCGGGGAAGAAGGCAAAGCGCGGGAGGCGCCATTTTAGATTTCCAAGATGCCGAAGCCTGGCCATATCACTGCCTTTGATAATACAATAGAAGGCTGGACCACGTATGTGAAAAGAGTCGAGGTATATTGCGAGGCAAACGAAATAGCCGATGAGAAAAAGGTATCGGTACTGCTAAACTTATTGGGCGCAAGAACGTACGGCCTATTGCGGGGCCTGATTGCTCCAGCCAAACCGAAGGCGAAGAGTTTTAACGAAATTGTTGCTATCCTACAGGAACACCTAAACCCTGCACCGCTGCTGATAGCAGAAAGATTTAAATTCCACAGGAGAACTCAGCATAAAGATGAGAGCAATGCTGAGTACCTTACGGAACTACGCAAGCTATCAAAGCACTGCCAGTTCGGAGCAGGACTGGCAGATACCCTACGGGACAAATTTGTCTGTGGACTCCTAAGTGAAGGAATCCAGAAGAAGTTACTCTCAGAGAAAGAGCTGACGATGGATAAGGCTTTCAGCGTGGCAGTATCGTACGAAGCAGCAGCCAGGGGAGCTGCAGAAATACAACAAAAGCCACAGGAATACGGCATCCACGAAATGACACAGGGATTTGCAAAATGTTATCGCTGCGGCAGAACAAACCATCACCAGAAGGACTGCTGGTCCAAGGACAAAATATGCAGGCAATGCGGAAAGATGGGACACATTGCACGAGTTTGCAGGTCTGGGAAGAAGACCAATGACAACAAAAAGGCTACTAAGGAACTGTACAGGAAAGTACAAAAGATGACGGACAGTAGTTCCGAAGACCAGAGGAGCGATAGTGAATCCGGGAACAAGAGACTAAGCTGTCTCAAACTTCACAACGTAATCGCAAAAGAGGATCACTGAACCATTTGGGTCACCCTCACGATAGCAGGGTCCCAAGTCAAAATGGAATTGGATACAGGATCAGCGCTAACCATCATGAATCGACGAGACTACGAGCGGCTATTCTCACACATACCCTTGAGAGAGACACCCATTGTCTTGAGGACGTATACGGGGCAAAAAGTATACCCCAGAGGAAAAATAAGGGTGCCTGTCGAATACAACGGCAAGAAAATACGGAAATTTTATCTCTACATTCTGCAAGATGGTGGACCACCGTTATTGGGACGTGAACGGATCAGAAAGATAAGTTTACACTGGCACTCCATTCAGGCACTGACGGTGGCTGGTAAAAAGGATGACGACGTCACTCCTGGAAGATTGTCAACAATCTTAGCTGATGCCAAAGAGGTATTTCAACAAGAACTGGGCACTCTTAAAGGCGTAACCACCTCGATAAAAATAGAGGAGAATGCAATTCCCAAGTTTTTCAAAGCAAGACCGGTACCATATGCAACTCGCCCAGCCGTCGAGGCAGAGCTGGAGAATCTGGAGAATGCAGGCGTGTTATCTAAGGTAGACTGGAGCGAGTGGGCAACACCCATCATTCCTGTCATGAAGAAAACGTTAAACAATAAGTCTGAGGAGCCAAGGAAAGTTTGCGTCTGTGGGGACTTCAAGGTGATGGTGAACCCAGTCCTTCACACAGTACAATATCCTCTCCCAAGGACAGAAGATATCTTCGCCTCACTATCTGGAGGGAAGTGTTTTACAAAAATTGACCTAGCACAAGCATATTTGCAGATGGAGATTGAAGAATCCTCTAGGAAGTATCTCACGATAAACACTCACAAAGGTCTTTACCAGTATAATCGACTGGTATTTGGAGTAGCATCAGCTCCGGCAATATGGCAAAGAGCAATGGAACACGTCCTGCAAGGGATTCCGGGGACTCAGTGTTACTTAGTCGACATCCTGGTGACAGGTGAAAATGACAGTGAACACCTTGCCAACCTAGAGCATGTGCTCACGAGACTATGTGAACATGGGCTACGAGCCAATCACCCCAAGTGCAAATTTTTTAAGACGCAGATATCGTATTGTGGTCACGTGATTGATGAAGAGGGATTGCATAAGTCCCCTGACAAAATTGAAGCGATAGTTATGGCTCCGGCACCTGAAAATATGTCGCAACTGAGGTCATTCCTCGGATTGGTGAATTACTACCATAAGTTTTTGCCGAATTTGTCCACAATGCTGCATCCACTGAACGCCCTACTACGAACGGGAGTAGCATGGAGATGGTGCGATGAATGTAAGCGGGCCTTTCAGAAGAGTAAGGACCTAATGACTTCAAGAGAAGTATTGGCTCACTACAAATCATCACTACCGATAAGACTGGCGTGTGATGCATTTCCCTATGGCATTGGGGCGGTACTGTCACATAAATTCCTTGATGGTTCAGAGATGCCGATAGCTTTTGTGTCGTTAACTTCAGCCGAGCGTAACTACACCCAGATTGACAGAGAGGCCCTCAGCCTGGTGTGGGGGGTGAAGAAGTTCAATCACGGTCAGAAATTTACTCTACTGACTGATCATCAACCTCTCATCTCCATTTTCAACCCTCAGTAGGGCGTACCGATAATGACGGCACAACGGCTGCAGAGGTGGTCCCTTTTCCTAGAGGCACACCAATACGACATCGAGTACAAGGGAACTAAACAGCATGGGAATGCTGATGGATTGTCGCGCCCACCATTACCGACGGTGGAAGAAGAACTGGCAGTGGATCCAGTGGAGTTATTCCACTCGGCTTTAGTCGAATGTCTCCCTGTGACGAATGCAAACATAGAAAAGGAAAGACGAAATGATACGACACTCTCCTGGGTCTATGATTTAACGGTGATGGGATGGCCAGCACATGGTGAACCACTGCTGCCAGCATTCTCGCCGAGAAGAGAACAGCTGTCAGTGTGCAGAGGGACCTTGATGTGTGGATCCAGAGTAGTAATTCCACCCAAATTGACGGATAGAGTACTCAATGAGCTTCATGAGGGTCATCTGGGTGGGGTAAAAATGAAGAACTTAGCCACAGCGTTTGTGTGGTGGCCGGGAATCGATAGAGAAATCGAAGAGATGACCAAGAGCTGTACAGGATGCCAGAAGGTCCAAAACGCCCCACCACAAGCTCCTCTACATCCATAGGAGTGGACCTCATCTCCATGGCAAAGTGTGCACGTTGATTTTGCTGGTCCCTTTATGGACTCGATGTTTTTAATTGTGGTGGATGCACATTCAAAGTGGCCAGAGGTAATAAAAATGTCCTCAACCACCACAGAAAAAACTACCACAGTCTTACGAACCATATTCGCCAGGAATGGGCTGCCTGAACAGATTTGCTCTGACAATGGACCACAGTTTGTGTCTGAAGAGTTCCGGAGGTTCTTAAAGAACAATGGTGTTAAGCATTACACATCCGCCCCATATCATCCAGCCACTAATGGATTGACCGAGAGGTTTGTTCAAACATTCAAGAAGGCTATCAAGGCAATGTGTAATGAAGATATACCCCTACAACACAAGGTGGATAACTGCTTGTTTGCCTACCGGAATGTGACACATGCGGTTACCAACCAAACTCCAGCCATGATGTTCTTCAATCGAAGACTACGATGCCGCTTGGATTTGGTTAAGCCAAACGTCCGAAGAGATGTGGAGAACAGGCAGTTTCAGAATATGAATGAAAGGCCGACCAGGAGTTTTAAGATAGGTCAACCAGTTTTGGCCCGGGACTACCGCACAGAGAAATGGCAGCCAGGAACGATCTGTACACGGCAAGGACCTTTAATGTATACTGTGGACGTGGGAGAGGGCATTGTAAGACGCCATGCTGACCAGATTCTAGAGTCACTGGAAAACATCAACTCCACACCACGATCTGATACACCTGGCGATGAAACCAAAGTACCAATTGCATCTACCGCAGAATCGGTGATATTGGAAGCAGACGAACCAAACAACGACATTGATCCCGACTCAACCTTACCAGAAGAACCTGATACCCCAAAGAGGCGTTATCCAGACAGAATCAGGAAGCCTCCTCAAAGACTGAACTTATAATTGCTTAACCTCAACCAATGTATCTAGCAACCATAATTGTAATTGTAATTAGTTATTATTTAGTTGTTAAATGAAAGTTATGTACTGTTTATCTAAAAGGGGAGGAATTGTTGTGTATGTACCTTTAAGGGAATAGCTGGTCTCAGACTGCAGTACCGGCAGTGACCACCCCTGTATAAAAGGCACTACCAGCCTTCTGTCGTTTCAGTTTCCCAACTGTCTCCATTCAGTAAAGACTTGTTTTAATCAACTCCTGCTGTCTGTGTCTCAATTATACACGGACATAATAGTACCTGCCCTGGGAGTGTTTGATGGGAAAGGGTAAAGGGAGCTTTACTCTGTATCTAACCCGTACTGTACCTGCGCTGGGAGTGTTTGATGGGACAGTGTAGAGGGAGCTTTACTCTGTATTTAAAACGTGCTGTACCTGCCCTGGGAGTGTTTAATGGGACAGTGTAGAGGGAACTTTACTCTGTATCTAACCCGTGCTGTACCTGTCCTGGGAGTGTTTGATGGCACAGTGTAGAGGGAGCTTTACACTGAATCTAACCCATGCTGTACCTGCGCTGCGTGTGTTTGATGGGACAGTGTAGAGGGTGCTTTACTCTGTAACTAACCCGTGCTGTACCTATAGTGGGAGTGTTTGATGGGACAGTGTAGATGGTGCCTTACTCTGCATCTAATCCGTGCTGTACCAGCCCTGGGAGTGTTGATGGGCAGTGCAGAGGGAGCATTACTCTGTATCTAACCTGCGCTGTACCTGCCCCGGGAGTGTTTGATGGGACAGTGTAGAGCGAGCTTTACCCTGAATCTAACCCGTGCTTTACCTGCCCTGGGAGTGTTTGATGGGACAGTGTTGAGGGAGCTTTACTCTGTATTGAACATGTCCTTTACCTGCCCTTGGAGAGTTTGACGGACAGTGTCGATGGTGCTTTACTCTCTACCTAACCTGTCCTTTAAATGCACTGGGAATGTTTGATGGGACAGTGTACAGGGAGTTTTATTCTGTATCTAAACCGTGCTGTACCTGCCCCGGGAGTGTTTGATGGGACAGTGTAGTGGGAGCTTTACTCTTTATTTAACCCGTGCTGTACCTGCCCCGGGACTGTTTTATGGGGCAGCGTAGTGGGAGATTTACTCTGAATCTAACCCGTGCTGTACCTGCCCTGGGAGTGTTTGATGGGACAGTGTAGAGGGAGCTATACTCTGTATCTAACCCGTGCAGTACCTGACCCGGGAGAGTTTGATGGGACAGTGTAGTGGGAGCTTTACTCTGTATCTAACCTGTGCTGTACCTGCCCTGGGAGTTTTTGATGGGACAATGAAGAGGGAGCTATACTCTGTATCTAAACTGTGCTGTACCTGCCCTGGGAGTTTTTGATGAGACAATGAAGAGGGAGCTATACTCTGTATCTAACCCGTGCTGTACCAGCCCTGGGAGCGTTTGATGTGGAAGTGTAGAGTGAGCTTTAGTCTCTATCTAACCCATGTTGTACCTGCCCCGGGCGTGTTTGATGTGGCAGTCTAAAGGAAGATTTCCTATGTATCGAACCCGTGCTGTACCTGCCCTAGGAGTGTTCGATGGGACAGTGTTGAGGGAGCTTCACACTGTATCTAACCCGTGCTGTACCTGTCCTGGGAGTGTTTGATGGCACAGTGTAGAAGGAGCTTTACTCTGTATCTAACCCATGCTGTACCTGCCCTGGGAGTGTTTGATGGGGCAGTGTAGTGGGAGCTTTACTCTGTATCTATACCATGCTGTACCTGCCCCGGGAGTGCTTGATGGGATATTGTAGTGGGAGCTTTAGTCTGTATCTAATCCATGCTGTACCTGCCCTGGGAGTGTTTGATGGGACAGTGTAGAGGGAGCTTTACTCTGTATCTAACCCGTGCTGTGCCTGCCCTGGGAGTGTTTGATGGGACAGTGTAGAGGGAGCTATACTCTGTGTAAGGGGGGCATCTTATAACTGGTTTATGGTAATTTACCTGGCCAGCAGCCTTTGCCTCTGAGCTCTGACTAATTACCACCTTTTACCTGTTTTACGGTAATTCACCTGTTCAGCAGCCTTTTGCTGCTGCACTCTAAACCAATTTACAAACATCAGTTTCGAATCGCTACCCCTCCTTCAGTTCTGAGTGGAGGAACTTATAATTAATGATATTAAAACGGAACAAGTTGTTTGTATGAGAGAAAAATGAAGTTTTATTACCTAAATAAACTACAATCAAAAGAATAAACTATACCACACGAACACAGTAATTACAGTAAAACGATATAACAGGGGGTTGCAGACGGCAATAATGAGGGATAAAATGGCTACAATGTTACTTAAACAATCTTAGCAATTACCCTAAAATCACCGCCCCCTAACTCCTACTAGGTTGCCTTGCTGAGGAGTCAGAACACCCTGCTCACCTGTGGTCCAGCAAAGTAAAAAGAGAGTGATAGCTTCTCAGCAGCTATCTTATATACCCAGTGAGCCCCCTGCCATTCTGCCCTGCAAGGGCTGTGTGCAAAATCCCCACCCAAAGGGTCCAATACACAAGAGAAAGCTGTGATTGGCTATCTTAGAATGGTTGGACTGGGTTAATGTGTCTTCCAGAGCTCCCTGGGCTGAAACAAAAGGGAAATACAACTGCTCTATTGTCCAGAATGCTAGGTGATTTAAACCCATTCAGTTCTTAAACGGTTCCCATTCAAGATCCAAAAGTCTCTTCTGCAGTTTAGATGTATCCACTCGATATACAAACAAATGCTAATAGCATTCAATTGCTTTGTAACCACAATTGATTGACAGTCTTGAATGCTAAGCAAACAAAGTTCCTTTGTTCATGCTAGCAGTTTCAAGCACTCGATCTTAGAGTCAACATTGTAGAACGTTTTGCAAACAGGCATCAATTGTCCTGCTGCAGGGGCGGTGGTGGGGATTTCCCTTTGATTGGCAGCTCCATTGAATCTTGCTTCCAGACACAGAAAGCTGCTTTCCAAGTCTTTTGTCTTCGGCCATGTGGTGTGACAGCCATTTTTAACCCTGGAAATTTAAAAGCACAACGCCCAGGGATATTTTAATCAAAAAAATTAATCTTCAGAACTGTAAATTATTGCGAATCCTTACACTCTGTATCTCACCCATGCTGTACCTGCCCTGGGAGTGTTTGATGGGACCGTGTAGAGGGAGCAATACTCTGTATCTCATCCATGCTGTACCTGCCCTGGGAGTGTTTGATGTGGCAGTCTAGAGGAAGATTTCCTATGTATCTAACCCGTGCTGTACCTGCCCTAGGAGTGTTCGATGGGACAGTGTTGAGGAAGCTTTACACTGTATCTAACCTGTGCTGTAACTGTCCTCCGAGTGTTTGATGGGACATTGTAGTGGGAGCTTTACTCTGTATCTAACCAGTGCTGTACAATCCCCGGGAGTGTTTGATGGGGCTGTGTCGAGGGAGCTTTACTCTGTATCTAACCCAAACTTTACCTGCCCTGTGTGTGTTTGATGGGACAGTGTAGAGGGAGCTTTACTCTGTATCTAACCCGTGCTGTAACTTCCCTAGGAGTGTTTGATGAGACAGTGTAGAGGGAGCTATACTCTGTATGTAATCCGAGCTGTACCTGTCCTGGGAGTGTTTGATGGGACAATGTAGAGGGAGCTTTACTCTGTATCTAATCCGTGCTGTACCTGCCCTGGAAGTGTTTGATGCGACAGTGTAAAGGAAGTTTTACTCTGTATCTAACCCGTGCCCTACCTGCCCTGGGAGTGTTTGATGGGACAGTGTAGAGAGGGAGCTATATTCTGTATCTAACCCGTGCTGTACCTGCCCTGGGAGTGTTTGATGGGACCGTGTAGAGGGAGCTTTACTCTGTATCTGACCTGTGCTGTAACAACCCTGGGAGTGTTTGATGGGACAGTGTAGATGGAGCTTTACTCTGTATCTAACCCGTGCTGTACCTGCCCTGGGAGGGTTTGATGGGACAGTGTAGAGGGCGCTTTACTCTATATCTAATTCGTGCTATACCTGCCCTGGGTGTGTTTGATGGGGCAGTGTAGAGGGAGCTTTGCTCTGTATCTAAACCGTGCTGTACCTGCCCTGGGAGTGTTTGATGGGACAGTGTAGAGGGAGCTTTACTCTGTATCTAACCCTTGCTGCACCTGCCCTGGGAGTGTTTGATGGGACAGTGTAGAGGGAGCTATACTCTGTATCTAACCTGTGCTGTACCTGCCCTGGGAGTGTTAGATGGGACAGTGTAGAGGGAGCTTTACGCTATATCTAATCCGTGCGGTACCTGCCCTGGGAATGTTTGATGGGATAGTGTAGAGGGAGCTATGTTCTGTATCTAACCCGTGCTGTGCCTGCCCTGGGAGTGTTTGATGGGACAGTGTAGAGTCAGCTATACTCTGTATCTCACCCATGCTGTACCTGCCCTGGGAGTGTTTGATGGGACCGTGTAGAGGGAGCTATACTCTGTATCTCACCCATGCTGTACCTGCCCTGGGAGTGTTTGAAAGGGCAGTTTAGAGTGAGCTTTACTCTGTATCTAACCCTTGCTGTACCTGCCCTGGGAGTGTTTGATGTGGCAGTCTAGAGGAAGATTTCCTGTATATCTAACCCGTGCTGCACCTTCCCTAGGAGTGTTCGATGGGACAGTGTTGAGGAAGCTTTACAGTGTATCTAACCCGTGCTGTACCTATCCTGAGAGTGTTTGATGGCACAGTGTAGAAGGAGCTTTACTCTGTATCTAATCTGTGCTGTACCTGCCCTGGGAGTGTTTGATGGGGCAGTGTAGAGGGAGCTTTACTCTGTATCTAACCCATGCTGTACCTGCTTTGGGAGTGTTTGATGGGACAGTGTAGAGGGAGCTATACTCAATTCAATTCAATTCAAATCGCTTTATTGGCATGACAAGTTACATCTTATGTTGCCAAAGCATCGGAAAACATTCATGTTTGTTCACAAAAATACAGATCTATCCATAGAGTGGATAAACAGATATATCCCTGAGTGTATAAATATACTTTCATATAATTTATATATTCTTTTATCTTATCTTTAGTGGTTGTCCCTCTGTTTATGGCAAGCTGTAACATAGTGTGCCGCCAGTGTTATGCAACTTCTCTCTTCCCCTAGTAGGTATGGGAGTTTTTGGTCGTCATTCAATTTTCTGAATTCCGGGCATATTTTTGTAAATTTTGGGTAGAAATTCTCCCTTATGCCCTGATATTTTCTACAAGCTGTGAGGAAGTGCATCTCTGTCTCCACCATTCCCTGACTGCAGTGAGAGCATATCCTGTCCTACCTTGGTAGCCGGGTCTGCCTGTGTCTACCTTTTTCGATCGCCAGGCTATGTTCATTAAGTCTGTACATTGTCAGGGTTTTTGTAACCCGAGCTGTACCTGTCCTGGGAGTGTTTAATGGGACAATGTAGAGGGAGATTTAATCTGTTTCTTAACCGTGCTGTACCTGCCCTGGGAGTGTTTGATGGGACAGTGTAAATGGAGCTTTACTCTGTATCTAACCCCGTGCTGTACCTGCCCTGGGAGTGTTTGATGGGGCAGTGTAAATGGAGCTTTACTCTGTATCTAACCCGAGCTGTACCTGCCCTGGGAGTATTTGATGGGACAGTGTAAATGGAGCTTTACTCTGTATCTAATCCGTGCTGTACCTGCCCTAGGAGTGTTCGATGCAACAGTGTTGAGGGAGCTTCACGCTGTATCTAACCCGTGCTGTACCTGCCCTGGGAGTGTTTGATGGCACAGTGTAGAGGGAGCTTTACTCTGTATCTAACCCCGTGCTGTACCTGCCCTGGGAGTGTTTGATGGCACAGTGTAGAGGGAGCTTTACTCTGTATCTAACCCGTGCTGTACCTGCCATGGGAGTGTTTGATGGGACAGTGGAAATGGAGCTTTACTCTGTATCTAACCCGAGCTGTACCTGCCCTGGGAGTATTTGATGGGACAGTGTAAATGGAGCTTTACTCTGTATCTAACCCGAGCTGTACCTGCCCTGGGAGTATTTGATGGGACAGTGTAAATGGAGCTTTACTCTGTATCTAATCCGTGCAGTACCTGCCCTGGGAGTGTTTGATGGGACAGTGTAGAGGGAGCTTTACTCTGTATCTAACCCGTGCTGTACCTGCCATGGGAGTGTTTGATGGGACAGTGTAGAGGGAGCTTTACTCTGTATCTAACCCGTGCTGTACCTGCCCTGGGAGTGTTTGATGGGACAGTGTAGAGGGAGCTTTACTCTGTATCTAACCCGTGCTGTACCTGCCATGGGAGTGTTTGATGGGACAGTGTAGAGGGAGCTTTACTCTGTATCTAATCCGTGCTGTACCTGCCCTGCGAGTATTTGATGGGACAGTGTAAATGGAGCTTTACTCTGTATCTAACCCGAGCTGTACCTGCCCTGGGAGTATTTGATGGGACAGTGTAAATGGAGCTTTACTCTGTATCTAACCCGTGCTGTACCTGCCCTAGGAGTGTTTGATGGGACAGTGTAGAGGGAGCTTCACGCTGTATCTAACCCGTGCTGTACCTGCCCTGGGAGTGTTTGATGGCACAGTGTAGAGGGAGCTTTACTCTGTATCTAACCCGTGCTGTACCTGCCATGGGAGTGTTTGATGGCACAGTGTAGAGGGAGCTTTACTCTGTATCTAACCCGTGCTGTACCTGCCATGGGAGTGTTTGATGGGACAATGTAGAGGGAGCTTTACGCTGTATCTAACCCGTGCTGTACCTGCCCTGGGAGTGTTTGATGGGACAGTGTAGAGGGTGCTTTACTCTGTATCTAACCCGTGCTGTACCTGCCCTGGGAGTGTTTGATGTGGCAGTCTAGAGAAAGATATCCTATGTATCTAAGCCGTGCTGTTCCTTCCCTAGGAGTGTTCAATGGGAGTGTTGAGGAAGCCTTACACTGTATCTAACCCGTGCTGTACCTGTCCTGGGAGTGTTTGATGGCAAAGTGTAGAAGGAGCTTTACTCTGTATCTTACCTGTGCTGTTCCTGCCCTGGGTGTGGTTGATGGGACAGTGTAGAGGGAGCTTTACTTTGTATCTAACCCGTGCTGTACCTGCCGTAGGATTCTTTGATGGGACTGTGTCGAGGAAGCTTCACTCTGTATCTAACCCATACTTTAACTGCCCTATGAGTGTTTGATGGGAAAGCGTAGAGGGAGTTTTACTCTGTATCTAACCCCGTGCTGTACCTGCCCTGGGAGTCTTTGATGGGATAGTGTAGAGGGAGATTTACCCTGTGTCTAACCCGTGCTGTACCTGCCCTGGGAGTGTTTGATGGGACAGTTTAAAGGGAACTTTACTCTCTACCTAATACATGCTGTATCTGCCCTGGGAGTGTTTGATGGCACAGTGTAGAGGGAGCTTTACTCTCTATCTAACCCGTGCTGTACCTGCCCTGGGAGTGTTTGATGGAGCAGTGTAGAGGGAGCATTATTCTGTATCTAACCCGTGCTGTACCTGCCCTGGGTGTGTTTGATGGGAGAGTGTAGAGGGAGAATTACTCTGTATCTAACCCGTGCTGTATCTGCCCTGGGAGTGTTTGATGGAGCAGTGTAGAGGGAGCTTCGTTCTGTATCTAACCCGTGCTGTACCTGCCCCGGGAGTGTTTGATGGGGCAGTGTCGAGGGAGCATTACTCTGTATCTAACCCGTGCTGTATCTGCCCTGGGTGTGGTTGATGGGACAGTGTAGAGGGAGTTTTACTCTGTATCTAATCCGTGTTTTTCCTGCCCTAGGATTGTTTCATGGGACTGTGTAGAGGGAGCGTTACTCTGTATCTAACCCGTGCTGTGCCTGCCATGGGAGTGTTTGATGGGACAGTGTAAAGTGAGCTTTACTCTGTATCTAACCCGTGGTCTACCTGCCCTGGGAGTGCTTCAATGGACAGTGTAGAGGGAGCATTACTCTGTGTCTAACCCGTGCGGTACCTGCCCTGGGCATCTTTGATGGGACAGTGTAGAGGGAGCTTTACTCTGTATCTCACCCGTGCTGTGCCTGCCCTGGGAGTGTTTGATGGGACCATGTAGAGGGAGCATTATTCTGTATCTAACCCGTGCTGTACCTGCCCTGGGAGTGTTTGATGGGACAGTGTAGAGGGTGCTTTATTCTGTATCTATCCCATGCAGTTCCTGCCCCGGAGTGTTTGATGGGACAGTGTAAACTGAGCTTAACTCTGTATCTAACCCGTACTCTACCTGCCCTGGGAGTGTTTCAATGGACAGTGTAAAGGAAGCATTACTCTGTGTCTAACCCGTGCGGTACCTGCCCTGGGCGTGTTTGATGGGACAGTGTAGAGGGAGCTTTACTCTGTATCTCACCCTTGCTGTGCCAGCCCTGGGAGTGTTTGATGGGACCATGTAGAGGGAGCATTGCTCTGTATCTAAACCGTGCTGTACCTGCCCTGGGTGTGTTTGATGGGACAGTGTAGAGGGAGAATTACTCTGTATCTAACCCGTGCTGTATCTGCCCTGGGAGTTTTTGATGGGACAGTGTAGGGGGAGCTTTTCTCTGTATCTAACCCGTGCTGTACCTGCCCTGGGAGTGTTTGATGGGACAGTGTAGAGGGAGCTTTACTCTATATCTAATCCGTGCTGTACCTGCCCTGGGAGTGTTTGATGGGACAGTGTAGAGGGAGCTTTACTCTATATCTAATCCGTGCTGTACCTGCCCTGGGAGTGTTTGATGGGACAGTGTAGGGGGAGCTTTACTCTGTATCTAACGCGTGCTGTAGCTGCCCTGGGAGTGTTTGATGGGGCAATCTAGAGGAAGATTTTCTCTGTATCTAACCCGTGCTGTACCTGACCTGGAAGTGTTTGTTGGGGCTGTGTAGAGTGAGCTTTATTCTGTATCTAACCCGTGCTGTACCTGCCCTGGGAGTGTTTGATGTGGCAGTCTAGAGGAAGATTTCCTATATATCTAACCCGTGCTGTACCTGCCCTAGGAGTGTTCTGTAGGGGCCTTCCTTTACCTGGTTTAAGGTAGTTTCCCTAGTCTTACAGCCTTTGCCTGCACCCTGACCAATTCCAATCTTTTACCTGGTTTACGGTAATTCACCTGGTCAGGGAGCCTGCTGCTACACTGTAAACCTAATTCCAATAAACCAATTTTCAAACAGTGGTTTCGAATCGCAACCCCACCTTCCAGTTCTGGCTGAAGGACATATAATTAATGAAATTAAAATGGACACGTGGTTTGGATGAGAGAAAAAATCAAGTTTTATTAACTAAATGAACTGCAATCAAATTGTAAACTATACCGCACGAACACAGTAATTGCAGTAAAATTGCTTAAATGGGGGAATGCAGACGGTAAAAACGAGGGATTAGATGGCTACAATGTAAATTAAACAATCTTAGCAATATCCCCTTAATTACCAGCCCCTAACTCCTTACTACGTTGTTTTGCTCCGGAGTCAGAAACTCTGCTCCCAAAGGTCCAGCGAAGTGAGAGAGTGAGAGAGAGAGAGAGAGAGAGGCTCACCTGTGGTCCAGCGAAGTGAGAGAGAGAGAGAGAGAGAGAGAGAGAGAGTGAGAGAGAGAGAGAGAGAGGCTCACCTGTGGTCCCGGGAAGTGAGAGAGAGAGAGAGAGAGAGAGAGAGGCTCACCTGTGGTCCAGCGAAGTGAGAGAGAGAGAGAGAGAGAGAGAGAGAGAGAGAGGCTCACCTGTGGTCCAGCGAAGTGAGAGAGAGAGAGAGAGAGAGAGAGAGAGGCTCACCTGTGGTCCCAGGAAGTTAAAATAAACCCATAGCTTCTCAGGAGCTATCATATATACTTGGTGAGCCCGCACCCCTGCTATTTGCCTGTCTGGAAAATTCGCGCCCAAAAAGTTCCAATTCACAAGAGAAAAGCTGTGATTGGCTAACTCAATGTGGTTGGACTGGGTTAATGTTTCTGCACTGTGGGGCCGAAATGTTCCCGCCCAAAACCGGAGCCCACCTTGGCTTAAACAAAAGGGAAATGCAACTGCTCTATTGTCCAGAATGATGGGTGATTTAAACCCATTCAGTTCTTAAACTGTTGCAAATCAAAATCCGTTCCATGATTTCATTCTATCATTGTCTGAGAGAGCTCTGAATGGCTATGGAAATAGAAGCAGTTTCAAATCGATTGTCCTGCAGTCATTCTCAAGTGGGCTAATCTCTTAAGTTAATAAGCAACTTCAAGTGCTTCAAAGGGAACCTCCCTTTGATTGGCATGTCATTGACTGCCGCTGTAGATCCTCCCACTTTATACACACAGACCTCTCGAGCTGCTTTTTAAGCCCCAGTATCTTGGCCAATGCTTTTTCTGGCCATTTTAAAACTTTTTGTGATTGCCCAAACTCCAGGGAACGACTTTATTAAGATGTACTGTCTCAATGTGTGCGAATATTTCCATGAACTCCTCGATTCCATTGTTGTCCACGCCATTTTCATCTCAGAGCAGTCTTTTGCGATTTTAGGCACATTTTAAAACATTGTAGACAAGTCACATCACCCAATTCTTCGTCAACGATGTGGACCAATATTTTTCAATCTTCAGGGAAATAGGGGAAATTTTGCAACCCCTACAGTTCGATGGGACAGTGTTGAGGGAGCTTTACACTGTATCTAACCCATGCTGTACCTGCCCTGGGAGTGTTTGATGTGGCAGTCTACAGGAAGATTTCCAATGTTTCTAACCCGTGCTGTACCTTCCCTAGGAATGTTCGATGGGACAGTGTTGAGGAAGCTTTACACTGTATCTAACCCGTGCTGTACCTGTCCTGGGAGTGTTTGATGGCACAGTGTAGAAGGAGCTTTACTCTGTATCTAACCCGTGCTGTACCTGCCCTGGGAGTGTTTGATGGGATAGTGTAAAGGGAAATTTACTCTGTATCCAACCTGTGCTGTACCTGCCCTCGGAGTGTTCGATGCGACAGTATTGAGGGAGCTTTACACTGTATCTAACGCGTGCTGTACCTGCCCTGGGAGTGTTTGATGGCACAGTGTAGAGGGAGCTTTACTCTGTATCTAACGCATGCTGTACCTGCCCTGGGAGTGTTTGATGGCACAGTGTAGAGGGAGCATTACTCTCTATCTAACCCATGCTGTACCTGCCCTGGGAGAGTTTGATGGGGCAGTGTAATCTAAATCTAAATGTACACTCTCGGGAGCCGCAAGCCTACATTTTATTATACTGCACTTGTGCAATAACAATGACAATAAAAGTTGATTTTTGATTATTTTTTTTTAGATGGAGCTAAGTTCTGTATCTAACCCGTGCTGTACCAGCCCCGGGAGTGTTTGATGGGACATAATAGAGGGAGCTTTACTCTGTATCTAACCCATACTTTACCTGCCCTGTGAGTGTTTGATGGGACAGTGCAGAGGGAACATTACTCTGTATCTAACCCGTGCTGTAACTGCCCTGGAAATGTTTGAAGGGACAGTGTAAAGGGAGCTATACTCTGTATGTAACCCAAGCTGTACCTGTCCTGGGAGTGTTTGATGGAACAATGTAGAGGAAGCTTTACTCTGTATCTAACCCGTGCTGTACCTGCCCCAGGAGTGTTTGATGGGGCAGTGTAGAGGGAGCTTTCCTCTGTATCTAATCCATGCTGTACCTGCCCTGGGAGTGTTTGATAGGACAGTGTAGCGGGAGCTTTATTCTGTGTCTATTCCGTGCTGTACATGCCCTGGGAGTGTTTGATAGGACAGTGTAGCGGGAGCTTTATTCTGTGTCTATTCCGTGCTGTACATGCCCTGGGAGTGTTTGATGGGACAGTGTAGAGGGAGCATTACTCTGTATCTAACCTGTGCTGTACCTGCCCTGGGAGTGTTTGATGGGACAGTGTAGAGGGAGCTTTACTCTGTATCTAACCTGTGCTGTACCTGCCCTGGGAGTGTTTGATGGGACAGTGTAGAGGGAGCTTTACAATGTATCTAACCCGTGCTGTACCTGCCCTGGGAGTGTTTGATGGGACAGTGTAGAGGGAGCTTTACTCTGTATCTAACCTGTGCTGTACCTGCCCTGGGAGTGTTTGATGGATCAATGTAGAGGGAGCTTTACTTTATATCTAATCCGTGCTGTACCTGCCCTGGGAGTGTTTGATGGGTCAGTGTAGAGGGAGTTTTTCTCTGTATCTAACCCGTGCTGTACCTGCCCTGGGAGTGTTTGATGGGACAATGTACAGGGAGCTTTATTCTGTATCTGACCCGTGCTGTACCGGCCCTGCGAGTGTTTCATGGGACAGTGTAGAGGGAGCTTTAATCTGTATCTAACCCGTGCTGTACCTGCCCTGTGGGTGTTTGATGGGACAGTGTAGTGGGAGCTTTACTCTGTATCTAACCCGTGCTGTACCTGCCCTGGGAGTGTTTGATGGGACAGTGTAGAGCGAGCTTTACTCTGTATCTAACCCGTGCTGTACCTGCCCTGGGAGTGTTTGATGGGACAATGTAGAGGGAGCTTTACTCTGTATCTAACCTGTGCTGTCCCTGCCCTGGGAGTGTATGATGGGACTGTTTAGAGGGAGCTTTACTCTGTATCTAACCCGTGCTGTACCTGCCTTGGGAGTGTTTGATGGGACAGTGTAGAGGGAGCATTACTCTGTATCTAACGACGTGCTGTACCTGCCCTGGGAGTGTTTGATGGGACAGTGTAGAGGGAGCTTTACTCTGTCTCTAACCCGTGCTGTACCTGCCCTGGGAGTGTTTGATGGGACAGTGTAGAGGGAGCTTTACTCTGTATCTTACCCGTGCTGTACCTGCCCTGGGAGTGTTTATGGGACAGTGTAGAGGGAGCTTTACTCTGTATCTAACCCCATTCTGTATTTGGCATTCAGAAGCAAAGTACGGATGGAACTTTCAGCAGCCTGACGACCCGTCCAGATAACATGAGGAAACAGTTGGAGGTGAAAGCCAAGGAGCTGATAGAGGATTTTAAAAAGGAGCTGAGAGGTAGCACGGAGCAGATCAAGATGGTGACCAAGGAACTGCGTAACAAATTGAAGAGGGAGACCGACATATTTTGCGATTCTTTCAAAAATAAGTTCTGGAAAAACGTTGGAAAGTGCACCCTTATTGGTGTTGTGGGTGTTGTGGGGTCAGCAGGTGCTGTGGCGGTGGGGGCAGCTGCTTTGGCAGGGGGTACAGGTGTTGCGGCGGGGGCGGCAGGTGCTGCGGCAGGTGGTACAGGTGCTGCGGCAGTGGGGGTAGGTGCTGCGGCGGGGGGGACAAGTGTTGTGACGATGGGGGCAGGGGCTGCGACGGTGGTGACACGTGTTGTGACAGTTGGTGTTATTGCGACGGCGGGTGCTGTTGTGCTGAAGTCCGCCATTTCCAGTAACTCGATGAAGTCCAAAAAAACAGAATAACTGAGTCGAGATTCAGGAGGCCGTGTGCACCGCGGATAGAAGAGCTGACCCTCCACTCTCTCGATCGCTAGCGCGTTCGCTCCCTGTGCCTTTATACCACCTGGCCTTTGTTATTTGGAATATAAAATAATAACAGCCTCTTGCAGCGAGTGGTTGTTGGTGGAGAATCGAGGTGGGAACTTTGGGCATGTTAGAACTTTCCTTCCCTGGCGCTTCTTCTGTCAATTGCAGAATCTATCAAAATAAATTCCATTGTAAAATTAAAGCCTGTTTTCTCCGCCCGTGTCGTTCGTTTCATGTGCTCAAGTGTCAGCATTGCCTCACTCTCACCCCTTGCTGGAGACTTGAACCCCATCTTCACAGCCAATGGCCTCCCGCCAGAAGTACCGGACCAGAACGGAAGGTCAACAGGAAGTGAGGTCCTAGAGATAGGAAGAGAGGTAGTCAGAAACAGGAAGTGAGGGCCCACAGACTGGAAGTGAGGTACCCAGAGACAGGAAGTGAGGTCCCCCAGACTGGAAGTTAGGCCCAAGACAGGAAGTGAGGTCCCCCAGACTGGAAGTGAGGTACCCAGAGACAGGAAGTGAGGTCCCCCAGACTGGAAGTTAGGCCCAAGACAGGAAGTGAGGTCCCCTAGACTGGAAGTGAGGTACCCAGAGACAGGAAGTGAGGACACCCAGACTGGAAGTGAGGTACCCAGAGAGAGGAAGTGAGGCTCTCCAGGCAGGAAGTGAGACCCACTGACAGGAAGTGAGGCCCTCAGCCTGAGAACCTTACTTTCCGTCCGTTGAAGAAACATCTGTCACTTCTGTGCCTCAAAATTAATTGATTTAACGCCAGCCAATCACAGCAGGGTCTGGCTTGACCCTTGACCAGTCAGGTCCAGAACAAGCGAGCGAGGAGAAAGCCGACACACTCTGACCCAGTGAAGGTGAAGAAGACACTCAGATGGTCCACACACCCACCGTCTGCTCCGCAATCCTTCTCCAACCGGAGATGGAGCAACGGAAGCAAGTTCCCGTTCCCCAAAAGATCACCTAAGCAAGAAGTGGTTGAGGCTGCCGCACCAGTGGCAGATTCTCAGCCCAGGGCCCCCAGTTATGAGGATTTCATTAGATATGTAGCTAAGCAGATGAAGGAGCTTGAACCATCTCAAGGAAATTTCAAAGAGGATCTCAGGCAGACCTCAGCATGACGGGGCCGCGCCCAGCCCGAGTACTTGTGTCCACTCAGGTACGATGATTGGGGAAGACCGTGTGTAGACATTGTGATTGAGGACGAGAGAAGGTACTATTTGGCAGATACTGGAGTGTCAAGCAGGGTAGTCCACTCTCCCTCCCCGATGTCGTCTCCCTGGTCAAGAGGAGCCCTCTATGTTTTAGAAGGTTTCAGGGGTAACTCAGTGGCTGGGCTGGTGTCGAATCCTTTCATCTTCATGGTTGGACCCCTCCAAACAAAGTGGATTCGTATACCAATGAAATGGGATCCGCCAGGAATGGGAGTGCTGGGCTCTGACTGGATGTTGGCTCACAATATGACAGTGGATAATAACTGTTTGTGGGGCGGAGTGGACTGGGGTGAGGAAGTAATCGTTAAACTGCCTTCGGGTCATAAGATTCCTAAGACCCTATGACATAGAAACACTAACGGCCAGTGTTCCCGAGAGGTAGCAAACCATCGTACAGAATGTCAAGGGAGCTTGTGCTACCCACAGACAGGATTGTGGAAGGGTGACAGGAGTAGAGGAGCGTGTGGGGGGTGAGCCAATGTCCCAGACCCAGGAACAGTGGACGTTCCCCAAGGAAGCAGAGACAGACGTAGAAAAAGCTGTTGCGTCCTTAGTAGAACAAGGGGTCCTGAGGCCGATTGCGACACATGTTAACTCTCCTGTTTGGCCAGTAAAGAAGTCAGACAATTCCTGGTGGCTGACTGTAGATTAGAGTCCGCAATAAAAATATTCCTGCTTGTGCTCCCACGGTAGCAACTGTGATTGATTTAATTGGGAACATATGAACATACGAATTAGGAGCTGGAGTCGGCCCCTCGAGCCTGCTCCGCCATTCCATAAGATCATGGCTGATCTGATTACTCCACATTCCCGCCTACCCCCAATAACCTTTCACCCCCCTGCTTACAAAGAATCGATCTACCTCTGCCTTAGAAATATTCACAGACTCTGCTTCCACCCCCTCTGAGGAAGAGAGTTCCAAAGACTCACCACCCTCTGAGAAAAAATTTCTCCTCATCGCTGTCTTAAATGGGCGACCCCTTATTTTTAAACAGTGACCCCTAGTTCTAGATTCTCCCACAAGAGGAAACATCCTCTCCACATCCACCCTGTCCAGACCCCTCAGGATCTTAGATGTTTCAATCAAGGCACCTCTTACTCTTCTAAACTCCAGCGGATACAAGCCTAGCCTGTCCCACCTTTCCTCATAAGACAAGCCGCCCATTCCAGGTATTAGTCTAGTAAACCTTCTCTGAACTGCTTCCAACGCATTTACAACCTTCCTTAAATAAGGAGACCAATACTGTACACAGTGCTCCAGATGTGGTCTCACCAATGCCCTGTATAACTGAAGCATAACCTCCCTACTTTTGTATTCAATTCCCCTCGCAATAAACAATAACATTCTATTAGCTTTCCTAATTACATCCCCAGCTTTGCCCCTGTGTCCCCAGTACTGGATATATCTAATGGATTCTGGTCGATTCCTTCACACTCGCAGGACCAGTATAAGTTTGCTTTTACCTTTAAAGGTCAGCAATACGCGTGGACTTGTTTGCCACTGGGATTCCACAATAGCCCGTCTATTTTCCACCAGTGTATGGCTAACAGAATTCAGTCACCCAGGCCAGCTTGTGCAGGATGTAAATGATTTACTGCTGTTCTCAGATAGCGAAGAGGAACATGAGGAACTACAGCAGGAATTGTTAGAGTTGTTTGCAGCCGTAGGTTTTAAGGTAAACCCCAAGAAGGCACAGCTAGGGCAAAGGGAGGTTCAGTTTCTTGGATTGACTATTCGATCAGGGGAGCACACGATAGATGAAGCAAAGCAACGAACTGTCCAGGTTCAAGAGCTGCTTTCAGGTCATTCCTGGGTCTGACTGTAGAGAATTTATTGTGAATTAGGCAGCGACGGCAGCTCCTTTGTTGAGATTACTCAGAAAGGGAGTGGAATGGGATTGGGATGAGCGCTGTGAGGGAGCTTTTTTAAAGTTGACAAAGGACCTACAAACAGCTCCAGCATTGGGGGCCGTGGACCCGAAGAAGGAATTCTTTTTGGAAGTAACGGCAACAGACGTCAGTCTGAGTGATGTTTTAATGCAGGAAGTTGAATTTGAGGATTCGCGTACAGGAGCAAAGATGTCTTACTACAGTTGTACAGGGCCTTGGTGAGACCACACCTGGAGTACTGTGTGCAGTTTTGGTCTCCTCACTTAAGGGAGGATATACTTGCCATAGAGGGAGTGCAGCGAAGGTTCGCCAGACTGATTCCTGGGATGGCAGGACTGTTGTACGAGGAGAGACTGGGTCGACTAGGCCTGTATTCACTAGAGTTTAGAAGAATGAGGGGATCTCATTGAAACGTATAAAATTCTAACAGGGCTCGACAGACTGGATGCAGGGAGGATGTTTCCCCTGGCTAGGAGGTCCAGAACGAGGGTTCACAGTCTCAGGATACGGGGTAGGACAGTTAGGACTGAGATGAGGAGAAATTTCTTCACTCAGAGGGTCGCGAACCTGTGGAATTCTCTGCCACAGAAGGCAATTGAGGCCAATTCACTGAATATGTTTAAGAAGCAGATAGATAGATTTCTAGACACAAAAGGTATCAAGGGGTATGGGGAGAGAGCGGGAAGATGGTATTGAGATAGAGGATCAGCCAAGATCATATTGAATGGCGGAGCAGGCTCGAAGGGCCGAATGGCCCACTCCTGCTCCTATTTTTCTATGTTTCTAAGTGAGCGGGCATCTGAGACCAGTTGCTTATGCCTCCGAAGTGCTAGCTGAGCTGGAGAAGGGATATACTTGCTGGCCAGATTCCGGGCGGTGAAGCATTTTGCCATATTCCCGGCGACCACACCCATCACTCTCCTGACCCACCACACGCCAACCCACCTCCTGTTGGAAGGCCGAATTAAGGAGGGAATAGTGTCTATCACTCGGGTGGCTACATGGACCCTACAGTTAGAATGGATGAACCTGAAAGTGAAACCGATAAACCGATCCAAAACTAGCACCCTACTTTATATGTAAGGGGGAACCACACACTTGTACAGTCGAGGGGGTGTGGGAAACAGAAGGCGGACTTAGATCTGGTATCCACCCTGAGGGGAGAGACATATATGTGGATGGGTCTAGTTTTGTGAAAAGGGGGAATGTAAAACACGATGTGGAATCTACGACCCACAGAAAGGGATGGAAGTGGCGATGAAGTTACGCACCACTCTTAGTGCTTGGCAGAGTTAGCTGCCGTAACTTATGCGGTAACACATTCCACCGAAATTCCCCCACCCTATACGATCTGCTCTGACTCTCTGTTTACACGTAGTTCTTGCACAGAATATTTGGAGATTTGGGCTTGAAGAGGTTTTAAACCAGCAGATGCGCCAATGCTGGCAACCATAGTGTGAGTCATAAGCAGGGGAGGTGAGGAATACAATAGCCATAAGATCAAAGCCCACTCTAAAGCAGAACCCAGAAGGGAGGGAAAGAGGAAAGCGGACAAGCTTGCTAAGGTGGGAGTGGAGCGAGAGGTCCCGTGGGACCCGTATCAATTGGGAGTGGCAGCAGCCGTCACTCGGGCTGTTACTATTCCGCTTACCCCGGATAACAAAACGATACAGCTGACAGATGTAGTGCTAAAAGCAGTTCTTAAGGAAAGAGAAGCAGGTCAGATTGTAGAAGGGCCTTATGGGGCTAGAGACGTAAACATCAGGGATGGTATGTTGTTCAAAGGAGATAAGTGGATTGTGCCCGAGGGATACAGGGAGGAATTCATGCAGCTAGCTCATGGGGGGACCCTGGACCCGAAACAACCCGGAAACGGGTCGAGGAGGTAGGGTGGTGGCCTCATCTGAGGAGGACGTAGAAGATTAGTGTAAAAGCTGTTTAGTGTGTGCTGCAAACAGTCCTGACCCACATCAAAGAAAGGCTCCCTTCGGACACCCCATTGACCACAGGGACCATGGCAGTGTGTCCAGGTAGATTTTATTGGACCATTGGCCACCACTAAGAAAGACAATAAATACTGTTTAGTTTTGGTGGATAATTTCACAAAGTGGGTCGAAGCTTTCCCGTGCAGGTCGGCCACAGCATTGTGGACAGCCAAGACCCTAGTCAAAGAGCTATTCTCCAGATGGGAGCTTCCCCAAGTGGTAGAATCAGATCAAGGAAGTCATCTTACAGGTCAAGTGATGGAGGCCACCCTGAAATTGTTTGGAATTGAAGGGAAATGTCACATAACCCACAACCCGCATTCATCACGGATTGTGGAAAGAATGAAGTGCTCATTGAAGTTGGCTCTATCAAACAGCACACTCAGTGGGATGAAGTACTTCCCCTAATGGGGATAATGTAGTAACAAATCCAAAGGAACGGGTCTCTCCCCTCATGGATTGGTAACAGGGAGACCCATGCGAACCCCTCACACCCCACTCTGACTGATAAGCAAATGAAAGAAGTCACTCGGGACAAATTCCTGAGCGGCCTGTGGGGAACTTTGAAGGAACTGATCTTGAGGGCTGCCCACAGCACTGGGAAGACTCAGCGACTACACCCGGCTCCGAGTAAACCCCAGGAATGGGAGGTGGGTAGCCAGGTAATGGTACGAAACTATGCGAGGGTGGGAGTTTTCGAACCCCTGTACAATGGACCATTTACCATTGATGATAAAGCCAGTCCTGTGGTATACACGGTTCAGTTACCTAACAACATCAGATGGTTTCACATTAACCGGATGAGGCTTTTCCGCCCACAAGCAGGTCAAGAAGACAGCAAGCCACGATCATGAGCATGGTGAGATTGACTCAGCCGCTCCAATGGGACGTTGGAGAACGGCCTGCCTCATGTGCCGGCCCCACCTGAGGCACCTCCACGTGACGAGGTGCCTCCCCGGGTACAGTATGGTTCCGATCTGAGGCATTGACCTCGAAATAGGCCAAGGCGGTCCAGTGATTAGTCAGCGCGGAGCCTAAAAGGACAATGGTGGGAAGAAGGGCGGCAGGACTGGGAGTAACACTCCGTTTTCACAGAATCACAGAAACCCCACAGTGCAGATAGAGGCCATTTCGGCCCATCGAGCCTGCACCAACACATATCCCACCTGATCCCCGTAACCCCACGTATTTAATCCCCCTAACACTAAGGGTCAATTTATCATAGCCAATCAACCTAACCTGCACATCTTTGGACTGTGGGAGGAAACCGGAGCACCCGGAGGAAACCCACGCAAACACGGGGAGAATGTGCAAACTCCACACAGACAGTCACCCGAGGCCGGATTTGAACCCGGGTCCCTGGCGCTGTGAGGCAACAGTGCTAACCACTATGCCACCGTGCTTGTCCCCCCTGGACACAGAGCTCGCCCCCTGGACACTGGTCACGCCCCCTGGACACAGGGACCACCCCCTGGACACAGAGCCAGCCTCCTGGACACAGGGCACGCCTACTGGACACAGGCCACGCCCCCTGGACACAGGTACCGCCCCCTGGACACTGGCATCGCCCCCTGGACACAGGTACCGCCCCCTGGGCACAGGCCCCGCCCCATGGAAACAGACCCCGCCCGCTGGACACAGGCACCGCCCCCTGGACACAGGGACCGCCCCCTGGACACAGAGCCCGACCGCTGGACACAGGCCACGCCCCCTGGGCACTGACCCCGCCCGCTGGACACAGGGAACGCCCCCTGGACACAGAGCCCGCTCCCTGGACACAGGCCACACCTCCTGGACACAGGCCACGCCCCCTGGACACAGGTACCGCCCCTGGGAACTGACCCCGCCCCCTGGACACTGGCCCCGCCCCCTGGACACAGGTACCGCCCCCTGGGCACAGGTACCGCCCCCTGGACACAGGCCCCGCCTGCTGTACAGAGGCACCGCCCCCTGGACACTGGCCCCCGCCCCTGGACACAGGCCCCGCCCTCGAAAACAGGAACCGACCCCAGGGCACTGGCCCCACCCCTGGACACAGGAACCGCCCTGAACACAGGCCCCGCCCCCTAGGCAGAGGTACCGCCCCCTGGACACTGGCCTTGCCCACTGGACACTGACCACTCCCCCTGGACACTGACCCCGCCCCCTGGACACTGACCCCGCCCCCTGGACACTGGTCCCGCCCCTGAACACTGATTGTGCCCCCTGGACACTGGTCCCGCCCCCTGGACTTTGCTACCGCCCCTGACCACTGACCCTGCCCCCTGGACAGAGCTACCGCCCTCTGAACACTGGTACCGCCCCCGGAACACTCACTCCACCCCCTGGACACAGGTACCGCCCCCTGAACACTGACCCCACGCCCTTGACACATTACCGCCCCCTGGACACAGGTACCGCCCCCTGGACACAGGTACAGCCCCCTGGACACGGGTACCACCCCCTGGGCACAGGCCCCGCCCCCTGGACACAGGCCCCGCCCCCTGGAGACAGGTACCGCCCCCTGGACACAGGTAGCATCCCTAAACACTGACCCCGCCCCCTGAACACTGACCCCACGCCCTTGACACATTACCGCCCCCTGGACACAGGTACCGCCCCCTGGACACAGGTAGCACCCCTAAACTCTGACCCCGCCCCCTGGACACAGGTACAGCCCCCTGGACACGGGTACCACCCCCTGGAAACAGGTACCGCACCCTGGGCACAGGCCCCGCCCCCTGGAGACAGGTACCGCACCCTGGACACAGGTACCGGCCCTGGACACAGGTACCGTCCCCTGGACACAGGTAGACATTTTAATGCATGTTACTGTGGTTCCGATTGTGGATTTATTAGTGTCTATTTCACTCCAGCTTTCCATCTCTCTCTCTCGCCAGCTTTCTGTCTCTCTCGCCAGCTTTCTGTCTCTCTCTCGCCAGCTTTCTCTGTCTCTCTCTCGCCAGCTTTCTCTGTCTCTCTCTTGCCAGCTTTCTCTGTTTCTCTTGCCAGCTTTCTGTCTCTCTCTCGCCAGCTTTCTCTGTCTCTCTCTCACCAGCTTTCTCTATCTCTCTCTTGCCAGCTTTCTCTGTCTCTCTCTAGCTTTCTGTCTCTCTCTCGCCAGCTTTCTGTCACTCTCTCCAACTTTCTGTCTCTCTCGCCAGCTTTCTGTCTCTCTCTCCAGCTTTCTGTCTCTCTCCAGCTTTCTCTCTCTCTCTCTCCAGCTTTCTGTCTCTCTCGCCAGCTTTCTCTGTCTCTCTCGCCAGCTTTCTCTGTCTCTCTCGCCAGCTTTCTCTGTCTCTCTCTCGCCAGCTTTCTCTCTCTCTCTCTCTCCAGCTTTCTCTGTCTCTCTCCAGCTTTCTCTGTCTCTCTCGCCAGCTTTCTCTGTCCCTCTCTCGCCAGCTTTCTCTCTCTCTCTCCAGCTTTCTCTGTCTCTCTCTCTCCAGCTTTCTCTTTCTCTCGCCAGCTTTCTCTGTCTCTCTCTCTCTCTCTCCAGCTTTCTCTGTCTCTCTCCAGCTTTCTCTGTCTCTCTCCAGCTTTCTCTGTCTCTCTCCAGCTTTCTCTGTCTCTCTCTCTCCAGCTTTCTCTGTCTCTCTCTCTCCAGCTTTCTCTGTCTCTCTCTCTCCAGCTTTCTCTCTCTCGCCAGCTTTCTCTGTCTCTCTCCAACTTTCTCTGTCTCTCTCTCTCCAGCTTTCTCTGTCTCTCTCTCTAGCTTTCTCTCTCTCTCCAGCTTTCTGTCTCTCTCCAGCTTTCTCTATCTCTCTCTCCCCACCTTTCTCTGTCTCTCGCCAGCTTTCTCTGTCTCTCTCTCCCCAGCTTTCTCTCTCTCGCCAGTGATGTGCCTCAATAATTCCGAGACTCGATGTTAGCGAAAGAAAACAAGGCTTTTATTAACTTAGAAGGTAACACGTAGTGGAGAGAGGTATCTTCCATCCGGAGGGCTGCAGTACTGGATATGTGGCCAGACTGAGCTTGCTTACATAGGGGCCAGGTATGGGCGGAGCCCTACACACAACACATTCCAATATACAATACAATGGTGAGGAAACGGAACTGGGGGAAGGGAAATGAAACTGTTACCGACCACAGTCACAGGCAGTGATGAATGGAATATTTCATCACATTCACCCCTTCTATAGATTTAGTCTGTTCGGGTGTTTGATAGTCCTCTGCGACCGACGTGGCAGTTGCGGTGCTGCGGGTGTCGGCTGGGTGTCCCCGGTAGCCTCCTGGGTCTCTGCCGGGGGTGCCGCCAGGGTTGTTGAAGGGGTAGTTGGTGGGGGTGCCATTGGTCGATGTTCTTCCGGGGGAGATGAAAGAGTAGTGGGTGGGTAAGAGTTGCTGCGATCGTTGTCGCTGCTATCACCGTGGTTGTTGTCATTACCGGCTGGGGCGACGTCTTTTATGGACACGGTGTCCTCCCTTCCGTCGGCGTGCCGGACATATGCGTATTGGGGGTTGGCGTGGAGTAGGTACACTGGCTCCACGAGAGGGTCCGTCTTGTGGCCCCTCACATGCCTTCGCACGAATACCGGACCTGGGGTGGAGAGCCATGACGGCATGGATACGCCTGAGGTGGATTTCCGGGGAAAGACAAACATTCGTTCATGAGGCGTGGCATTAGCGGCAGTACACAATAGCGACCGTATCAATTCCCAAACTAATCCCACTGCCCCGATCTCTCCGCATAGCCCTGTATCAATCCCAAACTATTCCCAATGCTTCGCTCGCTCCCCATAGTCCTGCATCAATCCCAAACTAATCCCACTGCCCCGCTCTCTCCCCATAGCCCTGCATCAATCGCAAACTAATACCACTGCCCCGCTCTTTCCCCATAGCCCTGTATCAATCCCCAAACTAATCCCACTGCCCCAATCTCTGCGCATAGCCCTGTATCAATCACAAACTAATCCCAAAGCCCCACTCTCTCCCCATAGCCCTGTATCAATCCCAAACTAATCACACTGCCCCAATCTCTCCCGATAGCCCTGTATCAATCCCAAACTATTCCCAATGCCTCGCTCGCTCCCGATAACCCTGTATCAATCCGAAACTAATCAGACTGCCCTGCACTCACCCCATAGCCCTGTATCAATCCCCAAACTAATCCCACTGCCCCGCGCTCTCCCCATAGCCCTGTATCAATCCCCAAACTAATCCCACTGCCCCGCTCTCTCCCGATTGCCCTGCATCAATCCCAATCTAATCACACTGCCCCGCTCTCTCCCCATAGGCCTGTATCAATCCCAAACTAATCGTACTGCCCCGCTCTCCCCCCATAGCCCTACATCAATCCTAAACTAATCCCACTGCCCCGCTCTCTCCCCATAGCCCTGTATCAATCTCAAACTAATCCCACTGCCCCGATCTCTCCCGATAGCCCTGTATCAATCCCAAACTAATCCCACTGCCCCGCTCTCTCCATAGCCCTGTATCAATCCCCAAATTAATCAAACTGCCCCGCTCTCTCCCCATAGCCCTGTATCAATCCCCAAACTAATCCCACTGCCCCGCTCTCTCCCCATAGCCCTGTATCAATCCGCAAACTAATCCCACTGCCCCGCTCACTCCCCATAGCCCTGTATCAATCCCAAACTAATCCCAGTGCCCCATCTAACCCATGCAGCACCTGCCTTGGGAATGTTTGATGGGACAGTGTAGAGGGAGCCTTTTGTCTGTATCTAACCCGTGCGGTACCTGCCTTGGGAGTGTTTGATGGGACAGTGTAGAGGGAGCATTACTCTATATCTAACCCGTGCTGTACCTGCCTTGGGAGTGTTTGATGGGACAGCGTAGAGGGAGCTTTACGCTGTATCTAACCCGTGCAGTACCTGCCTTGGGAGTGTTTGATGGGACAGTGTAGAGGGAGCTTCACTCTGTATCTAACCCGTGTTGTTCCTGCCCTGGGAGTTTTTGATGGGCTGATTTAAAGAGAGCTTTACTCTATCGATTCTGTAGCAAACCTTGATAGATTGCAAGTCCGGGGATTCAGCGCATACAGAAACACGGAACTTGCGGGGCCTCTACCAAGGCCTAAGTCGTTGGTACGGAGACCATGATTTCAGGGCCATTATCTTTGTTTGATGTAATCCTTCACTCCTGTGTATAAGACAGTGAGTCTCACGGCCTAAAATTCATTCAAATCTCAGTAAGAATACCCAGAACAGACTTTAATTGTCTTTTATTTGCTTCATTTTTCTAAGGTGTACCCAGATATCTGCAGACCAACATTCATCCGCATGTGAATCCCTCCTCTGCATTTAAATCAAATCACGGTAACACTTTTCTTTAAACTACCGAGGTTGAGTATTGAAATATACCAGGAGATCCAGGCACGTTTTGATAAAGCAGATTAACAATGAGTTCAGTGGGGAAATTTAGCAAACAACAGGCCGATTTTAATATGATAAGGCAGGATCTGTCCAAAGTGGACTGGGAACAGCTACTTGACAACCCTCTGTCTCAGTCCCAAACTAATCCCACTGCCCTGCTCTCTCCTGTTAGCCCTTTATCAATCGCCAACCTAATCCCACTGCCTCGCTCTCTCCCCATAGCCCTGTATCAATCTCCAAACTAATCCCACTGCCGCGCTCTCTCCCGATAGCCCTGTATCAATCACCACACTACTCCCACTGCCCTGCTTTCTCCCCATAGCCCTGTATCAATCACAAACTATTTCCACTGCCCCGCTCTCTCCCCATAGCCCTGCATCAGTCCCCAACCTCATCCCACTGCCGCGCTCTCTCCCCATAGCCCTGTATCAATCTCCAAACTACTCCCACTGCCCTGCTTTCTCCCCATAGCCCTGTATCAATCACAAACTATTTCCACTGCCCTGCTCTCTCCCCATAGCCCTGTATCAATCCCCAATGTAAGCACACTGCCCGCTTTCTCCCCATAGTCCTGTGTTATATCCAAACAAATCCCACTGCCCGCTTTCTCCCCATAGCCCTGTGTTATATCCAAACAAATCCCACTGCCCGCTTTCTCCCCATAGCCCTGTGTTATATCCAAACTAATCCCACTGCCCCGCTTTCTCCCCATAGCCCTGTATCAATCCCCAAATTAATCCCACTGCCCCGCTTTCTCCCCATAGCCCTGTATCAATCCCAAACAAATCCCACTGCCCCGCTCTCTCCCCATAGCCCTGTATCAATCCCCAACGTAAGCCCACTGCCCCGCTTTCTCCCCATAGCCCTGTGTTATATCCAAACTAATCCCACTGCACTGCTCTCTCCCCATAGCCCTGTATCAATCACAAACTAATCCCACTGCCACGCTCACTCCCCATAGCCCCGGATCAATCCCACGCATATCCCGCTCCTGATCACTGTCCAGTGATCCCTGGGTTAGAGAGAGGGGAAATCAGCCAGGGTTCCTGCTCCTGATCACAGTCCAGTGACCCCTGGGTTAGAGAGAGAGGGGAAATCAGCCAGGGTTCATGCTCCTGATCACTATCCAGTGACCCCTGGGTTAGAGAGAGGGGAAATCAGCCAGGGTTCCTGCTCCTGATCACTGCCCAGTGACCCCTGGGTTAGAGAGAGAAGGAAATCAGCCAGGGTTCCTGCTCCTGATCACTATCCAGTGACCCCTGGTTAGAGAGAGAGGGAAATCAGCGAGGGTTCATGCTCCTGATCACAGTCCAGTGACCCCGGGTTAGAGAGACAGGTGAAATCAGCCAGGTTTCCTGCTCCTGATCACAGTCCAGTGACCTCTGGGTTAGAGAGAGAGGAGGAAATCAGCCAGGGTTCCTGCTCCTGATCGCTATCCAGTGACCCCTGGGTTAGAGAGAAGGGAGATCAGCCTGGGTTCATGCTCCTGATCACTATCCAGTGACCCCTGAGTTAGAGAGAGGGGGAACCAGCCAGGGTTCCTGCTCCTGATCACTATCCAGTGACCCCTGGGTTAGAGAGAAGGGAGATCAGCCTGGGTTCATGCTCCTGATCACTGTCCAGTGACCCCTGGGTTAGAGAGAGGGGAAATCAGCCTAGGTTCCTGCTCCTGATCACTGCCCAGTGACCCCTGGGTTAGAGAGAGAGGGGAAATCAGCCAGGGTTCATGCTCCTGATCACTATCCAGTGACCCCTGGGTTAGAGAAAGGGGAAATCAGCCAGGGTTCCTGCTCCTGATCACTATCCAGTGACCCCTGGGTTAGAGAAAGGGGAAATCAGCCAGGGTTCCTGCTCCTGATCAATGCCCAGTGACCCCTGGGTTGGAGAGAGGGGAAAATCAGCCAGGGTTCCTGCTCCTGATCATTGTCCAGTGACCCCTGGGTTAGAGAGAGAGGGAAATCAGCCAGGGTTCCTGCTCCTGATCATTGTCCAGTGACCCCTGGGTTAGAGAGAGAGGGAAATCAGCCAGGGTCATTTAAATCATGTTGCGAGAAAGGGAAATAGTTTGTGCCCCCGTTTGTACCTCAGAGTCTTAGAGACGGAGGGAACGGCAACAGAAAAAGAGGAAACAACATCTCCAAAAACTGATCCCAACTCATCGCCTAGGCTGGGGATAGATAACCTCGCCGCCTTCTTAGGAAGTTTAACCACTTTATTCACTTTCTGATTGGAGCTCCGTTTGGAATTAGACTTTATTTTGTCGGATGTTTAACGACAGCATTGAAGGGGGGAAGGAGAAACTTGGAGCAACTTCTTCTGTCAAAGCTGCAGTGAGACTTGAAAGAATTTAAAGATTTTTAATGAACTTTTCACCAAAAATGAGTGTAAAAAACACTTTTTCCCCCTAAGTTTCGAACATGATTTTGGAAGAGACTGAAGCAAAAGCCAATTTTCCCCTCACCTAAACAAGTTTCAACCAGGTCTTGAAGTCCAAACGCTTTTAAAGAGCTCTGAAATGGTTAAAATGTTTTCAAATTGAAATATCTCAAGATTTGATTTTGAGTGATTGACTGAAGTGAGTAGCTTTACACAAACATGCAACCAAGGTGTTGAGGAGGGGGAAGGTAGGGGAGGATTTGTAGGAGTTACATATTACTTTTTAATTACTTTTTTAAAATGTACCATTGAGACATTTAGGAAGAGAACCAAGAAAGGGGAAAAACACAAACCATTTTATAATGTCTGTCGTTCGATAGTCCTAACAAGTCGCAGGAATAACGTAAATATAGATTTCCTCTTAAACATTTAGTGGAGTGTTAATTGAAGCAAGAGTTATGTAATGATGTATAAAAATTGCAGGAAGCTACTTTAGAAGAAACCACTCTTTGTTTATTGAGAGAGACACAGAAAATACTTTGATTAAAGTGATAACGTACAATTCGATTTGGTTTGAATGTTTGAAATAGGAGATTAAAATTTGTGAGTATAATGAAGTTTGTTTCCTGCTTTTAATTGCGAAGTACCTAAAATAATTCAACACTCCTTGTGACAAGAGCAGGGATTAATATTGTGGAGAATGTTTGAGAGAAAAACATTAGAAGCGAAATTGGTAAATTATAAATCTTTACGTCAACATATCAGTAAACATTTGCAAGTCAGTCTGACTGGTTTTGCTGTCCAGGAAGAAAAACAAGTGTTTATTTCTGTTAAGTCATAGCTTTGCCTGCTTTTTTTGTTTATAATTCAGTGACACAAATTGTGTGTATATTTGTAAATTGTAAAATAACAGCAATAAATCACATTTCTGTGACATTCTTTCTGTCTTAAACGATTCAATTTGTGCCTCGGAATCTAGAAGCTTCTTTACCTGAAAGGTTTGAATGATTAAAGCTGATCTCAGCTATCAAAAGCTGTTTGCGACATTCCTGCATTGTGGAACAGTGTGATGTCTTTGCAGAGACAGGAATTCGCATTGTTGAATGGAGGTTTTTCTGATCTGTTGCATCCTGTGTAGATCAGAAACAGGTAAAGATGTTCATAGTAAACAGCCAGTAAACAGCCCAAGACAATGAAATGCTTAAACAATGTCTGGCCAAGGTCAGAGACTTCAAGCACAGGACATGTGGAATATACAAAACCCCATAGCCCTGTATCAATCCCAAACTAATCACACTGCCCCGCTCTCTCCCCATACCCTGTATCAATCCCCAAACTAATCCCACTGCCCCGCTCTCTCCCCATACCCTGTATCAATCCCCAAACTAATCCCACTGCCCTGCTGACTCCCCATAGCCCTGTATCAATCCCCAATCTAATCCCACTGCCCCGCTCTCCCCATAGCCCTGTATCAATCCCCAATCTAATCCCACTGCCCCGCTCTCTCCCCATAGCCCTGTATCAATCCCAAACTAATCACACTGCCCCGCTCTCTCCACATACCCTGTATCAATCCCCAAACTAATCCCACTGCCCCGCTCTCTCCCCATACCCTGTATCAATCCCCAAACTAATCCCACTGCCCTGCTGACTCCCCATAGCCCTGTATCAATCCCCAATCTAATCCCACTGCCCCGATTTCTCCCCATAGCCCTGTATCAATCCCAAACTAATCCCACTGCCTCGCTTTCCCCCCATAGCTGTCTTGATCCCAAACTAATCCCACTGCCCTGCTCTCCCCCCATAGCCCTGTATCAATCCCAAACTAATCCCACTGCCCCATTCTCTCCCCATACCCTGTATCAATCCCCAAACTAATCCCACTGCCCCGCTCTCTCCCCATACCCTGTATCAATCCCCAAACTAATCCCACTGCCCCGCTCTCTCCCCATAGCCCTGTATCAATCCCCAATCTAATCCCACTGCCCTGCTCTCTCCCCATAGCCCTGTATCAATCCCAAACTAATCCCACTGCCTCGCTTTCCCCCCATAGCTCTGTCTTGATCCCAAACTAATCCCACTGCCCTGCTCTCCCCCCATAGCCCTGAATCAATCCCAAACTAATACCACTGCCCCGCTCTTTCCCCATAGCCCTGTATCAATCCCCAAACTAATCCCACTGCCCCAATCTCTGCGCATAGCCCTGTATCAATCCCAAACTAATCCCAAAGCCCCACTCTGTCCCCATAGCCCTGTATCAATCCCAAACTAATCACACTGCCCCGATCTCTCCCGATAGCCCTGTATCAATCCCAAACTATTCCCAATGCCTCGCTCGCTCCCGATAACCCTGTATCAATCCCAAACTAATCAGACAGCCCTGCACTCACCCCATAGCCCTGTATCAATCCCCAAACTAATCCCACTGCCCCGCGCTCTCCCGATAGCCCTGTCTCAATCCCCAAACTAATCCCACTGCCCCGCTCTCTCCCGATTGCCCTGTATCAATCCCAAACTAATCACACTGCCCCGCTCTCTCCCCATAGCCCTGTATCAATCCCCAAACTAATCAAACTGCCTCGCTCTCTCCCCATAGCCCTGTATCAATCCCCAAACTAATCCCACTGCCCCGCTCTATCCCCATAGCCCTGTATCAATCCCCAAACTAATCCCACTGCCCCGCTCACTCCCCATAGCCCTGTATCAATCCCAAACTAATCCCAGTGCCCCGCTCACTCCCGATAGCCCGATATATACTATATATATCTAACCCGTGCAGCACCTGCCTTGGGAATGTTTGATGGGACAGTGTAGAGGGAGCGTTACTCTATATCTAACCCGTGCTGTACCTGCCTTGGGAGTGTTTGATGGGACAGCGTAGAGGGAGCTTTACTCTGTATCTAACCCGTGCAGTACCTGCCTTGGGAGTTTTTGATGGGCTGGTTTAAAGAGAGCTTTACTCTATCGATTCTGTACCAAACCTTGATAGATTGCAAGTCCGGGGATTCAGCGCATACACAGCGCAGACAGAAACACGGAACTTGCGGGGCCTCTACCAAGGCCTAAGTCGTTGGTACGGAGACCATGATTTCAGGGCCATTATCTTTGTTTGATGTAATCCTTCACTCCTGTGTATAAGACAGTGAGTCTCACGGCCTAAAATTCATTCAAATCTCAGTAAAAATACCCAGAACAGACTTTAATTGTCTTTTATTTGCTTCATTTTTCTAAGGTGTACCCAGATATCTGCAGACCAACATTCATCCGCATGTGAATCCCTCCTCTGCATTTAAATCAAATCACGGTAACACTTTTATTTAATCTACCGAGGTTCAGTATTGAAATATACCAGGAGATCCAGGCACGTTTTGATAAAGCAGATTAACAATGAGTTCAGTGGGGAAATTTAGCAAACAACAGGCCGATTTTAATATGACAAGGCAGGATCTGTCCAAAGTGGACTGGGAACAGCTACTTGACAACCCTCTGTCTCAGTCCCAAACTAATCCCACTGCCCTGCTCTCTCCTGTTAGCCCTTTATCAATCGCCAACCTAATCCCACTGCCCCGCTCTCTCCCCATAGCCCTGCATCAGTCCCCAACCTAATCCCACTGCCGCGCTCTCTCCCCATAGCCCTGTATCAATCCGCAACGTAAGCCCACTGCCCGCTTTCTCCCCATAGCCCTGTGTTATTTCCAAACAAATCCCACTGCCCGCTTTCTCCCCATAGCCCTGTGTTATATCCAAACTAATCCCACTGCCCCGCTTTCTCCCCATAGCCCTGTATCAATCCCCAAATTAATCCCACTGCCCCGCTTTCTCCCCATAGCCCTGTATCAATTCCCAAACTAATCCCACTGCCCGCTTTCTCCCCATAGCCCTGTGTTATATCCAAACGAATCCCACTGCCCCGCTTTCTCCCCATAGCCCTGTATCAATCCCCAAATAAATCCCACTGCCCCGCTCTCTCCCCATAGCCCTGTATCAATTCCCAAACTAATCCCACTGCCCCGATCTCTCCGCATAGCCCTGTATCAATCCCAAACTATTCCCAATGCTTCGCTCGCTCCCCATAGTCCTGCATCAATCCCAAACTAATCCCACTGCCCCGCTCTCTCCCCATAGCCCTGCATCAATCGCAAACTAATACCACTGCCCCGCTCTTTCCCCATAGCCCTGTATCAATCCCCAAACTAATCCCACTGCCCCAATCTCTGCGCATAGCCATGTATCAATCCCAAACTAATCCCAAAGCCCCACTCTGTCCCCATAGCCCTGTATCAATCCCAAACTAATCACACTGCCCCGATCTCTCCCGATAGCCCTGTATCAATCCCAAACTATTCCCAATGCCTCGCTCGCTCCCGATAACCCTGTATCAATCACAAACTAATCAGACTGCCCTGCACTCACCCCATAGCCCTGTATCAATCCCCAAACTAATACCACAGCCCCGCGCTCTCCCGATAGCCCTGTCTCAATCCCCAAACTAATCCCACTGCCCCGCTCTCTCCCGATTGCCCTGTATCAATCCCAAAGTAATCACACTGCCCCGCTCTCTCCCCATAGCCCTGCATCAATCCCCAAACTAATCCCACTGCCCCGATCTCTCCGCATAGCCCTGTATCAATCCCAAACTAATCCCAAATCCCCACTCTCTCCCCATAGTCCTGCATCAATCCCAAACTAATCCCACTGCCCCGCACTCTCCCCATAGCCTTGTATCAATCCCAAACAAATCACACTGCCCCACTCTCACCCCATAGCCCTGTATCAATTACCAAACTAATCCCACTGCCCCGTTCTCTCCCCATAGCCCTGTATCAATCCCAAACTAATCCCACTGCCCCGCTCTCTCCCCATAGCCCTGCATCAATCCCCAAACTAATCCCACTGCCCCGATCTCTCCACATAGCCCTGTATCAATCCCAAACTAATCCCAAATCCCCACTCTCTCCCCATAGCCCTGTATCAATCCCAAACTAATCACACTGCCACAATCTCTCCCGATAGCCCTGTATCAATCCCAAACTATTCCCAATGCCTCGCTCGCTCCCGATAACCCTGTATCAATCCCAAACTAATCAGACTGCCCTGCACTCACCCCATAGCCCTGTATCAATCCCAAACTAATCCCACTGCCCCGCTCTATCCCCATAGCCCTGTATCAATCCCCAAACTAATCCCACTCCCCTGCTCTCTCCCCATACCCTGTATCAATCCCCAAACTAATCCCACTGCCCTGCTGACTCCCCATAGCCCTGTATCAATCCCCAAACTAATCCCACTGCCCCACTCTCTCCCGATTGCCCTGCATCAATCCCAAACTAATCACACTGCCCCGCTCTCTCCCCATAGCCCTGTATCAATCCCAAAACCAATCCCACTGCCCCGCTCTCCCCCCATAGCCCAACATCAATCCTAAACTAATCCCACTGCCGCGCTCTCTTCCCATAGACCTGCATCAATCCCAAACTAATCACACTGCCCCGCTCTCTCCCCATAGCCCTGTATCAATCCCCAAAACTAATCCCACTGCACCGCTCTCTCCCCATAGCCCTTTATCAATCCCAACCTAATCCAACTGCCTCGCTCGCTCCCGATAACCCTGTATCAATCCCAAACTAATCAGACTGCCCTGCTCTCACCCCAAAGCCCTGTATCAATCCCCAAACTAATCCCACTGCCCCGCTCTCTCCCGATTGCCCTGCATCAATCCCAAACTAATCACACAGCCCCGCTCTCTCCCCATAGCCCTGTATCAATCCCCAAAACTAATCCCACTGCCTCGCTCTCTCCCCATAGCCCTTTATCAATCCCAAACTAATCACACTGCCCCGCTCTCTCCCCATAGCCCTGTATCAATCCCCAAACTAATCCCACTGCCCCGCTCTCTCCCCATAGCCCTGTATCAATCCCAAAACTAATCCCACTGCCCCGCTCTCCCCCCATAGCCCTACATCAATCCTAAACTAATCCCACTGCCATGCTCTCTTCCCATAGTCCTGCATCAATCCCAAACTAATCAGACAGCCGTGCTCTCACACCATAGCCCTGTATCAATCCCCAAACTAATCCCACTGCCCCGCGATCTTCCCATAGCTCTGTATCAATTCCAAATTAATCCCACTGCCCCGCACTCTCCCCATAGCCTTGTATCAATTACCAAACTAATCCCACTGCCCCGCTCTCTCCCCATAGCCCTGTATCAATCCCAAACTAATCCCACTGCCCCGCTCTCTCCCCATAGCCCTGTATCAATCTCAAACTAAGCCCTCTGCCCCGATCTCTCCCGATAGCCCTGTATCAATCCCAAACTAATCCCACTGCTCCGCTCTCTCCCCATAGCCCTGTATCAATCTCAAACTAATCCCACTGCCCCGATCTCTCCCCATAGCCCTGTATCAATCCCAAAACTAATCCCACTGCCCCGCTCTCCCCCCATAGCCCTACATCAATCCTAAACTAATCCCACTGCCGCGCTCTCTTCCCATAGTCCTGCATCAATCCCAAACTAATCACACTGCCCCGCTCTCTCCCCATAGCCCTGTATCAATCCCCAAAACTAATCCCACTGCACCGCTCTCTCCCCATAGCCCTTTATCAATCCCAACCTAATCCAACTGCCTCGCTCGCTCCCGATAACCCTGTATCAATCCCAAACTAATCAGACTGCCCTGCTCTCACCCCATAGCCCTGTACCAATCCCAAAACTAATCCCACTGCCCCGCTCTCCCCCCATAGTCCTGTATCAATCCCAAACTAATCCCACTGCCCTGCTCTCTCCCCATAGCCCTGTATCAATCTCAAAATAATCCCACTGCCCCGCTCTATCCCCATAGCCCTGTATCAATCCCCAAACTAATCCCACTGCCCTGCTGACTCCCCATAGCCCTGTATCAATCCCCAAACTAATCCCACTGCCCCGCTCTCTCCCGATTGCCCTGTATCAATCCCAAACTAATCACACTGCCCCGCTCTCTCCCCTTAGCCCTGTATCAATCCCCAAACTAATCCCACTGCCCCGCTCTCTCCCCATAGCCCTGTGTCAATCCCAAAACTAATCCCACTGCCCCGCTCTCCCCCCATAGCCCAACATCAATCCTAAACTAATCCCACTGCCGCGCTCTCGTCCCATAGTCCTGCATCAATCCCAAACTAATCACACTGACCCGCTCTCTCCCCAGAGCCCTGTATCAATCCTCAAAACTAATCCCACTGCCCCGCTCTCTCCCCATAGCCCTTTATCAATCCCAAACTAATCCAACTGCCTCGCTCGCTCCCGATAACCCTGTATCAATCCCAAACTAATCAGACTGCCCTGCTCTCACCCCATAGCACTGTATCAATCCCCAAACGAATCCCACTGCCCCGCTCTCTCCCCATAGCCCTTTATCAATCCCAAACGAATCCAACTGCCTCGCTCGCTCCCGATAACCCTGTATCAATCCCAAACTAATCAGACTGCCCTGCTCTCACCCCATAGCCCTGTATCAATCCCCAAACTAATCCCACTGCCCCGCGATCTTCCCATAGCCCTCTATCAATCCCCAAACTAATCCCACTGCCCCGCTCTCTCCCGATTGCCCTGTATCAATCCCGAAACTAATCCCACTGCCCCGATCTCTCCGCATAGCCCTGTATCAATCCCAAACTAATCCCAAAGCCCCACTCTCTCCCCATAGCCCTGTATCAATCCCAAACTAATCACACTGCCCCAATCTCTCCCGCTAGACCGGTATCAATCCCAAACTATTCCCAATGCCTCGCTCGCTCCCGATAACCCTGTATCAATCCCAAACTAATCAGACTGCCCTGCACTCACCCCATAGCCCTGTATCAATCCCCAAACTAATACCACAGCCCCGCGCTCTCCCGATAGCCCTGTCTCAATCCCCAAACTAATCCCACTGCCCCGCTCTCTCCCGATTGCCCTGTATCAATCCCAAACTAATCACACTGCCCCGCTCTCTCCCCATAGCCCTGCATCAATCCTCAAACTAATCCAACTGCCCCGATCTCTCCGCATAGCCCTGTATCAATCCCAAACTAATCCCAAATCCCCACTCTCTCCCTATAGCCCTGTATCAATCCCAAACTAATCACACTGCCACAATCTCTCCCGATAGCCCTGTATCAATCCCAAACTAATCAGACTGCCCTGCTCTCACCCCAAAGCCCTGTATCAATCCCCAAACTAATCCCACTGCCCCGCTCTCTCCCGATTGCCCTGCATCAATCCCAAACTAATCACACAGCCCCGCTCTCTCCCCATAGCCCTGTATCAATCCCCAAAACTAATCCCACTGCCTCGCTCTCTCCCCATAGCCCTTTATCAATCCCAAACTAATCACACTGCCCCGCTCTCTCCCCATAGCCCTGTATCAATCCCCAAACTAATCCCACTGCCCCGCTCTCTCCCCATAGCCCTGTATCAATCCCAAAACTAATCCCACTGCCCCGCTCTCCCCCCATAGCCCTACATCAATCCTAAACTAATCCCACTGCCGTGCTCTCTTCCCATAGTCCTGCATCAATCCCAAACTAATCAGACAGCCGTGCTCTCACACCATAGCCCTGTATCAATCCCCAAACTAATCCCACTGCCCCGCGATCTTCCCATAGCCCTGTATCAGTCCCCAAACTAATCCCACTGCCCCGCTCTCACCCGATTGCCCTGTATCAATCCCCAAACTAATCCCACTGCCCCGCTCTCTCCCCATAGCTCTGTATCAATTCCAAATTAATCCCACTGCCCCGCACTCTCCCCATAGCCTTGTATCAATCCCAAACAAATCACACTGCCCCACTCTCACCCCATAGCCCTGTATCAATTACCAAACTAATCCCACTGCCCCGCTCTCTCCCCATAGCCCTGTATCAATCCCAAACTAATCCCACTGCCCCGCTCTCTCCCCATAGCCCTGTATCAATCCCCAAAACTAATCCCACTGCACCGCTCTCTCCCCATAGCCCTTTATCAATCCCAACCTAATCCAACTGCCTCGCTCGCTCCCGATAACCCTGTATCAATCCCAAACTAATCAGACTGCCCTGCTCTCACCCCATAGCCCTGTACCAATCCCAAAACTAATCCCACTGCCCCGCTCTCCCCCCATAGCCCTGTATCAATCCCCAAACTAATCCCACTGCCCTGCTGACTCCCCATAGCCCTGTATCAATCCCCAAACTAATCCCACTGCCCTGCTGACTCCCCATAGCCCTGTATCAATCCCCAAACTAATCCCACTGCCCCGCTCTCTCCCGATTGCCCTGTATCAATCCCAAACTAATCACACTGCCCCGCTCTCTCCCCTTAGCCCTGTATCAATCCCCAAACTAATCCCACTGCCCCGCTCTCTCCCCATAGCCCTGTATCAATCCCAAAACTAATCCCACTGCCCCGCTCTCCCCCCATAGCCCAACATCAATCCTAAACTAATCCCACTGCCGCGCTCTCGTCCCATAGTCCTGCATCAATCCCAAACTAATCACACTGACCCGCTCTCTCCCCAGAGCCCTGTATCAATCCTCAAAACTAATCCCACTGCCCCGCTCTCTCCCCATAGCCCTTTATCAATCCCAAACTAATCCAACTGCCTCGCTCGCTCCCGATAACCCTGTATCAATCCCAAACTAATCAGACTGCCCTGCTCTCACCCCATAGCACTGTATCAATCCCCAAACGAATCCCACTGCCCCGCTCTCTCCCCATAGCCCTTTATCAATCCCAAACGAATCCAACTGCCTCGCTCGCTCCCGATAACCCTGTATCAATCCCAAACTAATCAGACTGCCGTGCTCTCACCCCATAGCCCTGTATCAATCCCCAAACTAATCCCACTGCCCCGCGATCTTCCCATAGCCCTGTATCAATCCCCAAACTAATCCCACTGCCCCGCTCTCTCCCGATTGCCCTGTATCAATCCCGAAACTAATCCCACTGCCCCGATCTCTCCGCATAGCCCTGTATCAATCCCAAACTAATCCCAAAGCCACACTCTCTCCCCATAGCCCTGCATCAATCCCAAACTAATCACACTGCCCCAATCTCTCCCGCTAGACCGGTATCAATCCCAAACTATTCCCAATGCCTCGCTCGCTCCCGATAACCCTGTATCAATCCCAAACTAATCAGACTGCCCTGCACTCACCCCATAGCCCTGTATCAATCCCCAAACTAATACCACAGCCCCGCGCTCTCCCGATAGCCCTGTCTCAATCCCCAAACTAATCCCACTGCCCCGCTCTCTCCCGATTGCCCTGTATCAATCCCAAACTAATCACACTGCCCCGCTCTCTCCCCATAGCCCTGCATCAATCCTCAAACTAATCCCACTGCCCCGATCTCTCCGCATAGCCCTGTATCAATCCCAAACTAATCCCAAATCCCCACTCTCTCCCTATAGCCCTGTATCAATCCCAAACTAATCACACTGCCACAATCTCTCCCGATAGCCCTGTATCAATCCCAAACTATTCCCAATGCCTCGCTCACTCCAGATAACCCTGTATCAATCCCAAACTAATCAGACTGCCCTGCACTCACCCCATAGCCCTGTATCAATCCCCAAACTAATCCCACTGCCCCGCTCTCTCCCGATTGCCCTGTATCAATCCCAAACTAATCCCACTGCCCCACTCTCTCCCCATAGCCCTGTATCAATCCCCAAACTAATCCCACTGCCTCACTCTCCCCCCATAGCCCTACATCAATCCTGAACTAATCCCACTGCCGCGCTCTCTTCCCATAGTCCTGCATCAATCCCAAACTAATCACACAGCCCCGCTCTCTCCCCATAGCCCTGTATCAATCCCCAAAACTAATCCCACTGCCTCGCTCTCTCCCCATAGCCCTTTATCAATCCCAAACTAATCCAACTGCCCCGCTCTCTCCCCATAGCCCTGTATCAATCCCAAACTAATCCCACTGCCCCGCTCTCTCCCCATAGCCCTGTATCAATCCACAAACTAATCCCACTGCCCCGCTCACTCCCCATAGCCCTGTATCAATCCCAAACTAATCCCATTGCCCCGCTCACTCCCGGTAGCCCTGTATCAATCCCAAACTAATCCCAAAGCCCCACTCTGTCCCCATAGCCCTGTATCAATCCCAAACTAATCACACTGCCCCGATCTCTCCCGATAGCCCTGTATCAATCCCAAACTAATCCCATTGCCCCGCTCACTCCCGATAGCCCTGTATCAATCCCAAACTAATCCCAAAGCCCCACTCTGTCCCCATAGCCCTGTATCAATCCCAAACTAATCACACTGCCCCGATCTCTCCCGATAGCCCTGTATCAATCCCAAACTATTCCCAATGCCTCGCTCGCTCCCGATAACCCTGTATCAATCACAAACTAAACAGACTGCCCCGCGCTCTTCCCATAGCCCTGTATCAATCCCCAAACTAATCCCACTGCCCCGCTCTCTCCCGATTGCCCTGTATCAATCCCAAACTAATCACACAGCCCCGCTCTCTCCCCATAGCCCTGTATCAGTCCCCAAACTAATCCCACTGCCCCGCTCACTCCCCATAGCCCTGTATCATTCCCAAACTAATCCCAGTGCCCCGCTCACTCCCGATAGCCCTGTATCAATCCAAAACTAATCCCAAAGCCCCACTCTCTCCCCATAGTCCTGTATCAATCCCAAACTAATCCCAATGCCCCGCTCTCTCCCCATAGCCGTTTCAATCCCCAAACTAATCCCACTGCCCCGCTCTCTCCCCATAGCCCTGTATCAATCCCAAACTAATCCCACTGCCCTGCTCTCTCCCCATAGCCCTGTATCAATATCAAAATAATCCCACTGCCCCGCTCTATCCCCATAGCCCTGTATCAATCCCCAAACTAATCCCACTGCCCTGCTGACTCCCCATAGCCCTGTATCAATCCCCAAACTAATCCCACTGCCCCGCTCTCTCCCGATTGCCCTGTATCAATCCCAAACTAATCCCACTGCCCTGCTCTCTCCCCATAGTCCTGCATCAATCCCAAACTAATCACACTGACCCGCTCTCTCCCCATAGCCCTTTATCAATCCCAAACTAATCCAACTGCCTCGCTCGCTCCCGATAACCCTGTATCAATCCCAAACTAATCAGACTGCCCTGCTCTCACCCCATAGCCCTGTATCAATCCCCAAACTAATCCCACTGCCCCGCGATCTTCCCATAGCCCTGTATCAATCCCCAAACTAATCCCACTGCCCCGCTCTCTCCCGATTGCCCTGTATCAATCCCAAACTAATCACACTGCCCCGCTCTCTCCCCATAGCCCTGTATCAATCCGCAAACTAATCCCACTGCCCCGCTCACTCCCCATAGCCCTGTATCAATCCCAAACTAATCCCAGTGCCCCATCTAACCCGTGCAGCACCTGCCTTGGGAATGTTTGATGGGACAGTGTAGAGGGAGCCTTTTGTCTGTATCTAACCCGTGCGGTACCTGCCTTGGGAGTGTTTGATGGGACAGTGTAGAGGGAGCATTACTCTATATCTAACCCGTGCTGTACCTGCCTTGGGAGTGTTTGATGGGACAGCGTAGAGGGAGCTTTACGCTGTATGTAACCCGTGCTGTACCTGCCTTGGGAGTGTTTGATGGGACAGCGTAGAGGGAGCTTCACTCTGTATCTAACCCGTGTTGTTCCTGCCCTGGGAGTTTTTGATGGGCTGGTTTAAAGAGAGCTTTACTCTATCGATTCTGTAGCAAACCTTGATAGATTGCAAGTCCGGGGATTCAGCGCATACACAGCGCAGACAGAAACACGGAACTTGCGGGGCCTCTACCAAGGCCTAAGTCGTTGGTACGGAGACCATGATTTCAGGGCCATTATCTTTGTTTGATGTAATCCTTCACTCCTGTGTATAAGACAGTGAGTCTCACGGCCTAAAATTCATTCAAATCTCAGTAAGAATACCCAGAACAGACTTTAATTGTCTTTTATTTGCTTCATTTTTCTAAGGTGTACCCAGATATCTGCAGACCAACATTCATCCGCATGTGAATCCCTCCTCTGCATTTAAATCAAATCACGGTAACACTTTTCTTTAATCTACCGAGGTTGAGTATTGAAATATACCAGGAGATCCAGGCACGTTTTGATAAAGCAGATTAACAATGAGTTCAGTGGGGAAATTTAGCAAACAACAGGCCGATTTTAATATGATAAGGCAGGATCTGTCCAAAGTGGACTGGGAACAGCTACTTGACAACCCTCTGTCTCAGTCCCAAACTAATCCCACTGCCCTGCTCTCTCCTGTTAGCCCTTTATCAATCGCCAACCTAATCCCACTGCCTCGCTCTCTCCCCATAGCCCTGTATCAGTCCCCAACCTAATCCCACTGCCGCGCTCTCTCCCGATAGGCCTGTATCAATCTCCAAACTACTCCCACTGCCCTGCTTTCTCCCCATAGCCCTGTATCAGTCCCCAATGTAAGCACACTGCCCGCTTTCTCCCCATAGTCCTGTGTTATATCCAAACAAATCCCACTGCCCGCTTTCTCCCCATAGCCCTGTGTTATATCCAAACAAATCCCACTGCCCGCTTTCTCCCCATAGCCCTGTGTTATATCCAAACTAATCCCACTGCCCCGCTTTCTCCCCATAGCCCTGTATCAATCCCCAAATTAATCCCACTGCCCCGCTTTCTCCCCATAGCCCTGTATCAATCCCAAACAAATCCCACTGCCCCGCTCTCTCCCCATAGCCCTGTATCAATCCCCAACGTAAGTCCACTGCCCTGCTTTCTCCCCATAGCCCTGTGTTATATCCAAACAAATCCCACTGCCCCGCTCTCTCCCCATAGCCCTGTTTCAATCCCCAACGTAAGCCCACTGCCCCGCTTTCTCCCCATAGCCCTGTGTTATATCCAAACTAATCCCACTGCACCGCTCTCTCCCCATAGCCCTGTATCAATCCCAAACTAATCCCACTGCCCAGCTCTCTCCTCTAGCCCTGTATCAATCACAAACTAATCCCACTGCCACGCTCACTCCCCATAGCCCCGGATCAATCCCACGCTTATCCCGCTCCTGTTCACTATCCAGTGACCCCTGGGTTAGAGAGAGGGGAAATCAGCCAGGGTTCCTGCTCCTGATCACAGTCCAGTGACCCCTGCGTTAGAGAGAGAGGGGAAATCAGCCAGGGTTCATGCTCCTGATCACTATCCAGTGACCCCTGGGTTAGAGAGAGGGGAAATCAGCCAGGGTTCCTGCTCCTGATCACTGCCCAGTGACCCCTGGGTTAGTGAGAGGGGAAATCAGCCAGGGTTCCTGCTCCTGATCACTGCCCAGTGACCCCTGGGTTAGAGAGAGAAGGAAATCAGCCAGGGTTCCTGCTCCTGATCACTGCCCAGTGACCCCTGGTAAGAGAGAGAGGGAAATCAGCGAGGGTTCATGCTCCGGATCACAGTCCAGTGACCCCGGGTTAGAGAGACAGGTGAAATCAGCCAGGGTTCCTGCTCCTGATCACAGTCCAGTGACCTCTGGGTTAGAGAGAGAGGGGAAATCAGCCCGGGTTCCAGCTCCTGATCACTATCCAGTGACCCCTGAGTTAGAGAGAGGGGGAACCAGCCAGGGTTCCTGCTCCTGATCACTATCCAGTGACCCCTGAGTTAGAGAGAGGAGGAAATCAGCCAGGGTTCCTGCTCCTGATCGCTATCCAGTGACCCCTGGGTTAGAGAGAAGGGAGATCAGCCTGGGTTCCTGCTCCTGATCACTGCCCAGTGACCCCTGGGTTAGAGAGAGAGGGAAATCAGCCAGGGTTCATGCTCCTGATCACTATCCAGTGAACCCTGGGTTAGAGAGAGGGGAAATCAGCCAGGGTTCCTGCTCCTTATCACTATCCAGTGACCCCTGGGTTAGAGAGAGGGGAAATCAGCCAGGGTTCCTGCTCCTGATCACTGTCCAGTGACCCCTGGGTTAGAGAGAGAGGTGAAATCAGCCAGGGTTCCTGCTCCTGATCACAGCCCAGTGACCCCTGGGTTAGAGAGAGAGGGGAAATCAGCCAGGGTTCGTGCTCCTGATCACTGTCCAGTGAACCCTGGGTTAGAGAGAGAGGTGAAATCAGCCAGGGTTCCTGCTCCTGATCACTATCCAGTGACCCCTGAGTTAGAGAGAGGGGAAATCAGCCAGGGTTCCTGCTCCTGATCACTATCCAGTGACCCCTGGGTTAGAGAGGGAAATCAGCCAGGGTTCATGCACCTGATCACTATCCAGTGACCCCTGGGTTAGAGAGAGGGGAAATCAGCCAGGGTTCCTGCTCCTGATCACTGCCCAGTGATCCCTGGGTTAGAGAGAGAGGGAAATCAGCCAGGATTCATGCTCCTGATCACTGTCCAGTGACCCCTGGGTTAGAGAGAGGGGAAATCAGCCTAGGTTCCTGCTCCTGATCACTGCCCAGTGACCCCTGGGTTAGAGAGAGAGGGGAAATCAGCCAGGGTTCCTGCTCCTGATCACAGTCCAGTGACGCCTGGGTTAGAGAGACAGGTGAAATCAGCCAGGGTTCCTGCTCCTGATCACTGCCCAGTGACCCCTGGGTTAGAGAGACAGGTGAAATCAGCCAGGGTTCCTGCTCCTGATCACAGTCCAGTGACCCCTGGGTTAGAGAGAGAGGGGAAATCAGCCAGGGTTCATACTCCTGATCACTATCCAGTGACCCCTGGGTTAGAGAAAGGGGAAATCAGCCAGGGTTCCTGCTCCTGATCACTGCCCAGTGACCCCTGGGTTAGAGAGAGGGGAAATCAGCCAGGGTTCATGCTCCTGATCACTATCCAGTGACCCCTGGGTTAGAGAAAGGGGAAATCAGCCAGGGTTCCTGCTCCTGATCAATGCCCAGTGACCCCTGGGTTGGAGAGAGGGGAAATCAGCCAGGGTTCCTGCTCCTGATCATTGTCCAGTGACCCCTGGGTTAGAGAGAGAGGGAAATCAGCCAGGGTTCCTGCTCCTGATCAATGCCCAGTGACCCCTGGGTTGGAGAGAGGGGAAATCAGCCAGGGTTCCTGCTCCTGATCATTGTCCAGTGACCCCTGGGTTAGAGAGAGAGGGGAAATCAGCCAGGGTTCCTGCTCCTGATCACAGTCCAGTGACCCCTGGGTTAGAGAGAGAGGGGAAATCAGCCAGGGTTCATGCTCCTGATCACTATCCAGTGACCCCTGGGTTAGAGAAAGGGGAAATCAGCCAGGGTTCCTGCTCCTGATCACTATCCAGTGACCCCTGGGTTAGAGAAAGGGGAAATCAGCCAGGGTTCCTGCTCCTGATCAATGCCCAGTGACCCCTGGGTTGGAGAGAGGGGAAAATCAGCCAGGGTTCCTGCTCCTGATCATTGTCCAGTGACCCCTGGGTTAGAGAGAGAGGGAAATCAGCCAGGGTCATTTAAATCATGTTGCGAGAAAGGGAAATAGTTTGTGCCCCCGTTTGTACCTCAGAGTCTTAGAGACGGAGGGAACGGCAACAGAAAAAGAGGAAACAACATCTCCAAAAACTGATCCCAACTCATCGCCAAGGCTGGGGATAGATAACCTCGCCGCCTTCTTAGGAAGTTTAACCACTTTATTCACTTTCTGATTGGAGCTCCGTTTGGAATTAGACTTTATTTTGTCAGATGTTTAACGACAGCATTGAAGGGGGAAGGAGAAACTTGGAGCAACTTCTTGTGTCAAAGCTGCAGTGAGACTTGAATGAATTTAAAGATTTTTAATGAACTTTTCACCAAAAATGAGTGTAAAAAACACTTTTTCCCCCTAAGTTTCGAACATGATTTTGGAAGAGACTGAAGCAAAAGCCAATTTTCCCCTCACCTAAACAAGTTTCAACCAGGTCTTGCAGTCCAAACGCTTTTAAAGAGCTCTGAAATGGTTAAAATGTTTTCAAATTGAAATATCTCAAGATTTGATTTTGATTGATTGACTGAAGTGAGTAGCTTTACACAAACATGCAACCATGGTGTTGAGGAGGGGGAAGGTAGGGGAGGATTTGTAGGAGTTACATATTACTTTTTAATTACTTTTTAAAAATATACCATTAAGACATTTAGGAAGAGAACCAAGAAAGGGGAAAAACACAAACCATTTTATAATGTCTGTCGTTCGATAGTCCTAACAAGTCGCAGGAATAACGTAAATATAGATTTCCTCTTAAACATTTAGTGGAGTGTTAATTGAAGCAAGAGTTATGTAATGATGTATAAAAATTGCAGGAAGCTACTTTAGAAGAAACCACTCTTTGTTTATTGAGAGAGACACAGAAAATACTTTGATTAAAGTGATAACGTACAATTCGATTTGGTTTGAATGTTTGAAATAGGAGATTAAAATTTGTGAGTATAATGAAGTTTGTTTCCTGCTTTTAATTGCGAAGTACCTAAAATAATTCAACACTCCTTGTGACAAGAGCAGGGATTAATATTGTGGAGAATGTTTGAGAGAAAAACATTAGAAGCGAAATTGGTAAATTATAAATCTTTACGTCAACATATCAGTAAACATTTGCAAGTCAGTCTGACTGGTTTTGCTGTCCAGGAAGAAAAACAAGTGTTTATTTCTGTTAAGTCATAGCTTTGCCTGCTTTTTTTGTTTATAATTCAGTGACACAAATTGTGTGTATATTTGTAAATTGTAAAATAACAGCAATAAATCACATTTCTGTGACATTCTTTCTGTCTTAAACGATTCAATTTGTGCCTCGGAATCTAGAAGCTTCTTTACCTGAAAGGTTTGAATGATTAAAGCTGATCTCAGCTATCAAAAGCTGTTTGCGACATTCCTGCATTGTGGAACAGTGTGATGTCTTTGCAGAGACAGGAATTCGCATTGTTGAATGGAGGTTTTTCTGATCTGTTGCATCCTGTGTAGATCAGAAACAGGTAAAGATGTTCATAGTAAACAGCCAGTAAACAGCCCAAGACAATGAAATGCTTAAACAATGTCTGGCCAAGGTCAGAGACTTCAAGCACAGGACATGTGGAATATACAAAACCCCATAGCCCTGTATCAATCCCAAACTAATCACACTGCCCCGCTCTCTCCCCATACCCTGTATCAATCCCCAAACTAATCCCACTGCCCCGCTCTCTCCCCATACCCTGTATCAATCCCCAAACTAATCCCATTGCCCCGCTCTCTCCCCATACCCTGTATCAATCCCCAAACTAATCCCACTGCCCTGCTGACTCCCCATAGCCCTGTATCAATCCCCAATCTAATCCCACTGCCCCACTCTCTCCCCATAGCCCTGTATCAATCCCAAACTAATCCCACTGCCTCGCTTTCCCCCCATAGCTCTGTCTTGATCCCAAACTAATCCCACTGCCCTGCTCTCCCCCCATAGCCCTGAATCAATCCCAAACTAATCCCACTGCCCCACTCTCTCCCCATAGCCCTGCATCAATCCCAAACTTTTCCCAATAGCCCTGCATCAATTCCAAACTAATCCCTCCTCTGCCCCACTCTCTGCCCATAGCCCTGCATCATTCCCAAACTAACCCCACTGCCACGTTCTCTCCCCATAGCCCTGGGAGTGTTTGATGGGACAGTGTAGAGGGAGCATTACTATATATATCTAACCCGTGCAGCACCTGCCTTGGGAATGTTTGATGGGACAGTGTAGAGGGAGCTTTTTGTCTGTATCTAGCCCGTGCGGTACCTGCCTTGGGAGTGTTTGATGGGACAGTGCAGAGGGAGCATTACTTTATATCTAACCCGTGCCGTACCTGCCTTGGGAGTGTTTGATGGGACAGCGTAGAGGGAGCTTTACTCTGTATCTAACCCGTGCAGTACCTGCCTTGGGAGTGTTTGATGGGACAGTGTAGAGGGAGCTTCACTCTGTATCTAACCCGTGTTGTTCCTGCCCTGGGAGTTTTTGATGGGCTGGTTTAAAGAGAGCTTTACTCTATCGATTCTGTAGCAAACCTTGATAGATTGCAAGTCCGGGGATTCAGCGCATACACAGCGCAGGCAGAAACACGGAACTTGCGGGGCCTCTACCAAGGCCTAAGTCGTTGCTCCGGAGACCATGATTTCAGGGCCATTATCTTTGTTTGATGTAATCCTTCATTCCTGTGTATAAGACAGTGAGTCTCACGGCCTAAAATTCATTCAAATCTCAGTAAGAATACCCAGAACAGACTTTAATTGTCTTTTATTTGCTTCATTTTTCTAAGGTGTACCCAGATATCTGCAGACCAACATTCATCCGCATGTGAATCCCTCCTCTGCATTTAAATCAAATCACGGTAACACTTTTCTTTAATCTACCGAGGTTGAGTATTGAAATATACCAGGAGATCCAGGCACGTTTTGATAAAGCAGATCAACAATGAGTTCAGTGGGGAAATTTAGCAAACAACAGGCCGATTTTAATATGATAAGGCAGGGTCTGTCCAAAGTGGACTGGGAACAGCTACTTGACAACCCTCTGTCTCAGTCCCAAACTAATCCCACTGCCCTGCTCTCTCCTGTTAGCCCTTTATCAATCGCCAACCTAATCCCACTGCCCCGCTCTCTCCCCATAGCCCTGCATCAGTCCCCAACCTAATCCCACTGCCGCGCTCTCTCCCGATAGGCCTGTATCAATCTCCAAAGTATTTCCACTGCCCTGCTCTCTCCCCATAGCCCTGTATCAATCCCCAACGTAAGCCCACTGCCCGCTTTCTCCCCATAGCCCTGTGTTATATCCAAACAAATCCCACTGCCCGCTTTCTCCCCATAGCCCTGTGTTATATCCAAACTAATCCCACTGCCCCGCTTTCTCCCCATAGCCCTGTATCAATCCCCAAATTAATCCCACTGCCCCGCTCTCTCCCCATAGCCCTGTGTCAATCCCCAAACTAATCCCACTGCCCCACTCTCTCCCGATTGCCCTGCATCAATCCCAAACTAATCACACTGCCCCGCTCTCTCCCCATAGCCCTCTATCAATCCCCAAACTAATCCCACTGCCCCGCTCTCTCCCCATAGCCCTGTATCAATCCCAAAACTAATTCCACTGCCCCGCTCTCCCCCCATAGCCCTACATCAATCCTAAACTAATCCCACTGCCGCGCTCTCTTCCCACAGTCCTGCATCAATACCAAACTAAGAACACTGCCCCGCTCTCTCCCCATAGCCCTGTATCAATCCCCAAAACTAATCCCACTGCCCCGCTCTCTCCCCATAGCCCTGTATCAATCAGCAAACTAATCCCACTGCCCCGCTCACTCCCCATAGCCCTGTATCAATCCCAAACTAATCCCAGTGCCCCATCTAACCCGTGCAGCACCTGCCTTGGGAATGTTTGATGGGACAGTGTAGAGGGAGCCTTTTGTCTGTATCTAACCCGTGCGGTACCTGCCTTGGGAGTGTTTGATGGGACAGTGTAGAGGGAGCATTACTCTATATCTAACCCGTGCTGTACCTGCCTTGGGAGTGTTTGATGGGACAGCGTAGAGGGAGCTTTACGCTGTATGTAACCCGTGCAGTACCTGCCTTGGGAGTGTTTGATGGGACAGTGTAGAGGGAGCTTCACTCTGTATCTAACCCGTGTTGTTCCTGCCCTGGGAGTTTTTGATGGGCTGGTTTAAAGAGAGCTTTACTCTATCGATTCTGTAGCAAACCTTGATAGATTGGAAGTCCGGGGATTCAGCGCATACACAGCGCAGACAGAAACACGGAACTTGCGGGGCCTCTACCAAGGCCTAAGTCGTTGGTACGGAGACCATGATTTCAGGGCCATTATCTTTGTTTGATGTAATCCTTCACTCCTGTGTATAAGACAGTGAGTCTCACGGCCTAAAATTCATTCAAATCTCAGTAAGAATACCCAGAACAGACTTTAATTGTCTTTTATTTGCTTCATTTTTCTAAGGTGTACCCAGATATCTGCAGACCAACATTCATCCGCATGTGAATCCCTCCTCTGCATTTAAATCAAATCACGGTAACACTTTTCTTTAATCTACCGAGGTTGAGTATTGAAATATACCAGGAGATCCAGGCACGTTTTGATAAAGCAGATTAACAATGAGTTCAGTGGGGAAATTTAGCAAACAACAGGCCGATTTTAATATGATAAGGCAGGATCTGTCCAAAGTGGACTGGGAACAGCTACTTGACAACCCTCTGTCTCAGTCCCAAACTAATCCCACTGCCCTGCTCTCTCCTGTTAGCCCTTTATCAATCGCCAACCTAATCCCACTGCCTCGCTCTCTCCCCATAGCCCTGTATCAGTCCCCAACCTAATCCCACTGCCGCGCTCTCTCCCGATAGGCCTGTATCAATCTCCAAACTACTCCCACTGCCCTGCTTTCTCCCCATAGCCCTGTGTTATATCCAAACTAATCCCACTGCCCCGCTTTCTCCCCATAGCCCTGTATCAATCCCCAAATTAATCCCACTGCCCCGCTTTCTCCCCATAGCCCTGTATCAATCCCAAACAAATCCCACTGCCCCGCTCTCTTCCCATAGCCCTGTATCAATCCCCAACGTAAGTCCACTGCCCTGCTTTCTCCCCATAGCCCTGTGTTATATCCAAACAAATCCCACTGCCCCGCTCTCTCCCCATAGCCCTGTTACAATCCCCAACGTAAGCCCACTGCCCCGCTTTCTCCCCATAGCCCTGTGTTATATCCAAACTAATCCCACTGCACCGCTCTCTCCCCATAGCCCTGTATCAATCCCAAACTAATCCCACTGCCCAGCTCTCTCCTCTAGCCCTGTATCAATCACAAACTAATCCCACTGCCACGCTCACTCCCCATAGCCCCGGATCAATCCCACGCTTATCCCGCTCCTGTTCACTATCCAGTGACCCCTGGGTTAGAGAGAGGGGAAATCAGCCAGGGTTCCTGCTCCTGATCACAGTCCAGTGACCCCTGCGTTAGAGAGAGAGGGGAAATCAGCCAGGGTTCATGCTCCTGATCACTATCCAGTGACCCCTGGGTTAGAGAGAGGGGAAATCAGCCAGGGTTCCTGCTCCTGATCACTGCCCAGTGACCCTGGGTTAGAGAGAGAAGGAAATCAGCCAGGGTTCCTGCTCCTGATCACTGCCCAGTGACCCCTGGTAAGAGAGAGGGGGAAATCAGCGAGGGTTCATGCTCCGGATCACAGTCCAGTGACCCCGGGTTAGAGAGACAGGTGAAATCAGCCAGGGTTCCTGCTCCTGATCACAGTCCAGTGACCTCTGGGTTAGAGAGAGAGAGGGGAAATCAGCCCGGGTTCCAGCTCCTGATCACTATCCAGTGACCCCTGGGTTAGAGAGAGAGGGGAAATCAGCCAGGGTTCCTGCTCCTGATCACTATCCAGTGAACCCTGGGTTAGAGAGAGGGGAAATCAGCCCGGGTTCCTGCTCCTGATCACTATCCAGTGACCCCTGAGTTAGAGAGAGGGGGAACCAGCCAGGGTTCCTGCTCCTGATCACTATCCAGTGACCCCTGAGTTAGAGAGAGGAGGAAATCAGCCAGGGTTCCTGCTCCTGATCGCTATCCAGTGACCCCTGGGTTAGAGAGAAGGGAGATCAGCCTGGGTTCCTGCTCCTGATCACTGCCCAGTGACCCCTGGGTTAGAGAGAGAGGGAAATCAGCTAGGGTTCATGCTCCTGATCACTATCCAGTGAACCCTGGGTTAGAGAGAGGGGAAATCAGCCAGGGTTCCTGCTCCTTATCACTATCCAGTGACCCCTGGGTTAGAGAGAGGGGAAATCAGCCAGGGTTCCTGCTCCTGATCACTGTCCAGTGACCCCTGGGTTAGAGAGAGAGGTGAAATCAGCCAGGGTTCCTGCTCCTGATCACAGCCCAGTGACCCCTGGGTTAGAGAGAGAGGGGAAATCAGCCAGGGTTCGTGCTCCTGATCACTGTCCAGTGAACCCTGGGTTAGAGAGAGAGGTGAAATCAGCCAGGGTTCCTGCTCCTGATCACTATCCAGTGACCCCTGAGTTAGAGAGAGGGGAAATCAGCCAGGGTTCCTGCTCCTGATCACTATCCAGTGACCCCTGGGTTAGAGAGGGAAATCAGCCAGGGTTCATGCACCTGATCACTATCCAGTGACCCCTGGGTTAGAGAGAGGGGAAATCAGCCAGGGTTCCTGCTCCTGATCACTGCCCAGTGATCCCTGGGTTAGAGAGAGAGGGAAATCAGCCAGGATTCATGCTCCTGATCACTGTCCAGTGACGCCTGGGTTAGAGAGACAGGTGAAATCAGCCAGGGTTCCTGCTCCTGATCACTGCCCAGTGACCCCTGGGTTAGAGAGACAGGTGAAATCAGCCAGGGTTCCTGCTCCTGATCACAGTCCAGTGACCCCTGGGTTAGAGAGAGAGGGGAAATCAGCCAGGGTTCATACTCCTGATCACTATCCAGTGACCCCTGGGTTAGAGAAAGGGGAAATCAGCCAGGGTTCCTGCTCCTGATCACTGCCCAGTGACCCCTGGGTTAGAGAGAGGGGAAATCAGCCAGGGTTCATGCTCCTGATCACTATCCAGTGACCCCTGGGTTAGAGAAAGGGGAAATCAGCCAGGGTTCCTGCTCCTGATCAATGCCCAGTGACCCCTGGGTTGGAGAGAGGGGAAATCAGCCAGGGTTCCTGCTCCTGATCATTGTCCAGTGACCCCTGGGTTAGAGAGAGAGGGAAATCAGCCAGGGTTCCTGCTCCTGATCAATGCCCAGTGACCCCTGGGTTGGAGAGAGGGGAAATCAGCCAGGGTTCCTGCTCCTGATCATTGTCCAGTGACCCCTGGGTTAGAGAGAGAGGGGAAATCAGCCAGGGTTCCTGCTCCTGATCACAGTCCAGTGACCCCTGGGTTAGAGAGAGAGGGGAAATCAGCCAGGGTTCATGCTCCTGATCACTATCCAGTGACCCCTGGGTTAGAGAAAGGGGAAATCAGCCAGGGTTCCTGCTCCTGATCACTATCCAGTGACCCCTGGGTTAGAGAAAGGGGAAATCAGCCAGGGTTCCTGCTCCTGATCAATGCCCAGTGACCCCTGGGTTGGAGAGAGGGGAAAATCAGCCAGGGTTCCTGCTCCTGATCATTGTCCAGTGACCCCTGGGTTAGAGAGAGAGGGAAATCAGCCAGGGTCATTTAAATCATGTTGCGAGAAAGGGAAATAGTTTGTGCCCCCGTTTGTACCTCAGAGTCTTAGAGACGGAGGGAACGGCAACAGAAAAAGAGGAAACAACATCTCCAAAAACTGATCCCAACTCATCGCCAAGGCTGGGGATAGATAACCTCGCCGCCTTCTTAGGAAGTTTAACCACTTTATTCACTTTCTGATTGGAGCTCCGTTTGGAATTAGACTTTATTTTGTCAGATGTTTAACGACAGCATTGAAGGGGGAAGGAGAAACTTGGAGCAACTTCTTGTGTCAAAGCTGCAGTGAGTCTTGAATGAATTTAAAGATTTTTAATGAACTTTTCACCAAAAATGAGTGTAAAAAACACTTTTTCCCCCTAAGTTTCGAACATGATTTTGGAAGAGACTGAAGCAAAAGCCAATTTTCCCCTCACCTAAACAAGTTTCAACCAGGTCTTGCAGTCCAAACGCTTTTAAAGAGCTCTGAAATGGTTAAAATGTTTTCAAATTGAAATATCTCAAGATTTGATTTTGATTGATTGACTGAAGTGAGTAGCTTTACACAAACATGCAACCATGGTGTTGAGGAGGGGGAAGGTAGGGGAGGATTTGTAGGAGTTACATATTACTTTTTAATTACTTTTTAAAAATATACCATTAAGACATTTAGGAAGAGAACCAAGAAAGGGGAAAAACACAAACCATTTTATAATGTCTGTCGTTCGATAGTCCTAACAAGTCGCAGGAATAACGTAAATATAGATTTCCTCTTAAACATTTAGTGGAGTGTTAATTGAAGCAAGAGTTATGTAATGATGTATAAAAATTGCAGGAAGCTACTTTAGAAGAAACCACTCTTTGTTTATTGAGAGAGACACAGAAAATACTTTGATTAAAGTGATAACGTACAATTCGATTTGGTTTGAATGTTTGAAATAGGAGATTAAAATTTGTGAGTATAATGAAGTTTGTTTCCTGCTTTTAATTGCGAAGTACCTAAAATAATTCAACACTCCTTGTGACAAGAGCAGGGATTAATATTGTGGAGAATGTTTGAGAGAAAAACATTAGAAGCGAAATTGGTAAATTATAAATCTTTACGTCAACATATCAGTAAACATTTGCAAGTCAGTCTGACTGGTTTTGCTGTCCAGGAAGAAAAACAAGTGTTTATTCCTGTTAAGTCATAGCTTTGCCTGCTTTTTTTGTTTATAATTCAGTGACACAAATTGTGTGTATATTTGTAAATTGTAAAATAACAGCAATAAATCACATTTCTGTGACATTCTTTCTGTCTTAAACGATTCAATTTGTGCCTCGGAATCTAGAAGCTTCTTTACCTGAAAGGTTTGAATGGTTAAAGTTGATCTCAGCTATCAAAAGCTGTTTGCGACATTCCTGTATTGTGGAACAGTGTGATGTCTTTGCAGAGACAGGAATTCGCATTGTTGAATGGAGGTTTTTCTGATCTGTTGCATCCTGTGTAGATCAGAAACAGGTAAAGATGTTCATAGTAAACAGCCCAAGACAATGAAATGCTTAAACAATGTCTGGCCAAGGTCAGAGACTTCAAGCACAGGACATGTGGAATATACAAAACCCCATAGCCCTGTATCAATCCCAAACTAATCACACTGCCCCGCTCTCTCCCCATACCCTGTATCAATCCCCAAACTAATCCCACTGCCCCGCTCTCTCCCCATACCCTGTATCAATCCCCAAACTAATCCCACTGCCCCGCTCTCTCCCCATACCCTGTATCAATCCCCAAACTAATCCCACTGCCCCGCTCTCTCCCCATACCCTGTATCAATCCCCAAACTAATCCCACTGCCCCGCTCTCTCCCCATACCCTGTATCAATCCCCAAACTAATCCCACTGCCCTGCTGACTCCCCATAGCCCTGTATCAATCCCCAATCTAATCCCACTGCCCCACTCTCTCCCCATAGCCCTGTATCAATCCCAAACTAATCCCACTGCCTCGCTTTCCCCCCATAGCTCTGTCTTGATCCCAAACTAATCCCACTGCCCTGCTCTCTCCCCATAGCCCTGTATCAATCCCAAACTAATCCCACTGCCCCACTCTCTCCCCATAGCCCTGCATCAATCCCAAACTTTTCCCAATAGCCCTGCATCAATTCCAAACTAATCCCTCCTCTGCCCCACTCTCTGCCCATAGCCCTGCATCATTCCCAAACTAACCCCACTGCCACGTTCTCTCCCCATAGCCCTGGGAGTGTTTGATGGGACAGTGTAGAGGGAGCATTACTATATATATCTAACCCGTGCAGCACCTGCCTTGGGAATGTTTGATGGGACAGTGTAGAGGGAGCTTTTTGTCTGTATCTAGCCCGTGCGGTACCTGCCTTGGGAGTGTTTGATGGGACAGTGCAGAGGGAGCATTACTTTATATCTAACCCGTGCCGTACCTGCCTTGGGAGTGTTTGATGGGACAGCGTAGAGGGAGCTTTACTCTGTATCTAACCCGTGCAGTACCTGCCTTGGGAGTGTTTGATGGGACAGTGTAGAGGGAGCTTCACTCTGTATCTAACCCGTGTTGTTCCTGCCCTGGGAGTTTTTGATGGGCTGGTTTAAAGAGAGCTTTACTCTATCGATTCTGTAGCAAACCTTGATAGATTGCAAGTCCGGGGATTCAGCGCATACACAGCGCAGGCAGAAACACGGAACTTGCGGGGCCTCTACCAAGGCCTAAGTCGTTGCTCCGGAGACCATGATTTCAGGGCCATTATCTTTGTTTGATGTAATCCTTCATTCCTGTGTATAAGACAGTGAGTCTCACGGCCTAAAATTCATTCAAATCTCAGTAAGAATACCCAGAACAGACTTTAATTGTCTTTTATTTGCTTCATTTTTCTAAGGTGTACCCAGATATCTGCAGACCAACATTCATCCGCATGTGAATCCCTCCTCTGCATTTAAATCAAATCACGGTAACACTTTTATTTAATCTACCGCGGTTCAGTATTGAAATATACCAGGAGATCCAGGCACGTTTTGATAAAGCAGATTAACAATGAGTTCAGTGGGGAAATTTAGCAAACAACAGGCCGATTTTAATATGATAAGGCAGGATCTGTCCAAAGTGGACTGGGAACAGCTACTTGACAACCCTCTGTCTCAGTCCCAAACTAATCCCACTGCCGTGCTCTCTCCCGATAGCCCTGTATCAATCTCCAAACTAATCCCACTGCCCTGCTTTCTCCCCATAGCCCTGAATCAATCCCCAACGTAAGCCCACTGCCCGCTTTCTCCCCGTAGCCCTGTATCAGACCACAACCTAATCCCACTGCCCGCTTTCTCCCCATAGCCCTGTGTTATATCCAAACAAATCCCACTGCCCGCTTTCTCCCCATAGCCCTGTGTTATATCCAAACTAATCCCACTGCCCCGCTTTCTCCCCATAGCCCTGTGTTATATCCAAACTAATCCCACTGCCCCGCTTTCTCCCCATAGCCCTGTATCAATCCCCAAATTAATCCCACTGCCCCGCTTTCTCCCCATAGCCCTGTATCAATCCCAAACAAATCCCACTGCCCCGCTCTCTCCCCATAGCCCTGTATCAATCCCCAACGTAAGTCCACTGCCCTGCTTTCTCCCCATAGCCGTGTTATATCCAAACAAATCCCACTGCCCCGCTCTCTCCCCATAGCCCTGTATCAATCCCCAACGTAAGCCCACTGCCCCGCTCTCTCCCCATAGCCCTGTGTTATGTCCAAACTAATCCCACTGCACCGCTCTCTCCCCATAGCCCTGTATCAATCCCCAACGTAAGCCCACTGTTCCGCTTTCTCCCCATAGCCCTGTGTTATGTCCAAACTAATCCCACTGCACCGCTCTCTCCCCATAGCCCTGTATCAATCCCAAACTAATCCCACTGCCCCGCTCTCCTCTCGCCCTGTATCAATCACAAACTAATCCCACTGCCCCGCTCACTCCCCACAGCCCTGTATCAATCACAAACAAATCACACTGCCCCGCTCACTCCCCATAGCCCTGTATCAATCACAAACTAATCACACTGCCCCGCTCACTCCCCATAGCCCTGTATCAATCCGCAAACTAATCACACTGCCCCGCTCACTCCCCATAGCCCTGTATCAATCCCAAACTAATCCCAGTGCCCCGCTCACTCCCGATATCCCTGTATCAATCCCAAACTAATCCCAAAGCCCCACTCTCTCCCCATAGCCCTGTATCAATCCCAAACTAATCACACTGCCCCGATCTCTCCCGATAGCCCTGTATCAATCCCAAACTATTCCCAATGCCTCGCTCGCTCCCGATAACCCCGTATCAATCCCAAACTAATCCCACTGCCCCGCTCACTCCTCAGAGCCCTGTATCAATCCACAAACTAATCCCACTCCCCTGCTCTCTCCCCATAGCCCTGTATCAATCCCAAACTAATCCCACTGCCCCGCTCTATCCCCATAGCCCTGTATCAATCCCCAAACTAATCCCACTCCCCTGCTCTCCACCCATACCCTGTATCAATCCCCAAACTAATCCCACTGCCCTGCTGACTCCCCATAGCCCTGCATCAATCCCCAAACTAATCCCACTGCCCCACTCTCTCCCGATTGCCCTGCATCAATCCCAAACTAATCACACTGCCCCGCTCTCTCCCCATAGCCCTGTATCAATCCCCAAACTAATGCCACTGCCCTGCTGACTCCCCATAGCCCTGTATCAATCCCCAAACTAATCCCACTGCCCCACTCTCTCCCGATTGCCCTGCATCAATCCCAAACTAATCCCACTGCCCTACTGACTCCCCATAGCCCTGTATCAATCCCCAAACTAATCCCACTGCCCCACTCTCTCCCGATTGCCCTGCATCAATCCCAAACTAATCACACTGCCGCGCTCTCTTCCCATAGTCCTGCATCAATCCCAACCTAATCCAACTGCCCCGCTCTCTCCCGATTGCCCTGTATCAATCCCAAACTAATCACACAGCCCCGCTCTCTCCCCATAGCCCTGTATCAGTCCCCAAACTAATCCCACTGCCCCGCTCACTCCCCATAGCCCTGTATCATTCCCAAACTAATCCCAGTGCCCCGCTCACTCCCGATAGCCTTGTATCAATCCCAAACTAATCCCAACGCCCCGCTCTCTCCCCATAGCCGTTTCAATCCCCAAACTAATCCCACTGCCCCGCTCTCTCCCCATAGGCTTGTATCAATCCCAAACTAATCCCACTGCCCCGCTCTCTCCCCATAGCCCTGTATCAATCCCAAACTAATCCCACTGCCCTGCTCTCTCCCCATAGCCCTGTATCAATCTCAAAATAATCCCACTGCCCCGCTTTATCCCCATAGCCCTGTATCAATCCCCAAACTAATCCCACTGCCCCGCTCACTCCCCATAGCCCTGTATCATTCCCAAACTAATCCCAGTGCCCCGCTCACTCCCGATAGCCCTGTATCAATCCCAAACTAATCCCACTGCCCTGCTCTCTCCCCATAGCCCTGTATCAATCTCAAAATAATCCTACTGCCCCGCTCTCTCCCCATAGCCCTGTATCAAACCCCAAACTAATCCCACTGCCCCGCTCTCCCCCCATAGCCCTACATCAATCCTAAACTAATCCCACTGCCGCGCTCTCGTCCCATAGTCCTGCATCAATCCCAAACTAATCACACTGACCCGCTCTCTCCCCAGAGCCCTGTATCAATCCTCAAAACTAATCCCACTGCCCCGCTCTCTCCCCATAGCCCTGTATCAATCCCAAACTAATCCCACTGCCCCGCTCTCTCCCCATAGCCCTGTATCAGTCCCCAACGTAAGTCCACTGCCCCGCTTTCTCCCCATAGCCCTGTGTTATATCCAAACTAATCCCACTGCACCGCTCTCTCCCCATAGCCCTGTATCAATCCCAAACTAATCCCACTCCACCGCTCTCTCCTCTAGCCCTGTATCAATCACAAACTAATCCCACTGCCCCGCTCACTCCCCATAGCCCTGTATCAATCCGCAAACGAATCACACTGCCCCGCTCACTCCCCATAGCCCTGTATCAATCCCAAACTAATCCCAGTGCCCCGCTCACTCCCGATATCCCTGTATCAATCCCAAACTAATCCCAAAGCCCCACTCTCTCCCCATAGCCCTGTATCAGTCCCAAACTAATCACACTGCCCCGATCTCTCCCAATAGCCCTGTATCAATCCCAAACTATTCCCAATGCTTCGCTCGCTCCCCATAGTCCTGCATCAATCCCAAACTAATCCCACCGCCCCCGTCTCTCCCCAAAGCCCTGTATCAATCCCTAACTAATCACACTGCCCCGCTCTCTCCCCATAGCCCTGCATCAATCGCAAACTAATACCACTGCCCCCATCTCTCCCCAAAGCCCTGTATCAATCCCTAACTAATCACACTGCCCCGCTCTCTCCCCATAGTCCTGCATCAATCGCAAACTAATACCACTGCCCCGCTCTTTCCCCATAGCCCTGTATCAATCCCCAAACTAATCCCACTGCCCCAATCTCTCCGCATAGCCCTGTATCAATCCCAAACTATTCCCAATGCCTCGCTCGCTCCCGATAACCCTGTATCAATCCCAAACTAACCAGACTGCCCTGCACTCACCCCATAGCCCTGTATCAATCCCCAAACTAATCCCACTGCCCCGCTTTCTCCCCATAGCCCTGTATCAATCCCAAACAAATCCCACTGCCCCGCTCTCTCCCCATAGCCCTGTATCAATCCCCAACGTAAGTCCACTGCCCTGCTTTCTCCCCATAGCCGTGTTATATCCAAACAAATCCCACTGCCCCGCTCTCTCCCCATAGCCCTGTATCAATCCCCAACGTAAGCCCACTGCCCCGCTCTCTCCCCATAGCCCTGTGTTATGTCCAAACTAATCCCACTGCACCGCTCTCTCCTCATAGCCCTGTATCAATCCCCAACGTAAGCCCACTGCTCCGCTTTCTCCCCATAGCCCTGTGTTATGTCCAAACTAATCCCACTGCACCGCTCTCTCCCCATAGCCCTGTATCAATCCCAAACTAATCCCACTGCCCCGCTCTCTCCTCTCACCCTGTATCAATCACAAACTAATCCCACTGCCCCGCTCACTCCCCATAGCCCTGTATCAATCCCAAACGATTCCCACTGCCCCGCTCTCTCCCGATTGCCCTGTATCAATCCCAAACTAATCCCACTCCACCGCTCTCTCCTCTAGCCCTGTATCAATCACAAACTAATCCCACTGCCCCGCTCACTCCCCATAGCCCTGTATCAATCCGCAAACTAATCACACTGCCCCGCTCACTCCCCATAGCCCTGTATCAATCCCAAACTAATCCCAGTGCCCCGCTCACTCCCGATATCCCTGTATCAATCCCAAACTAATCCCAAAGCCCCACTCTCTCCCCATAGCCCTGTATCAGTCCCAAACTAATCACACTGCCCCGATCTCTCCCAATAGCCCTGTATCAATCCCAAACTATTCCCAATGCTTCGCTCGCTCCCCATAGTCCTGCATCAATCCCAAACTAATCCCACCGCCCCCGTCTCTCCCCAAAGCCCTGTATCAATCCCTAACTAATCACACTGCCCCGCTCTCTGCCCATAGCCCTGCATCAATCGCAAACTAATACCACTGCCCCCGTCTCTCCCCAAAGCCCTGTATCAATCCCTAACTAATCACACTGCCCCGCTCTCTCCCCATAGTCCTGCATCAATCGCAAACTAATACCACTGCCCCGCTCTTTCCCCATAGCCCTGTATCAATCCCCAAACTAATCCCACTGCCCCAATCTCTCCGCATAGCCCTGTATCAATCCCAAACTATTCCCAATGCCTCGCTCGCTCCCGATAACCCTGTATCAATCCCAAACTAACCAGACTGCCCTGCACTCACCCCATAGCCCTGTATCAATCCCCAAACTAATCCCACTGCCCCGCTTTCTCCCCACAGCCCTGTATCAATCCCAAACAAATCCCACTGCCCCGCTCTCTCCCCATAGCCCTGTATCAATCCCCAACGTAAGTCCACTGCCCTGCTTTCTCCCCATAGCCGTGTTATATCCAAACAAATCCCACTGCCCCGCTCTCTCCCCATAGCCCTGTATCAATCCCCAACGTAAGCCCACTGCCCCGCTCTCTCCCCATAGCCCTGTGTTATGTCCAAACTAATCCCACTGCACCGCTCTCTCCCCATAGCCCTGTATCAATCCCCAACGTAAGCCCACTGCTCCGCTTTCTCCCCATAGCCCTGTGTTATGTCCAAACTAATCCCACTGCACCACTCTCTCCCCATAGCCCTGTATCAATCCCAAACTAATCCCACTGCCCCGCTCTCTCCTCTCACCCTGTATCAATCACAAACTAATCCCACTGCCCCGCTCACTCCCCATAGCCCTGTATCAATCCCAAACAATTCCCACTGCCCCGCTCTCTCCCGATTGCCCTGTATCAATCCCAAACTAATCCCACTCCACCGCTCTCTCCTCTAGCCCTGTATCAATCACAAACTAATCCCACTGCCCCGCTCACTCCCCATAGCCCTGTATCAATCCGCAAACTAATCACACTGCCCCGCTCACTCCCCATAGCCCTGTATCAATCCCAAACTAATCCCAGTGCCCCGCTCACTCCCGATATCCCTGTATCAATCCCAAACTAATCCCAAAGCCCCACTCTCTCCCCATAGCCCTGTATCAGTCCCAAACTAATCACACTGCCCCGATCTCTCCCAATAGCCCTGTATCAATCCCAAACTATTCCCAATGCTTCGCTCGCTCCCCATAGTCCTGCATCAATCCCAAACTAATCCCACCGCCCCCGTCTCTCCCCAAAGCCCTGTATCAATCCCTAACTAATCACACTGCCCCGCTCTCTGCCCATAGCCCTGCATCAATCGCAAACTAATACCACTGCCCCCGTCTCTCCCCAAAGCCCTGTATCAATCCCTAACTAATCACACTGCCCCGCTCTCTCCCCATAGTCCTGCATCAATCGCAAACTAATACCACTGCCCCGCTCTTTCCCCATAGCCCTGTATCAATCCCCAAACTAATCCCACTGCCCCAATCTCTCCGCATAGCCCTGTATCAATCCCAAACTATTCCCAATGCCTCGCTCGCTCCCGATAACCCTGTATCAATCCCAAACTAACCAGACTGCCCTGCACTCACCCCATAGCCCTGTATCAATCCCCAAACTAATCCCACTGCCCCGCTTTCTCCCCACAGCCCTGTATCAATCCCAAACAAATCCCACTGCCCCGCTCTCTCCCCATAGCCCTGTATCAATCCCCAACGTAAGTCCACTGCCCTGCTTTCTCCCCATAGCCGTGTTATATCCAAACAAATCCCACTGCCCCGCTCTCTCCCCATAGCCCTGTATCAATCCCCAACGTAAGCCCACTGCCCCGCTCTCTCCCCATAGCCCTGTGTTATGTCCAAACTAATCCCACTGCACCGCTCTCTCCCCATAGCCCTGTATCAATCCCCAACGTAAGCCCACTGCTCCGCTTTCTCCCCATAGCCCTGTGTTATGTCCAAACTAATCCCACTGCACCGCTCTCTCCCCATAGCCCTGTATCAATCCCAAACTAATCCCACTGCCCCGCTCTCTCCTCTCGCCCTGTATCAATCACAAACTAATCCCACTGCCCCGCTCACTCCCCATAGCCCTGTATCAATCCCAAACGATTCCCACTGCCCCGCTCTCTCCCGATTGCCCTGTATCAATCCCAAACTAATCACACTGCCCCGCTCTCTCCCCATAGCCCTGTATCAATCCCCAAACTAATCCCACTGCCCCGATCTCTCCGCACAGCCCTGTATCAATCCCAAACTAATCCCAAAGCCCCGCTCTCTCCCCATAGCCTTGTATCAATCCCAAACTAATCCCACTGCCCCGCTCTCTCCCCATAGCCCTGTATCAATCCCAAACTAATCCCACTGCCCTGCTCTCTCCCCATAGCCCTGTATCAATCCCAAAATAATCCCACTGCCCCGCTCTATCCTCATAGCCCTGCATCAATCCCCAAACTAATCCCACTCCCCTGCTCTCCCCCATACCCTGTATCTCTCCCCAAAACTAATCCCACTGCCCCGCTCTCTCCCCATAGCCCTTTATCAATCCCAAACTAATCCAACTGCCTCGCTCGCTCCCGATAACCCTGTATCAATCCCAAACTAATCAGACTGCCCTGCTCTCACCCCATAGCCCTGTATCAATCCCCAAACTAATCCCACTGCCCCGCGATCTTCCCATAGCCCTGTATCAATCCCCAAACTAATCCCACTGCCCCGCTCTCTCCCCATAGCCCTGTATCAATCCCCAAACTAATCCCACTGCCCCGCTCTCTCCCCATAGCTCTGTATCAATCCCAAATTAATCCCACTGCCCCGCACTCTCCCCATAGCCTTGTATCAATCCCAAACAAATCACACTGCCCCGCTCTCACCCCATAGCCCTGTATCAATTACCAAACTAATCCCACTGCCCCGCTCTCTCCCCATATCCCTGTATCAATCCCAAACTAATCCCACTGCCCCGCTCTCTCCCCATAGCCCTGTATCAATCTCAAACTAATCCCTCTGCCCCGATCTCTCCCGATAGCCCTGTATCAATCGCAAGCTAATCCCACTGCCCCGCTCTCTCCCCATAGCCCTGTATCAATCTCAAACTAATCCCACTGCCCCGATCCCTCCCGATAGCCCTGTATCAATCCCAAACTAATCCCACTGCCCCGCTCTCTCCAGAGCCCTGTATCAATCCCAAACTAATCCCAATGCCCCGCTCTCTCCCCATAGCCCTGTATCAATCCCAAACTAATCCCACTGCCCCGCTCTCTCCCCATAGCCCTGTATCAATCCCAAACTAATCCCACTGCCCTGCTCTCTCCCCATAGCCCTGTATCAATCCCAAACTAATCACACTGCCCCGATCTCTCCCGATAGCCCTGTATCAATCCCAAACTATTCCCAATGCCTCGCTCGCTCCCGATAACCCTATATCAATCCCAAACTAATCAGACTGCCCTGCTCTCACCCCATAGCCCTGTATCAATCCCCAAACTAATCCCACTGCCCCGCGCTCTTCCCATAGCCCTGTATCAATCCCCAAACTAATCCCACTGCCCCGCTCTCTCCCGATTGCCCTGTATCAATCCCAACCTAATCCCACTGCCTCGCTTTCCCCCCATAGCTCTGTCTTGATCCCAAACTAATCCCACTGCCCTGCTCTCCCCCCATAGCCCTGAATCAATCCCAAACTAATCCCACTGCCCCACTCTCTCCCCATAGCCCTGCATCAATCCCAAACTTTTCCCAATAGCCCTGCTTCAATTCCAAACTAATCCCTCCTCTGCCCCACTCTCTGCCCATAGCCCTGCATCATTCCCAAACTAACCCCACTGCCACGCTCTCTCCCCATAGCCCTGGGAGTGTTTGATGGGACAGTGTAGAGGGAGCATTACTATATATATCTAACCCGTGCAGCACCTGCCTTGGGAATGTTTGATGGGACAGTGTAGAGGGAGCTTTTTGCCTGTATCTAACCCGTGCGGTACCTGCCTTGGGAGTGTTTGATGGGACAGTGTAGAGGGAGCATTACTCTGTATCTAACCCCTGCTGTACCTGCCTTGGGAGTGTTTGATGGGACAGCGTAGAGGGAGCTTTACTCTGTATCTAACCCGTGCAGTACCTGCCTTGGGAGTGTTTGATGGGACAGTGTAGAGGGAGCTTCACTCTGTATCTAACCCGTGTTGTTCCTGCCCTGGGAGTTTTTGATGGGCTGGTTTAAAGAGAGCTTTACTCTATCGATTCTGTAGCAAACCTTGATAGATTGCAAGTCCGGGGATTCAGCGCATACACAGCGCAGGCAGAAACACGGAACTTGCGGGGCCTCTACCAAGGCCTAAGTCGTTGGTACGGAGACCATGATTTCAGGGCCATTATCTTTGTTTGATGTAATCCTTCACTCCTGTGTATAAGACAGTGAGTCTCACGGCCTAAAATTCATTCAAATCTCAGTAAGAATACCCAGAACAGACTTTAATTGTCTTTTATTTGCTTCGTTTTTCTAAGGTGTACCCAGCTATCTGCAGACCAACATTCATCCGCATGTGAATCCCTCCTCTGCATTTAAATCAAATCACGGTAACACTTTTATTTAATCTACCGAGGTTGAGTATTGAAATATACCAGGAGATCCAGGCACGTTTTGATAAAGCAGATTAACAATGAGTTCAGTGGGGATATTTAGCAAACAACAGGCCGATTTTAATATGATAAGGCAGGATCTGTCCAAAGTGGACTGGGAACAGCTACTTGACAACCCTCTGTCTCAGTCCCAAACTAATCCCACTGCCCTGCTCTCTCCTGTTAGCCCTTTATCAATCGCCAACCTAATCCCACTGCCCCGCTCTCTCCCCATAGCCCTGCATCAGTCCCCAACCTAATCCCACTGCCGCGCTCTCTCCCGATAGCCTTGTATCAATCTCCAAACTAATCCCACTGCCCTGCTTTCTCCCCATAGCCCTGTATCAATCACAAACTATTTCCACTGCCCTGCTCTCTCCCCATAGCCCTGTATCAATCCCCAATGTAAGCACACTGCCCGCTTTCTCCCCATAGCCCTGTGTTATATCCAAACAAATCCCACTGCCCGCTTTCTCCCCATAGCCCTGTGTTATATCCAAACTAATCCCACTGCCCCGCTTTCTCCCCATAGCCCTGTATCAATCCCCAAATTAATCCCACTGCCCCGCTTTCTCCCCATAGCCCTGTATCAATCCCAAACAAATCCCACTGCCCCGCTCTCTCCCCATAGCCCTGTATCAATCCCCAACGTAAGTCCACTGCCCTGCTTTCTCCCCATAGCCTTGTGTTATATCCAAACAAATCCCACTGCCCCGCTCTCTCCCCACAGCCCTGTTTCAATCCCCAACGTAAGCCCACTGCCCCGCTTTCTCCCCATAGCGCTGTGTTATATCCAAACTAATCCCACTGCACCGCTCTCTCCCCATAGCCCTGTATCAATCCCAAACTAATCCCACTGCCCAGCTCTCTCCTCTAGCCCTGTATCAATCACAAACTAATCCCACTGCCACGCTCACTCCCCATAGCCCCGGATCAATCCCACGCTTGTCCCGCTCCTGATCACTATCCAGTGACCTCTGTGTTAGTGAGAGGGGAAATCAGCCAGGGTTCCTGCTCCTCATCACTGCCCAGTGACCCCTGGGTTAGAGCGAGAAGGAAATCAGCCAGGGTTCCTGCTCCTGATCACTGCCCAGTGACCCCTGGTTAGAGAGAGAGGGAAATCAGCGAGGGTTCATGCTCCTGATCACACTCCAGTGACCCCTGGGTTAGAGAGACAGATGAAATCAGCCAGGGTTCGTGCTCCTGATCACTGTCCAGTGACCCCTGGGTTAAAGAGAGAGGTGAAATTAGCCAGGGTTCCTGCTCCTGATTACAGTCCAGTGAACCCTGGGTTAGAGAGAGAGGGGAAATCAGCCAGGGTTCCTGCTCCTGATCACATTCCAGTGACCCCTGGGTTAGAGAGAGGGGAAATCAGCCAGGGTTCCTGCTCCTGATCACTGCCCAGTCACCTCTGGGTTAGAGAGAGAGGGGAAATCAGCCAGGGTTCCTGCTCCTGATCACTATCCAGTCACCCCTGAGTTAGAGAGAGGTGAAATCAGCCAGGGTGCCTGCTCCTGATCACTATCCAGTGACCCCTGAGTTAGAGAGAGGGGAAATCAGCCAGGGTTCCTGCTCCTGATCACTATCCAGTGACCCCTGGGTTAGAGAGAGAGGGAAATCAGCCAGGGTTCATGCTCCTGATCACTATCCAGTGACCCCTGGGTTAGAGAGAGGGGAAATCAGCCAGGGTTCCTGCTCCTGATCAATGCCCAGTGACCCCTGGGTTAGAGAGAGGGGAAATCAGCCAGGGTTCCTGCTCCTGATCACTATCCAGTGACCCCTGGGTTAGAGAGAGGAGGAAATCAGCCAGGGTTCCTGCTCCTGATCACTATCCAGTGACCCCTGGGTTAGAGAGAAGGGAAATCAGCCTGGGTTCCTGCTCCTGATCACTGCCCAGTGACCCCTGGGTTAGAGAGAGAGGGAAATCAGCCAGGGTTCATGCTCCTGATCACTATCCAGTGACCCCTGGGTTAGAGAGAGGGGAAATCAGCCAGGGTTCCTGCTCCTCATCACTGCCCAGTGACCCCTGGGTTAGAGAGAGAGGGGAAATCAGCCAGGGTTCCTGCTCCTGATCACAGTCCAGTGACCCCTGGGTTAGAGAGACAGGTGAAATCAGCCAGGGTTCCTGCTCCTGATCACAGTCCAGTGACGCCTGGGTTAGAGAGAGAGGGGAAATCAGCCAGGGTTCATGCTCCTGATCACTATCCAGTGACCCCTGAGTTAGAGAAAGGGGAAATCAGCCAGGGTTCCTGCTCCTGATCAATGCCCAGTGACCCCTGGGTTGGAGAGAGGGGAAAATCAGCCAGGGTTCCTGCTCCTGATCATTGTCCAGTGACCCCTGGGTTAGAGAGAGAGGGAAATCAGCCAGGGTCATTTAAATCATGTTGCGAGAAAGGGAAATAGTTTGTGCCCCCGTTTGTACCTCAGAGTCTTAGAGACGGAGGGAACGGCAACAGAAAAAGAGGAAACAACATCTCCAAAAACTGATCCCAACTCATCGCCAAGGCTGGGGATAGATAACCTCGCCGCCTTCTTAGGAAGTTTAACCACTTTATTCACTTTCTGATTGGAGCTCCGTTTGGAATTAGACTTTATTTTGTCAGATGTTTAACGACAGCATTGAAGGGGGAAGGAGAAACTTGGAGCAACTTCTTGTGTCAAAGCTGCAGTGAGACTTGAATGAATTTAAAGATTTTTAATGAACTTTTCTCCAAAAATGAGTGTAAAAAACACTTTTTCCCCCTAAGTTTCGAACATGATTTTGGAAGAGACTGAAGCAAAAGCCAATTTTCCCCTCACCTAAACAAGTTTCAACCAGGTCTTGCAGTCCAAACGCTTTTAAAGAGCTCTGAAATGGTTAAAATGTTTTCAAATTGAAATATCTCAAGATTTGATTTTGAGTGATTGACTGAAGTGAGTAGCTTTACACAAACATGCAACCATGGTGTTGAGGAGGGGGAAGGTAGGGGAGGATTTGTAGGAGTTACATATTACTTTTTAATTACTTTTTAAAAATGTACCATTAAGACATTTAGGAAGAGAACCAAGAAAGGGGAAAAACACAAACCATTTTATAATGTCTGTCGTTCGATAGTCCTAACAAGTCGCAGGAATAACGTAAATATAGATTTCCTCTTAAACATTTAGTGGAGTGTTAATTGAAGCAAGAGTTATGTAATGATGTATAAAAATTGCAGGAAGCTACTTTAGAAGAAACCACTCTTTGTTTATTGAGAGAGACACAGAAAATACTTTGATTAAAGTGATAACGTACAATTCGATTTGGTTTGAATGTTTGAAATAGGAGATTAAAATTTGTGAGTATAATGAAGTTTGTTTCCTGCTTTTAATTGCGAAGTACCTAAAATAATTCAACACTCCTTGTGACAAGAGCAGGGATTAATATTGTGGAGAATGTTTGAGAGAAAAACATTAGAAGCGAAATTGGTAAATTATAAATCTTTACGTCAACATATCAGTAAACATTTGCAAGTCAGTCTGACTGGTTTTGCTGTCCAGGAAGAAAAACAAGTGTTTATTTCTGTTAAGTCATAGCTTTGCCTGCTTTTTTTGTTTATAATTCAGTGACACAAATTGTGTGTATATTTGTAAATTGTAAAATAACAGCAATAAATCACATTTCTGTGACATTCTTTCTGTCTTAAACGATTCAATTTGTGCCTCGGAATCTAGAAGCTTCTTTACCTGAAAGGTTTGAATGGTTAAAGCTGATCTCAGCTATCAAAAGCTGTTTGCGACATTCCTGCATTGTGGAACAGTGTGATGTCTTTGCAGAGACAGGAATTCGCATTGTTGAATGGAGGTTTTTCTGATCTGTTGCATCCTGTGTAGATCAGAAACAGGTAAAGATGTTCATAGTAAACAGCCAGTGAACAGCCCAAGACAATGAAATGCTAAAACAATGTCTGGCCAAGGTCAGAGACTTCAAGCACAGGACATGTGGAATATACAAAACCCCATAGCCCTGTATCAATCCCAAACTAATCACACTGCCCCGCTCTCTCCCCCATACCCTGTATCAATCCCCAAACTAATCCCACTGCCCCGCTCTCTCCCCATACCCTGTATCAATCCCCAAACTAATCCCACTGCCCTGCTGACTCCCCATACCCTGTATCAATCCCCAATCTAATCCCACTGCCCCGCTCTCTCCCCATACCCTGTATCAATCCCCAAACTAATCCCACTGCCCCGCTCTCTCCCCATAGCCCTGTATCAATCCCAAACTAATCCCACTGCCCCGCTCTCTCCCCATACCCTGTATCAATCCCCAAACTAATCCCACTGCCCCGCTCTCTCCCCATACCCTGTATCAATCCCCAATCTAATCCCACTGCCCTGCTCTCTCCCCATAGCCCTGTATCAATCCCAAACTAATCCCACTGCCCCGCTCTCTCCCCATAGCCCTGTATCAATCCCCAAACTAATCCCACTCCCCTGCTCTCTCCCCATACCCTGTATCAATCCCCAAACTAATCCCACTGCCCTGCTGACTCCCCATAGCCCTGTATCAATCCCCAAACTAATCCCACTGCCCCACTCTCTCCCGATTGCCCTGCATCAATCCCAAACTAATCACACTCCCCCGCTCTCTCCCCATAGCCCTCTATCAATCCCCAAACTAATCCCACTGCCCCGCTCTCTCCCCATAGCCCTGTATCAATCCCAAAACTAATCCCACTGCCCAGCTCTCCCCCCATAGCCCTACATCAATCCTAAACTAATCCCACTGCCGCGCTCTCTTCCCATAGTCCTGCATCAATCCCAAACTAATCACACTGCCCCGCTCTCTCCCCATAGCCCTGTATCAATCCCCAAAACTAATCCCACTGTGCCGCTCTCTCCCCATAGCCCTTTATCAATCCCAACCTAATCCAACTGCCTCGCTCGCTCCCGATAACCCTGTATCAATCCCAAACTAATCAGACTGCCCTGCTCTCACCCCATAGCCCTGTATCAATCACCAAACTAATCCCACTGCCCCGCTCTCTCCCGATTGCCCTGTATGAATCCCAAACTAATCAAACAGCCCTGCTCTCTCCCCATAGCCCTGTATCAATCCCAAAACTAATCCCACTGCCCCGCTCTCTCCCCATAGCCCTGTACCAATCCGCAAACTAATCCCACTGCCCCGCTCACTCCCCATAGCCCTGTATCAATCCCAAACTAATCCCAGTGCCCCGCTCACTCCCGATAGCCCTGTATCAATCCAAAACTAATCCCACTGCCCTGCTCTCTCCCCACAGCCCTGTATCAATCCCAAACTAATCACATTGCCCCGATCTCTCCCGATAGCCCTGTATCAATCCCAAACTATTCCCAATGCCTCGCTCGCTCCCGATAACCCTGTATCAATCCCAAACTAATCAGACTGCCCTGCTCTCACCCCATAGCCCTGTATCAATCCCCAAACTAATCCCACTGCCCCGCGCTCTTCCCATAGCCCTGTATCAATCCCCAAACTAATCCCACTGCCCCGCTCTCTCCCGATTGCCCTGTATCAATCCCAAACTAATCACACTGCCCCGCTCTCTCCCCATAGCCCTGTATCAATCCCGAAACTAATCCCACTGCCCCGATCTCTCCGCATAGCCCTGTATCAATCCCAAACTAATCCCAAAGCCCCACTCTCTCCCCATAGCCCTGTATCAATCCCAAACTATTCCCAATGCCTCGCTCGCTCCCGATAACCCTGTATCAATCCCAAACTAATCAGACTGCCCTGCACTCACCCCATAGACTTGTATCAATCCCCAAACTAATACCACAGCCCCGCGCTCTCCCGATAGCCCTGTCTCAATCCCCAAACTAATCCCACTGCCCCACTCCCTCCCGATTGCCCTGTCTCAATCCCCAAACTAATCCCACTGCCCCGCTCTCTCCCGATTGCCCTGTATCAATCCCAAACTAATCACACTGCCCCGCTCTCTCCCCATAACCCTGTGTCAATCCCCAAACTAATCCCACTGCCCCACTCTCTCCCCATAGCCCTGTATCAATCCCCAAACTAATCCCACTGCCTCACTCTCCCCCCATAGCCCTACATCAATCCTAAACTAATCCCACTGCCGCGCTCTCTTCCCATAGTCCTGCATCAATCCCAAACTAATCACACAGCCCCGCTCTCTCCCCATAGCCCTGTATCAATCCCCAAAACTAATCCCACTGCCTCGCTCTCTCCCCATAGCCCTGTATCAGTCCCAAAATAATCCCACTGCCCCACTCTATCCCCATAGCCCTGTATCAATCCCCAAACTAATCCCACTCCCCTGCTCTCTCCCCAAACCCTGTATCAATCCCCAAACTAATCCCACTGCCCTGCTGACTCCCCATAGCCCTGTATCAATCCCCAAACTAATCCCACTGCCCCGCTCTCTCCCGATTGCCCTGTATCAATCCAAAACTAATCACACTGCCCCGCTCTATCCCCATAGCCCTGTATCAATCCCCAAACTAATCCCACTGCCTCGCTCTCTCCCCATAGCCCTACATCAATCCCCAAACTAATCCCACTGCCCCGCTCTCTCCTGATTGCCCTGTATCAATCCCTAACTAATCACACTGCCCCGCTCTCTCCCCATAGCCCTGCATCAATCGCAAACTAATACCACTGCCCCCGTCTCTCCCCAAAGCCCTGTATCAATCCCTAACTAATCACACTGCCCCGCTCTCTCCCCATAGTCCTGCATCAATCGCAAACTAATACCACTGCCCCGCTCTTTCCCCATAGCCCTGTATCAATCCCCAAACTAATCCCACTGCCCCAGTCTCTCCGCATAGCCCTGTATCAATCCCAAACTAATCAGACTGCCCTGCACTCACCCCATAGCCCTGTATCAATCCCCAAACTAATCCCACTGCCCCGCGCTCTCCCCATAGCCCTGTATCAGTCCCCAAGCTAATCCCACTGCCCCGCTCTCTCCCGATTGCACTGTATCAATCCCAAACTAATCCCACTGCCCCGCTCTCTCCCCATAGCCCTGTATCAATCCCAAACTAATCCCACTGCCCCGCTCTCTCCCCATAGCCCTGTATCAATCCAAAACTAATCCCAAAGCCCCACTCTCTCCCCATAGTCCTGTATCAATCCCAAACTAATCCCAATGCCCCGCTCTCTCCCCATAGCCCTGTTTCAATCCCCAAACTAATCCCACTGCCCCGCTCTCTCCCCATAGCCTTGTATCAAACCCAAACTAATCCCACTGCCCCGCTCTATCCCCATAGCCCTGTATCAATCCCCAAACTAATCCCACTGCCTCACTCTCCCCCCATAGCCCTACATCAATCCTAAACTAATCCCACTGCCGCGCTCTCTTCCCATAGTCCTGCATCAATCCCAAACTAATCACACAGCCCCGCTCTCTCCCCATAGCCCTGTATCAATCCCCAAAACTAATCCCACTGCCTCGCTCTCTCCCCATAGCCCTGTATCAGTCCCAAAATAATCCCACTGCCCCGCTCTATCCCCATAGCCCTGTATCAATCCCCAAACTAATCCCACTCCCCTGCTCTCTCCCCAAACCCTGTATCAATCCCCAAACTAATCCCACTGCCCTGCTGACTCCCCATAGCCCTGTATCAATCCCCAAACTAATCCCACTGCCCCGCTCTCTCCCGATTGCCCTGTATCAATCCAAAACTAATCACACTGCCCCGCTCTATCCCCATAGCCCTGTATCAATCCCCAAACTAATCCCACTGCCCCGCTCTCTCCCCATAGCCCTGTATCAATCTACAAACTAATCCCACTGCCCCGCGCTCTCCCGATAGCCCTACATCAATCCCCAAACTAATCCCACTGCCCCGCTCTCTCCTGATTGCCCTGTATCAATCCCTAACTAATCACACTGCCCCGCTCTCTCCCCATAGCCCTGCATCAATCGCAAACTAATACCACTGCCCCCGTCTCTCCCCAAAGCCCTGTATCAATCCCTAACTAATCACACTGCCCCGCTCTCTCCCCATAGTCCTGCATCAATCGCAAACTAATACCACTGCCCCGCTCTTTCCCCATAGCCCTGTATCAATCCCCAAACTAATCCCACTGCCCCAATCTCTCCGCATAGCCCTGTAACAATCCCAAACTATTCCCAATGCCTCGCTCGCTCCCGATAACCCTGTATCAATCCCAAACTAATCAGACTGCCCTGCACTCACCCCATAGCCCTGTATCAATCCCCAAACTAATCCCACTGCCCCGCGCTCTCCCCATAGCCCTGTATCAATCCCCAAGCTAATCCCACTGCCCCGCTCTCTCCCGATTGCACTGTATCAATCCCAAACTAATCCCACTGCCCCGCTCTCTCCCCATAGCCCTGTATCAATCCCCAAACTAATCCCACTGCCCCGCTCTCTCCCCATAGCCCTGTATCAATCCAAAACTAATCCCAAAGCCCCACTCTCTCCCCATAGTCCTGTATCAATCCCAAACTAATCCCAATGCCCCGCTCTCTCCCCATAGCCCTGTTTCAATCCCCAAACTAATCCCACTGCCCCGCTCTCTCCCCATAGCCTTGTATCAAACCCAAACTAATCCCACTGCCCCGCTCTATCCCCATAGCCCTGTATCAATCCCCAAACTAATCCCACTCCCCTGCTCTCTCCCCATACCCTGTATCAATCCCCAAACTAATCCCACTGCCCCGCTCGCTCCCCATAGCCTGTATCAATCCCAAAACTAATCCCACTGCCCCGCTCTCCCCCCATAGCCCTACATCAATCCTAAACTAATCCCACTGCCGCGCTCTCTTCCCATAGTCCTGCATCAATCCCAAACTAATGAGACTGCCCTGCTCTCACCCCATAGCCCTGTATCAATCCCCAAACTAATCCCACTGCCCCGCTCTCTCCCGATTGCCCTATATCAATCCCCAAACTAATCCCACTGCCCCGCTCTCTCCCCATAGCCCTGTATCAATCCCAAATTAATCCCACTGCTACGCACTCTCCCCATAGCCTTGTATCAATCCCAAACAAATCACACTGCCCCACTCTCACCCCATAGCCCTGTATCAATTACCAAACTAATCCCACTGCCCCGCTCTCTCCCCATAGCCCTGTATCAATCCCAAACTAATCCCACTGCCACGCTCTCTCCCCATAGCCCTGTATCAATCTCAAACTAATCCCTCTGCCCCGATCTCTCCCGATAGCCCTGTATCAATCCCAAACTAATCCCACTGCCCCGCTCTCTCCCCATAGCCCTGTATCAATCTCAAACTAATCCCACTGCCCCGTTCTCTCCAGATAGCCCTGTATCAATCCCAAACTAATCCCACTTCCCCGCTCTCTCCATAGCCCTGTATCAATCCCCAAACTAATCAAACTGCCTCGCTCTCTCCCCATAGCCCTGTATCAATCCCCAAACTAATCCCACTGCCCCGCTCTCTCCCCATAGCCCTGTATCAATCCGCAAACTAATCCCACTGCCCCGCTCACTCCCCATAGCCCTGTATCAATCCCAAACTAATCCCAGTGCCCCGCTCACTCCCGATAGCCCTGTATCAATCCAAAACTAATCCCAAAGCCCCACTCTCTCCCCATAGTCCTGTATCAATCCCAAACTAATCCCAATGCCCCGCTCTCTCCCCATAGCCCTGTATCAATCCCAAACTAATCCCACTGCCCTGCTCTCTCCCCATAGCCCTGTATCAATCCCAAACTAATCACACTGCCCCGATCTCTCCCGATAGCCCTGTATCAATCCCAAACTATTCCCAATGCCTCGCTCGCTCCCGATAACCCTGTATCAATGCCAAACTAATCAGGCTGCCCTGCTCTCACCCCATAGCCCTGAATCAATCCCCAAACTAATCCCACTGCCCCGCGCTCTTCCCATAGCCCTGTATCAATCCCCAAACTAATCCCACTGTCCCGCTCTCTCCCGATTGCCCTGTATCAATCCCAAACTAATCACACTGCCCCGCTCTCTCCCCATAGCCCTGTATCAATCCCCTAACTAATCCCACTGCCCCGATCTCTCCGCATAGCCCTGTATCAATCCCAAACTAATCCCAAAGCCCCACTCTCTCCCCATAGCCCTGTATCAATCCCAAACTAATCACACTGCCCCAATCTCTCCCGCTTGCCAGGTATCAATCCCAAACTATTCCCAATGCCTCGCTCGCTCCCGATAACCCTGTATCAATCCCAAACTAATCAGACTGCCCTGCACTCACCCCATAGCCCTGTATCAATCCCCAAAACTAATCCCACTGTACCGCTCTCTCCCCATAGCCCTTTATCAATCCCAACCTAATCCAACTGCCTCGCTCGCTCCCGATAACCCTGTATCAATCCCAAACTAATCAGACTGCCCTGCTCTCACCCCATAGCCCTGTATCAATCACCAAACTAATCCCACTGCCCCGCTCTCTCCCGATTGCCCTGTATGAATCCCAAACTAATCAAACTGCCCCGCTCTCTCCCCATAGCCCTGTATCAATCCCAAAACTAATCCCACTGCCCCGCTCTCTCCCCATAGCCCTGTACCAATCCGCAAACGAATCCCACTGCCCCGCTCACTCCCCATAGCCCTGTATCAATCCCAAACTAATCCCAGTGCCCCGCTCACTCCCGATAGCCCTGTATCAATCCAAAACTAATCCCACTGCCCTGCTCTCTCCCCATAGCCCTGTATCAATCCCAAACTAATCACATTGCCCCGATCTCTCCCGATAGCCCTGTATCAATCCCAAACTATTCCCAATGCCTCGCTCGCACCCGATAACCCTGTATCAATCCCAAACTAATCAGACTGCCCTGCTCTCACCCCATAGCCCTGTATCAATCCCCAAACTAATCCCACTGCCCCGCGCTCTTCCCATAGCCCTGTATCAATCCCCAAACTAATCCCACTGCCCCGCTCTCTCCCGATTGCCCTGTATCAATCCCAAACTAATCACACTGCCCCGCTCTCTCCCCATAGCCCTGTATCAATCCACAAACTAATCCCACTGCCCCGATCTCTCCGCATAGCCCTGTATCAATCCCAAACTAATCCCAAAGCCCCACTCTCTCCCCATAGCCCTGTATCAATCCCAAACTAATCACACTGCCCCAATCTCTCCCGCTAGGCCGGTATCAATCCCAAACTATTCCCAATGCCTCGCTCGCTCCCGATAACCCTGTATCAATCCCAAACTAATCAGACTGCCCTGCACTCACCCCATAGCCCTGTATCAATCCCCAAACTAATACCACAGCCTCGCGCTCTCCCGATAGCCCTGTCTCAATCCCCAAACTAATCCCACTGCCCCACTCCCTCCCGATTGCCCTGTATCAATCCCAAACTAATCACACTGCCCCGCTCTCTCCCCATAGCCCTGCATCAATCCCCAAACTAATCCCACTGCCCCGATCTCTCCGCATAGCCCTGTATCAATCCCAATCTAATCCCAAATCCCCACTCTCTCCCCATAGCCCTGTATCAATCCCAAACTAATCACACTGCCACAATCTCTCCCGATAGCCCTGTATCAATCCCAAACTATTCCCAATGCCTCGCTCGCTCCCGATAACCCTGTATCAATCCCAAACTAATCAGACTGCCCTGCACTCACCCCATAGCCCTGTATCAATCCCCAAACTAATCCCACTGCCCCGCGCTCTCCCGATAGCCCTGTCTCAATCCCCAAACTAATCCCACTGCCCCGCTCTCTCCCGATTGCCCTGTATCAATCCCAAACTAATCACACTGCCCCGCTCTCTCCCCATATCCCTGTGTCAATCCCCAAACTAATCCCACTGCCCCACTCTCTCCCCATAGCCCTGTATCAATCCCAAACTAATCCCACTGCCACGCTCTCTCCCCATAGCCCTGTATCAATCTCAAACTAATCCCTCTGCCCCGATCTCTCCCGATAGCCCTGTATCAATCCCAAACTAATCCCACTGCCCCGCTCTCTCCCCATAGCCCTGTATCAATCCGCAAACTAATCCCACTGCCCCGCTCAATCCCCATAGCCCTGTATCAATCCCCAAACTAATCAAACTGCCTCGCTCTCTCCCCATAGCCCTGTATCAATCCCCAAACTAATCCCACTGCCCCGCTCTCTCCCCATAGCCCTGTATCAATCCGCAAACTAATCCCACTGCCCCGCTCACTCCCCATAGCCCTGTATCAATCCCAAACTAATCCCAGTGCCCCGCTCACTCCCGATAGCCCTGTATCAATCCAAAACTAATCCCAAAGCCCCACTCTCTCCCCATAGTCCTGTATCAATCCCAAACTAATCCCAATGCCCCGCTCTCTCCCCATAGCCCTGTATCAATCCCAAACTAATCCCACTGCCCTGCTCTCTCCCCATAGCCCTGTATCAATCCCAAACTAATCACACTGCCCCGATCTCTCCCGATAGCCCTGTATCAATCCCAAACTATTCCCAATGCCTCGCTCGCTCCCGATAACCCTGTATCAATGCCAAACTAATCAGGCTGCCCTGCTCTCACCCCATAGCCCTGAATCAATCCCCAAACTAATCCCACTGCCCCGCGCTCTTCCCATAGCCCTGTATCATTCCCCAAACTAATCCCACTGTCCCGCTCTCTCCCGATTGCCCTGTATCAATCCCAAACTAATCACACTGCCCCGCTCTCTCCCCATAGCCCTGTATCAATCCCCTAACTAATCCCACTGCCCCGATCTCTCCGCATAGCCCTGTATCAATCCCAAACTAATCCCAAAGCCCCACTCTCTCCCCATAGCCCTGTATCAATCCCAAACTAATCACACTGCCCCAATCTCTCCCGCTTGCCAGGTATCAATCCCAAACTATTCCCAATGCCTCGCTCGCTCCCGATAACCCTGTATCAATCCCAAACTAATCAGACTGCCCTGCACTCACCCCATAGCCCTGTATCAATCCCCAAAACTAATCCCACTGTACCGCTCTCTCCCCATAGCCCTTTATCAATCCCAACCTAATCCAACTGCCTCGCTCGCTCCCGATAACCCTGTATCAATCCCAAACTAATCAGACTGCCCCGCTCTCACCCCATAGCCCTGTATCAATCACCAAACTCATCCCACTGCCCCTCTCTCTCCCGATTGCCCTGTATGAATCCCAAACTAATCAAACTGCCTCGCTCTCTCCCCATAGCCCTGTATCAATCCCAAAACTAATCCCACTGCCCCGCTCTCTCCCCATAGCCCTGTACCAATCCGCAAACTAATCCCACTGCCCCGCTCACTCCCCATAGCCCTGTATCAATCCCAAACTAATCCCAGTGCCCCGCTCACTCCCGATAGCCCTGTATCAATCCAAAACTAATCCCACTGCCCTGCTCTCACCCCATAGCCCTGTATCAATCCCCAAACTAATCCCACTGCCCCGCGCTCTTCCTATAGCCCTGTATCAATCCCCAAACTAATCCCACTGCCCCGCTCTCTCCCGATTGCCCTGTATCAATCCCAAACTAATCACACTGCCCCGCTCTCTCCCCATAGCCCTGTATCAATCCCAAACTAATCCCAAAGCCCCACTCTCTCCCCATAGCCCTGTATCAATCCCAAACTAATCACACTGCCCCAATCTCTCCCGCTAGGCCGGTATCAATCCCAAACTATTCCCAATGCCTCACTCGCTCCCGATAACCCTGTATCAATCCCAAACTAATCAGACTGCCCTGCACTCACCCCATAGCCCTGTATCAATCCCCAAACTAATACCACAGCCCCGCGCTCTCCCGATAGCCCTGTCTCAATCCCCAAACTAATCCCACTGCCCCACTCCCTCCCGATTGCCCTGTATCAATCCCAAACTAATCCCAATGCCCCGCTCTCTCCCCATAGCCCTGTTTCAATCCCCAAACTAATCCCACTGCCCCGCTCTCTCCCCATAGCCCTGTATCAATCCCCAAACTAATCCCACTCCCCTGCTCTCTCCCCATACCCTGTATCAATCCCCAAACTAATCCCACTGCCCCGCTCGCTCCCCATAGCCTGTATCAATCCCAAAACTAATCCCACTGCCCCGCTCTCCCCCCATAGCCCTACATCAATCCTAAACTAATCCCACTGCTGCGCTCTCTTCCCATAGTCCTGCATCAATCCCAAACTAATCAGACTGCCCTGCTCTCACCCCATAGCCCTGTATCAATCCTCAAACTAATCCCACTGCCCCGCGATCTTCCCATAGCCCTGTATCAGTCCCCAAACTAATCCCACTGCCCCGCTCTCTCCCGATTGCCCTGTATCAATCCCCAAACTAATCCCACTGCCCCGCTCTCTCCCCATAGCCCTGTATCAATCCCAAATTAATCCCACTGCTACGCACTCTCCCCATAGCCTTGTATCAATCCCAAACAAATCACACTGCCCCACAGCCCTGTATCAATTCCCAAACTAATCCCACTGCCCCGCTCTCTCCCCATAGCCCTGTATCAATCCCAAACTAATCCCACTGCCACGCTCTCTCCCCATAGCCCTGTATCAATCTCAAACTAATCCCTCTGCCCCGATCTCTCCAGATAGCCCTGTATCAATCCCAAACTAATCCCACTGCCCCACTCTCTCCCCATAGCCCTGTATCAATCTCAAACTAATCCCACTGCCCCGATCTCTCCCGATAGCCCTGTATCAATCCCAAACTAATCCCACTGCCCCGCTCTCTCCATAGCCCTGTATCAATCCCCAAACTAATCAAACTGCCTCGCTCTCTCCCCATAGCCCTGTATCAATCCCCAAACTAATCCCACTGCCCCGCTCTCTCCCCATAGCCCTGTATCAATCCGCAAACTAATCCCACTGCCCCGCTCACTCCCCATAGCCCTGTATCAATCCCAAACTAATCCCAGTGCCCCGCTCACTCCCGATAGCCCTGTATCAATCCAAAACTAATCCCAAAGCCCCACTCTCTCCCCATAGTCCTGTATCAATCCCAAACTAATCCCAATGCCCCGCTCTCCCCATAGCCCTGTATCAATCCCAAACTAATCCCACTGCCCTGCTCTCTCCCCATAGCCCTGTATCAATCCCAAACTAATCACACTGCCCCGATCTCTCCCGATAGCCCTGTATCAATCCCAAACTATTCCCAATGCCTCGCTCGCTCCCGATAACCCTGTATCAATGCCAAACTAATCAGGCTGCCCTGCTCTCACCCCATAGCCCTGAATCAATCCCCAAACTAATCCCACTGCCCCGCGCTCTTCCCATAGCCCTG